>NC_092138.1:110603729-110910888 GCF_043159975.1 Macaca nemestrina | reverse complement strand
TACTTGGGAGGCTGAGGCAGGATAATTGCTGGAACCTAGGAGGCGGAGGTTGCAGTGAGCCGAGATCGAGCCATTGCACTCCAGCCTGGGTGACAGAGCAAGACTCTGTCTCAAAGAAAAACAAAAACACAGGGTCTAACTCTTGCCAAGGCTGGAGTACAGTGGCACAATCACAGCTCACTGTGCCCTCCACCTTGCAGGCTCAGGCAAGCCTCCCGCCTCAGCCTCCCCAGTAGCTGGGACAACAAGGCATGTACAACCACACCCAGCTTTTTTTTTTTTTTTTTTTTTTTGAGATGGAGTCTTATTCTGTTGCCCAGGCTGGAGTGCAGTGGCACGATCTCAGCTCACTGCCAGCTCCGCCTCTTGGGTTCACACCATTCTCCTGCCTCAGCCTCCCGAGTAGCTGGGACTACAGGTGCCTGCTACCACGCCCGGCTAATTTTTTGTATTTTTAGTGGAGACAGGGTTTCACCATGTTAGCCAGGCTGGTCTCAAACTCCTGACCTCGCGATCTGCCTGCCTCGGCCTCCTAAAGTCCTGGGATTACAGGCATGAGCCACCGCGCCCTGGCCACACGCAGCTAATTTGTGTGTGTGTGTGTGTGGTAACAGGGTCTCAGGGTCTCACTATGTTGCCCTTGCTATCCCCTGGCTCAAGTGATCCTCCTGCCTTGGTTTCCCAAAGTGCTGGGATTGTAGGCATGAACATTGCACTAGGCCCAAAAATTGTTTAATAATGTTTCTTTTCTGATTACAAAAGATACCCTAATGCTTAAGCCAGGCACAGTGGCCCTCACCTGTAATCCCAGCACTTTGGAAGGACAAGGAAGGCGGATCACTTAAGATCAGGAGTTCCAGACCAGCCTGGCCAACATGGTGAAACCCTATCTCTACCAAAAATACAAAAATTAGCCGGGCATAGTGGCGGGTTCCTGTAGTCTCAGCTACTCGGGAGGCTGAGACAGGAGGATTGCTTAAACCCGGGAGGTGGAGATTTCAGTAAGCCGAGATCGTGCCACTGCACTCCAGTCTGGGTGACAAAGCAAGACTTTGTATCAACACAAAAACAAAAACAAAACAAAAAAATGATACCTAATGCTTAAAAGATGAAAAAATTCAAGTGATACAAGAATGTATTAAATACAGCGAAAGCCACTCATAGTCTTACCTCTCCTCCCCTAGATACAGCTGGTATTAAGGTTCATTTCCATAACTGTTGACACCAGCATATGTTCAGTGTCCTCATCCAGGGAGAGGCCACTGTGTGGAGGACTCTGCTGGAGCTTGGAGGCAGTGGCCAAGGTCAGGGCTCTGCCCAGTATGTGAAACAGCCCCCAGAGTCGAATAATTTAGGTTGCTGTTTCATCTTTTGTGCTCCCAAGCAATGCTTTGTTAATTATACTTAATTAGTTATCCTTATAATACATATCTAGAAGTAGAGTTGTAGAA
The DNA here is from genome assembly GCF_043159975.1 of Macaca nemestrina. Taxonomy (NCBI): domain Eukaryota; kingdom Metazoa; phylum Chordata; class Mammalia; order Primates; family Cercopithecidae; genus Macaca; species Macaca nemestrina. The sequence goes on along the minus strand of NC_092138.1, from coordinate 110,909,437 downwards.
TTTCAGGGGCAATATCTGAGTGTGTGTATTTTTTCTTTTCTTTTCTTTTCTTTTTTTTTTTTTTTTTTTGAGACAGAGTCTCTCTCTGTTGCCCAGGCTGAAGTGTAGTGGCGTGATCTCGGCTCACTGCAACCTCTACCTCCAGGTTCAAGTGATTCTCCTGCCTCAGCGTCCTGAGTAGCTGGGACTACAGGAGCACGCCACCACACCTGGCTAATTTTTGTATTTTTAATAGAGACAAGGTTTCGCCATGTTGGCCAGGCTGGTCTGGAACTCCTCCTAGCCTCAAGTGACATGCCCACCTGCCCCTTCTCTACAAAAAAGTTTTTTAGGCTGGCATGGTGGCTCAGCACTTTGGGAGGCCAAGGCAGGTTGATCACCTGAGGTCAGGAGTTCAGGACCAGCCTGGCCAACATGGTGAAACCCGGTCTCTACTTAAAATACAAAAATTAGCTGAGTGTGGTGGTGGGAACCTGTAATCCTAGCTACTCAGGAGGCTGAGGCAGGAGAATCGCTTGAACCCAGGAGGCAGAGCTTGCAGTGAGCCAAGATGGTACCATCGCACTCCAGCCTGGGTGATGATATTGAAACTCTGTCTCAAAAAAAAATTTTTTTTAATTTTAATTAGCTGGGTGTAGTGGTATGCGTCTGTAGCCCCAGCTACTTGGAGGCCAAAGTGGGATGATTGCTTGAGCCTGGGAAGTGGAGGCTGCAGTGAACTCTGATTCTATCACTGTACTCTAGCTTGGGCAACAGAGGAGACCCTGTCTTAAAAAAAAAAAAAAAAAAAGGAAAAAAAGGAAAAGAAAAGAGAAAAAGAAGACTAGTTGGAGACTTCCAAATGAATTAATAAATCTGTCACAGAAATGGAAATCAAAATAAGAGGAAGTCACATTTCATCTCAAGAGCTTGGTGATACCCAATGTCGCATAGGTAGGCAAGAGCACCTCACACCCTGTCTACTGGTGAGGGATGAGTCGTGCAACCTTTGTGGAGGGCAACCAGCAGAACCTGCCAAAATTGTAAATGCATCTATCTTCTGACCTAGCCATTCCGCAATTAGAACTGTTCTTAGAGGAAAAAAATATGCATACATCCTCACTTGTAAAATTTTTTTGAAAAAGGCCGGGCGCAATGGCTTATGCCCGTAATCCTTGCACTTTGGGAGGCTGAGGCAGACGGATCACTTGAGGCAAGGAGTTCTAGACCATCCTGGCCAACATGGCAAAACCCCGTCTCTACCAAAAATACAAAAATTAGCCAGGCGGGGTGGTGGGCAGCTGTAATCCCAGCTACTAGGAAGGCTGAGGTGGGAGAATCGCTTGAATCCAGGTGGAGGTTGCAGTGAACCGAGATCGTGCCAGTGCACTCCAGCCTCGGTGACAGAGTGAGACTCTGTCTCAAAAAATAAATACATAAATAAAATTTAAATTTAAAAAAAGGCCGGGTGTGATGGCACATGCCTAGGAATCCCAGCCACCTTGGAAGCTGAGGTGTGAAAATTGCTTGAGCCCGGGAGTTCAAGGCTGCAGTGAGCTATGATGGCACCACTGCACTCCAGTCTGGCAACAGAGAGACCCCATCTTAAAAACAAATAAATAGGTCCAGGCGAGGTGGCTCACACCTGTAATCCCAGCACTTTGGGAGGCTGAGGCGGGTGGATCACCTGAGGTCAGCAGTTCAAGACCAGCCTGGCCAACGTGGTAAAACCCCGTCTCTACTAAAATACAAAAATTAGCCAGGCATGAGGGCGGGTCCCTATGTAATCCCAGCTACTTGGGGAGGCTGAGACGGGAGAATCGCTTGCACTAGAAGGTGGCTGCAGTGAGCCAGGATCATGCCACTGCACTCCAGCCTGGGCGATAGAGTAAATGAGACTCCATCTCAAAAAAAAAAAAAAAAATTTTTTTTTTAAATTGGCCAGGTGTGGTGATGTACTCCTGTAGTCCCAGCTACTTAGGAGGCTGAAGCAAGAGGATTGTTTCAGCCCAGGAGTTTGAGGCTGCAGTGAGCTATGGTCGCACCACTGCACTCCAGCCTGGGCAACAGAATGAGACACTGTCTCAAAAAAAACCCCCAAACAAATCAATAAGCAAATAAACCTGCAGACGGTACAAAGAAAACTGAGGATGTAGAGCAACTGAGGAGCTCCTGCACTGCTGATAGGAGTGTAAACTGCTAAAGCCACTGTGGAAAACAGTCTAGTGTTACCTAATAAGGTTGAAGACATGCACACCCTGTGACCCAGAAGTCACCAGGCATGTGTACCCTAAAGAAACCCATGCTTATGGTCACCAGGATGCAGGTATAATACATAGTTCACAGTAGCCAACTCTTAGAGTCACCCAGACATCCATCAGCTGTAGAATGGATGAATACATTGGGGTGTCATGATGGAATACTATACTGTAATGAAAAATCAATGCATTTCAGCTATGTATAACAACCGTTAATCTTGCAAACCTATAGAATATCTATGAAAAGCAGGGTCAGCCAGGCATGGTGGCTCACGCCTGTAATCTCAGCACTTTGGGAGGCTGAGGCAGGTGGATCACCTGAGGTCAGGAGTTCCAGACCAGCCTGGCCAACATGACGAAACCCCATCTCTACTAAAAATACAAAAATTAGCTTGGCATGGTGGCGGGAGCCTGTAATCCCAGCTACTTGGGAGGCTGAGGCAGGAGAATCACTTGAACCTGGGAGGCACAGGTTGCAGTGAGCTGAGATCGCGCCATTGCATTCCAGCCTTGCCAACAAGAGTGAAACTCCATCTCAAAAAAAAAAAAAAAAAAAAAAAAAAAGGCCAGGCACAGTGACTCTCGTCTGTAATCCCAGCACTTTGGGAGGCCAAGGCTGGTGGATTATGAAGTCAAGAGATCAAGACTATCCTGACCAACATGGTGAAACCCTGTCTTCTACAAAACATGCAAAAAAATTAGCTGAGCGTGGTGGCACACGTCTATAATCCCAGCTACTTGGGAGGCTGAGGCAAGAGATTCACTTGAACCCACAAAGCGGAGGTTGCAGTGAGCCAAGACTGCACCACTGCACAAAATGCCAGACATGATGGCTCATGCCTGTAATCCCAGCACTTCAGGAGGTCGAGGTGGGTGGATCACGAGTTTAGAAGCTCAAGACCACCCTGGCCAAAATGGTGAAACACCATCTCTACTAAAAATACAAAAAATTAGCTGGGTGTGGTGCCGGGTGCCTGTAATCCTAGCTATTCAGGCGGCTGAGGCAGAAAATTACTTGAACACTGGAGGCAGAGGTTGCAGTGAGCCGAGATCACGCCACTGCACTCCAGTCTGGGCGACAGAGTGAGACTCCATCTCAAAAAAAAAAAAAAAAAGGGGCCATTGGACACACCTGTAATCCCAGCTACTAGCGAGGCTGAGGTGGGAGGATCACTTGAACCCAGGACGGAGAGGTTGCAGTGAGCTGAGATTGCGCCTCCACACTCCAGCCTGGGTGACAGAGTGAGACCCTGTCTCAAAAAATAAAGCAGGGGCCAGGTGCAGTTGCTCATGCCTAGAATCCCAGAACTCTGGGAGGCTGAGGTAAGACGATCTCTTGAGCCCAGGAGGTAGAGGCCAGCCTGGACAACATAGTGAGACCCCATCTCTACAAAACACAAAATAGTAGCTGGGCATGGTGGCACACAGCTGTAGTACTAGCTACTCAGGATGCTGAGGAGGGAGGATCGCTTGAGCCCCAGAGGTTGAGGCTGCACCATGATGGTGCCACTGCGCTCCAGCCTGAGTAGCAGAGCAAGACCCTGTCTCAAAAAATAAAAATAAAAGAAGGCTGGGTGCAGTGGCTCACACCTATAATCCCAACACTTTGGGAGGCCGAGGCAGGCAGATCACTTGAGGCTAGGAGTATGAGACCAACCTGGCCAGCATGGGGAAACCCCATCTCCACTAAAAATACAAAAATTAGCCGGGCGTGGTGGCACGCCTGTAATTCCAGCTACTCAGGAGGCTGAGGAAGGAGAATTGTTTGAACCAGGGAGGTGGAGGTTGCAGTGAGCCGAGATAGGTCCACTGCACTCCACCCTGGGCAACAGAGCCAGACTCCATCTCAAAAAAAAAAAAAAAAAAAAGCAGGGATATTGTAGTGGTTCTTTCTAGGGGGGGGTCTAAGGGCTAAGGGGCTTATGATCAGGAAGGGACAATGGGGACTTCTGGGTGCTGACAGTGTTCTGTTTCTTGACCCAGGTGATGGTTACATTGAGTTCACTTTATGTTATTTATAAAACTATACATTTGTGGGTTTTTTTTTTTTTGAAACGGAGTCTTGCTCTGTCGCCCAGGCTGGAGTGCAGTGGCGTGATCTGGGCTCACTACAAGCTCCGCCTCCCGGGTTCATGCCATTCTCCTGCCTCAGCCTCCCGAGTAGCTGGGACTACAAGCGCCCACCGCCACACCCGGCTAATTTTTTGTATTTGTGGTAGAGACGGGGTTGCACCATGTTAGCCAAGATGGTTTCGATCTCCTCACCTCGTGATCCGCCCACCTGGGCCTTCCAAAGTGCTGGGATTATAGGCGTGAGCCACCGCGCCCTTCCACATTTGTGTTTTATGCATTCTTCTGTATGAATATTTCACATTTTAATAAATTTTTTTTTTTTTTTTTGAGACAGAGTCTTGCTCAGTCGCCCAGGTTGGAGTGCAGTGGTGTGATCTCCGCTCACTGCAAGCTCCGCCTCCCGGGTTCACGCCATTCTCCTCAGCCTCCTGAGTAGCTGGGACTACAGGCGCCCGCCGCCACGTCCGCTAATTTTTTGCATTTTTAGTAAAGACGGGATTTCACTGTGTTAGCCAGGATGGTCTCCATCTCCTGACCTCGTGATCCGTCCGCCTCAGCCTCCCAAAGTGCTGGGATTACAGGCGTGAGCCACCGCGCCCGGCTAATAAAACATTTCTTTTTTTTTTTTTTTTGAGACGGAGTCTCGCTCTGTCGCCCGGGCTGGAGTGCAGTGGCCAGATCTCAGCTCACTGCAAGTTTCGCCTCCTGGGTTTACGCCATTCTCCTGCCTCAGCCTCCCGAGTAGCTGGGACTACAGGCGCCCGCCACCTCGCCCGGCTAGTTTTTTTTTTTTTGTATTTTTTAGTAGAGACGGGGTTTCACCGGGTTAGCCAGGATGGCCTCCATCTCCTGACCTCGTGATCCGCCCGTCGTGGCCTCCCAAAGTGCTGGGATTACAGGCTTGAGCCACCGCGCCCGGCCAATAAAACATTTTTTTTTTAGACGGAGTCTGGCTCTGTCGCCCAGGCTGGAGTGCAGTGGCCGGATCTCAGCTCACTGAAAGCTCCGCCTCCCGGGTTCCCGCCATTCTCCTGCCTCAGCCTCCCGAGTAGCTGGGAGTTTACAGGCGCCGCCACCTCGCCCGGCTAATTTTTTGTGTTTTTAGTAGAGACGGGGTTTCGCCGTGTTAGCCAGGATGGTCTCGATCTCCTGACCTTGTGATCCGCCCGTCTCGGCCTCCCAAAGTGCTGGGATTACAGGCTTGAGCCACCGCGCCCGGCCAATAAAACATTTTTAAAAGAACACTTGTATAGCGTCCTCTTCCAGAAAACCGGCCTGGACTGCCAGAACTCTGGGTGATCTCATACCTCTAGAGAGTTCCTAGAGCCCTGCTCCTGAGTCTGAAACTGAATGTGCCCCGCTTGTGTCCTGTCCCGGCCCAGGTGCAGCGGAACTGCTGCCTGACGCTCTGCAACTTCAGCATCCCCGAGGAGCTGGAATTCCAGTACCGCCGGGTCAACGAGCTCCTGCTCAGCATCCTCAACCCCACGCGGCAAGACGAGTCCATCCAGCGGATCGCCGTGCACCTGTGCAATGCCCTGGTCTGCCAGGTGGACAACGACCACAAGGAGGCTGTGGGCAAGATGGGCTTTGTCGTGGTACGTGTGGGGGGGTGCCCCCTTCCTCCTGAGCCTCACTACTCTCCCCCACCCCTCTCCACCACTCCTCTACCCTGAGTGAGAGTCTCAGAGCAGGGCCTGGGACTGGGAGTTGGAGAGGGAGAGTGTGCTGAAGCATGAGGGTTTTAGGCTAGACCAAAGGAAGAATTTCTTAATGCTGAATGTTGCTGGTGGCCTCATAGATTTCTTCCACCTACAGCATACTGTCATCCTCTCCCAGTCCCTGCACTCATCCTGCTTTCATAGGCTCCATAGGGAAAGATGCCATGTTGTCCTTCTGTCATTGTGTCCCCAGCACTTCCTGGCATGGGCCCTGGAGGCCAGTGGGGAGGTGATAAATATCACTGGTGAAAGGAAGGAAAGAATGACAAAGGAGCTCAAGAGCTTCTGGTCTCATTTGATGGTTAGGGAAGCTCAAGCCCCAGCGGGAAGGGCTGTGCCCAAAGTCACAGGGGAGTCACCCGAGGGCCAGGAATGGCACCCGGGCCTCCTGATGCCAATACCAAGGGGCTGAGGAATGGATGCCTTCAAATAGCCTCCCCCAAAGATATGGAGACTTGATCTTGTCAAGACTCCTGAACTAGCCGGTGAGCCTCAAGACTCCTGTCAAGACTCCTGAACTAGCCATGCTGAGCCTCCCCTCCATCTTGGGTTCATGGGGGTGGCAGTTCTTGAGCCCCAGCACTCTAGCAGACTCTTGTCCCTGCCTGCAGACTATGCTGAAGCTGATTCAGAAGAAGCTGCTGGACAAGATAGTAAGTCAAGTCTTCACGAAATCGCGCTGCCCTTTCCCTAGCCCGCAAGGGGCCTGGGCTGCCCCTGGGGGAGGTCCATGTTTTGTCAGGGGCCCCCCTCCCTGGGTACCAGGAGCCCTGGCTGAGCCCTGTCCTGCCCTCACAGTGTGACCAGGTCATGGAGTTCTCCTGGAGCGCCCTGTGGAACATCACAGATGAAACTCCTGACAACTGCGAGATGTTCCTCAATTTCAACGGCATGAAGCTCTTCCTGGACTGCCTGAAGGTAGTGTCCACCTCCTGCAGGAGCAGCTGCCTCAGCTGCCCACATGGCCCCTCTGCTGTCCCGAGGCTTCCCAGCAACCAAATCTGTAGCACCCCCCACCCATGCTTCCGGAGAAGGGCAGTGGGGACAGACTCAGGCCCACCCACCCAGGATTTGCTGCTGACAGAAGCTCCAGACCCAGATGGCCTGGTGGGGCCTCCTGAGAGCGCCCACTCCCAGGGAAAGCCCCTCCCTGTCTCCTCAGCAGTCATTCTCAGCCTGCCCACAGCTGGCCAGAGCCCACTACGCTACGAGCTAGACAGCAGGTCTGTTCATCCTTAAACACATGCTCTGTTTTCCTGCTCTGATTTCTAGGAGGGTCCCTTAAACTAATATTTTGAGCTTTGGTGAACACAACCACGTCTGTCCCATAGGTCAGATCTCTAATCAGCCTTTGCCTTTGTGGCAAGGAATCCCACCCCTTTAATCCCTTAGTGTGTGTACCCTGCACTGACCTAGGTGCATTGGAGGGTAGGAGGGCAGCCTATATGCCCCCTCTTTATCTAGTTGGCATGGCCAGATGCCCATAAAGCTTTTTGGTTAACAATACCAGATACTAAGTCATTAAGTACTAATTGATGTGGCCCACTGGCTCTCATTTTCCCAGGAATTCCCAGAGAAGCAGGAACTGCATAGGAATATGCTAGGACTCTTGGGGAATGTGGCAGAAGTGAAGGAGCTGCGGCCTCAACTAATGACTTCCCAGTTCATCAGTGTCTTCAGGTTAGTACTTTTAATCCTTTCCTTTTTTGCCTTGGCTGCCAGGATGCTCAGAGCTCTAGTGTCTGCTCGGTTGCACAACTGCTCTTAGCCTAGGTTTGCTATAAATGTCGTTTTCCCTCGATAATATGGTCTCTTATTCATTCAATCCTTCATAAGTGGCCCTTTTGTAATTATATATCGTTTTTTTTTTTTTTGAGATGGAGTCTTGCTCTGTCACCCAGGCTGAAGTGCACTGGCGCAATCTAGGCTAACTGCAAGCTCTGCCTCCTGGGTTCCTGCCATTCTCCTGCCTCAGCCTCTCAAATAGCTGGGACTACAGGTGCCCACCACCATGCCCAGCTAATTTTTTTGTATTTTTTAGTAGAGACGGGGTTTCACCATGTTAGCCAGGATGGTCTCAAACTCCTGACCTCATGATCTGCCCGCCTCAGCCTCCCAAAATGCTGGGATTACAGGCGTGAGCCACTTCGCCCAGCCTGTAATTATATCTTAAATGACCTCAAATCCCTTTAGAACTAATCTGGGTATATAGACAGTATGTGATAAAGAAATAACTAGCACCTCTTGCTTCTTGTTTTAAGTTGGGGTCCTGCAGCTGGTATCTGAAGAGAAACTCAGGGAGTGGGACTCCATTTTTCTGTCTTTCTCCTGGCAGCAACCTGTTGGAGAGCAAGGCCGATGGGATCGAGGTTTCCTACAATGCCTGCGGCGTCCTCTCCCACATCATGTTTGATGGACCCGAGGCCTGGGGCGTCTGTGAGCCCCAGCGCGAGGAGGTGGAGGAACGCATGTGGGCCGCCATCCAGAGCTGGGACATCAACTCTCGGAGAAACATCAATTACAGGTGCGGGCAGGGTGCGGAGCGGGGATGCAGTGTGGAATATGCGGTAAGTGCTGGGCAGGATGCTCATGCCATTAAGGTCTGCTCAGAGCTCCTGCCTTTCTTCTGGTCCTCTGTGGGGTTCTGCTTTCACTCACTGATGTGTAGCTGCACACAGCACAGAGCATAAATAAAGGCACGATCTCACCCATGCAGCCTGGAGCATTTGTCATACATGCCAACATCTGCATGTACCCAAAGCCTGCTCTTTGCAAACTACTGATACCTACTGATTTGTGGGGAAAGGTGGGGAGAAAATAGACACACAACAGAAAACCATACAGATGGGCCGGGCACAATAGCTCTTGCCTATAATCCCAGCACTTTGGGAATTCGAGACAGGAGTATCATTTGAGCCCGAGATTTCTTTTTTTTTTTTTTTGAGATGGTGTCTTGCTCTGTCACCCAGGCTGGAGTGCAGTGGCGCAGTCCAGCTCACTGCAAGCTCCGCCTCCTGGGTTCACACCATTCTCCTGCCTCAGCCTCCCAAGTAGCTGGAACTACAGGTGCCCACCACCACGCCCAGCTAATTTTTTTGTATTTTTAGTAGAGACGGGTTTCCACCGTGTTAGCCAGGTTGGTTTTCATCTCCTGACCTCATGATCTGCCCGCCTCGGCCTCCCAGAGTGCTGGGATTATAGGTGTGAGCCACCACGCCCGGCTGAGCCCAAGATTTCAACACCAGCTTGGGCAACATAGTGAGACTTTCTCTTTACTAAAAATTTAGGCCGGGCGCCATGGCTCACAGCTGTAATCCCAGCACTTTGGGAGGCCAAGGCAGGCGGATCACGAGGTCAGGAGATTGAGACCATCCTGGCTAACACAGTGAAACCCCATCTCTACTAAAAATACAAAAATTCGCTGGGCATGGTGACGGGTGCCTGTAGTCCCAGCTACTCGGGAGGCTGAGGCAGGAGAATGGTGTGAACCCGAGAGGCGGAGCTTGCAGTGAACTAAGATCGCACCACTGCACTCCAGCCTGGGCGACAGAGAAAGACTCCGTCTCAAAAAAAAAAAAAATTTTTTTAAATTCAGGCCGGGTGCAATGGCTCACGCCTGTAATCACAGAACTTTAGGAGGCTGAGGTGGGCAGATCACGAGGTCAGGAGTTTGAGACCAGCCTGCCCAACATGGTGAAACTCAATCTCTACTAAAAATACAAAAACCTGGAGTGGTGGCACATACCCATAATCCCAGCTACTCAGGAGGCTGTGGCAGGAGAATCGCTTGAACTTGGGAGGCGGAGGTTGCAGTGAACCGAGATGGCGCCACTGCACTCCAGCCTGGGCGACAGACCAAGACTCTGTCTCAAAAAAAAAAAAAATGGCCGGGCGCGGTGGCTCAAGCCTGTAATCCCAGCACTTTGGGAGGCTGAGACGGGCGGATCACGAGGTCAGGAGATCGAGACCATCCTGGCTAACATGGTGAAACCCCGTCTCTACTAAAAAATACAAAAAACTAGCCGGGCGAGGTGGTGGGCGCCTGTAGTCCCAGCTACTCGGGAGGCTGAGGCAGGAGAATGGCGTAAACCCGGGAGGCGGAGCTTTCAGTGAGCTGAGATCCGGCCACTGCACTCCAGCCTGGGCCACAGAGCTAGACTCTGTCTCTAAAAAAAAAAAAAAAAAAAAAAAAAAGGCCGGGCGCAGTGGCTCACGCCTGTAATCCCAGCACTTTGGGAGGCCGAGGCGGGCGGATCACAAGGTCAGGAGATCGAGACCACGGTGAAACCCCGTCTCTACTAAAAATACAAAAAATTAGCCGGGCGCGGTTGTGGGCGCCTGTAGTCCCAGCTACTCGGGAGGCTGAGGCAGGAGAATGGCGGGAACCCGGGAGGCGGAGCTTGCAGTGAGCCGAGATCGCACCACTGCACTCCAGCCTGGGTGACAGAGCGAGACTCCGTCTCAAAAAAAAAAAAAAAAAAAAAAAATCAGCTGGGCGTGATGGTGCACATCTGTAGTCCCACCTACTAGGGAGGCTGAGGCAGGAGGATCACTTGAGCCCAGGTGGTCAAGGCTGTAGTGAGTCGACATTACGCTACTGCACTCCAGCCTGGGAGACAGAATGAGACTCCATTTCTTTAAAAAAAAAAAACAAGAAAACAAAACAGGACCAGGCACAGTGGCTCAATCCTTTAATCCCAGCACTTTGGGAGGCTAAGGCAGGCGGATCACCTGAGGTCAGGAGTTCGAAACCATCCTGACCAACACAGTGAAACCCCATCTCTGCTAAAAATACAAAAATTAGCCAGGCATGTTGGCGGGCACCTGTAATCCCAGCTACTTGGGAGGCTGAGGCATGAGAATCACTTGAACCCAAAAGGCAGAGGTTGCAGTGAGCTAAGAACTCACCACTGCACTCCAGCCTGGGCAACAGTAGAGTGATACTCCATCTCAAAAAAAAAAAAAAAAGAAGAAGAAGAAAACAGGAATTGTTCATAATCTCACTCCCTGAAAGAGAACCCCTGTTGACATTTTGGTGTCTCTTCTTCCAGCAGTGTTTCTATGCACAGATTTCATTACTTTAAGTCAAGCTGGCATCAATTCCTACTGTTTTGTGACTGAATGGCCAATCACCAGGCAAGGATCTCCCTCGTCATTTTAGGACGGAGTCACTCTCTTTGTACCATCCTGTACAGATGGCCATTTCAGTTGAAAACCCATGTTGGGAGGAACAGGCTGACACTGACAGTTTTGCCAATGCGCGAAGTACTATAGTTCTTGGGGAGAAAGGAAGCAGAATCGCTGGCCCAGGAGTTTTGCACACATGTGTTTCAGGCTTTTGGACCATGACTCCATGCTGGCCCACAGAAGGCCCTTGTCAGAAGAGCAGTCATAGGCTGGATGCGGTGGCTCACGCCTAGAATCCCAGCCACTTTGGGAGGCCGAGGCAGGAGGATCACTTGAGCTCAGGAGTTTGAAACCAGCCTGAGCCCTCACCTCTACAAAAAAATTTATTTTTTTGAGATGGAGAATCACACTGTCACCCAGGCTGGAGTGCAATGGTGCGATCTTGGCTCACTGCAACCCCCACCTCCCGGGTTCAAGCAATTCTCCTGCCTCCCAAGTAGCTGAGATTACAGGTGTATGCTGCCATGCCCAACTAATTTTTTGTACTTTAGTAGAGACGGGGTTTCACTGTGTTGCCCAGGCTGGTCTCAAACTCCTGAGCTCAGGCAATCCACCTGCCTCAGCCTCCCAAAGTGGTAGGATTACAGGCGTAAGCCACTGCGCCCGGCCAAAAAAATTTTGTTTTTAATTATTCAGTCATGGTGGCCCACACCTGTAGTCCCAGCTCCTCAGGAGGCTGAGGTGGGAGGAGCACTTGCATGGCCTGGAAGGTCAAGGCTGCAGTGAGCTCTGATCACGCCACTGCACTCCAGCCTGGGCAGCAGAGCGAGACCCTTTCTCAAAAAAACAAAAGGTCGGGCACAGTGGCTAAAAAAAAAAAAAAAATTAGTCTGGGTGCAGTGGCTCACAGTGGCCTGTAATCCTAGCACTTTGGGAGGCCAAGGCAGGTGCTCAGGGGTTCAAGACCCGCCTGGCCAACAGCAAAATGATGCTCTAACCCAAAATTAGCTGGGCGTGGTGGCATGCGCCTGTAGTCCCAGCTACTCGGGAGGCTGAGGCAGGAGAATCATATGAACCCCAGGAGGCAGAGGTTGCAGTGTGCCCAGATTGCACCACTGCACTCCAGCCTGCGTGACAGAGTGAGACTCAGTCTCAAAAACGAAAAAAGGGCCGGACATGATGGTTCATGCCTGTAATCCCAGCACTTTGGGAAGCTGAGGCAGGCGGATCAGTTGAGGTCAAGAGTTTGAGACCAACCTGACCAACATACTGAAACTCTGTCTCTACTAAAAATACAAAAATTAGCCCAGGCACAGTGGCACACGCCTGTAATCCCAGCACTTTGGGAGGCTGAGGCAGGCGGATCACGAGGTCAGGAGATGAAGACCATCCTGGCTAACACGGTGAAACCCCGTCTCTACTAAAAATACAAAAAAATTAGCCGAGTGTGGTGGCGGGTGCCTGTAGTCCCAGCTACTCAGGAGGCTGAGGCAGGAGAATGGCATGAACCCAGGAGGCAGAGCTTGCAGTGAGCTGAGATCGCTCCACTGCATTCCAGCCTGGGCAACAGAGCAAGACTCCGTCTCAAAAGAAAAAAAAAAAATTAGCTGGGTGTGGTGGCACACGCCTGTAATCCCAGCTACTCAGGAGGCTGAGGCAGGAGAATTGCTTAAACCCAGGAGGCAGAGGTTGCAATGAGTGGAGATCGCTCCACTGCATTCCAGCCTGGGCGACAGAGCAAAACTCCATCTCAGAAAAAGAAACAGTCACACGTGCTTCTGTTCCCAGTGTGCGTCTCCCCTTCTCCCCAGGCTGGGTCTCTGCTCCTTGCTGAGGTCTCCAGCTTTCTGCTCCTCCTAATCTGGGTCCCCTCTGCCTCCCTCATGTGCTTGTGCCTTTATCCTCTCTCCAAGGGAGCCTCGTTGTGCAGCCTGCCAGTGGGATGCAGGGCCAGCTGTCCCTTCTCCCTGGCATCCTGCCAGCCTGTCATGGTTGATCACTAGGATTCCCCAGTGGGAGGAAACCTCAGACAAGAAAAGACACACTCCTCACCCCCAGTATCCACAGTGACCTTGATTTCTTTTCCTGCAGGTCATTTGAACCAATTCTTCGCCTCCTTCCCCAGGGAATCTCTCCTGTCAGCCAGCACTGGGCAACCTGGGCCCTGTATAACCTCGTGTCTGTCTACCGTGAGTGCTGACTGGTCCTGGGTTCAGACACTCATCCAGCTGAAAGCAGATGTGCCCTCAGGGAGTTTGTAGTCCAGGGGGGAGCATTAATTGCTGCTGCCGCTTTTGTGCCTCAGAGCAGAACCCTCCACTTTCCAGCATTTGTGGGACACCCAGCTTAACGGCCCACTCCTGCCTCCTCACCAGAAGCAGGCCTAGCAGGCGAAACACCTGTGCAGAGTTCCCAGACAGCTTTCTTAATGCTTCCCGTTTCCATGTGCAGGAACAGTCCAAAATCTCCATGCCTGCTGGGCTCAGTGGTGCACACAGCTATTCAGGAGGCTGAGACAGGAGAATTGCCTGAGGTCTGGAGTTTCCAGCTGCATTGAGCTATGATCATGCCTTGGGCACTCCAGCCTGGGCAACATAGCGAGACCCCCATCTCCAGAAATAAAATAGAAGTCTCCATGCTTTCTGCATGAAAAAAACCAACTATACCACCAGCTGGTTCCAACCTGGTGGGTCACCAGAATCACCTGGTGAAAATACGGATAAATCTTGGTCCTTGGATTTGTTGAAAAAGAATATTGAGCGACAGGGCTTAGAAATCTATATTTTTATAGAAACTTCTCAAAGGATCACCATCTTTAGGAGCCACTGGTCTCATTGGTTTGGGTGACATTTTCCAGAGAATGAGCGCTGGAGGCCAGGCATAGTGTCTCACACCTGTAATCCCAGCCCTTTGGGAGGCTGAGGTGGAGGATTGCTTGAGCCCAAGAGGTTGAGACCAACATAGGCAACATGGCGCGACCCTGTCTCTACTTTAAAAAAAAAAAATAGGCCGGGCGCGGTGGCTCATGCCTGTAATCCCAGCACTTCGGGAGGCCGAGACGGGCGGATCACGAGGTCAGGAGATCGAGACCATCCTGGCTAACACGGTGAAACCCCGTCTCTACTAAAAAATACAAAAAACTAGCCGGGCAAGGTGGCGGGCGCCTGTAGTCCCAGCTACTCGGGAGGCTGAGGCAGGAGAATGGCGTGAACCCGGGAGGCGGAGCTTGCAGCGAGCCAAGATCCGGCCACGGCACTCCAGCCTGGGTGACAGAGCGAGACTCCGTCTCAAAAAAAAAAAAAATAATAATAATAATAATAATTAGTCTGGGTGCAGTGGCTCACGCCTGTAATCCTAGCACACTGGGAGGCCGAGGTGGGCGGATCATTTGAGGCCAAGAGTTTGAGACCACCCTGGCCAACATAGTGAAACCCCGTCTCTACTAAAAATATAAAAATTAGCTGGGCTCGGTGGCACGTGCCTGTAGTCCCAGTTACTAGGGAGGCTGAGACAGGAGAATCGTTTGAACCCAGGAGGCAGAGGTTACAATGAACTCAGATCACGCCACTGCACTCCAGCCTGGGTGACAGAGTGAGACTCTGTCTCAAAAAAAAAAAAAAAAAATTATGGCCGGGCGCGGTGGCTCAAGCCTGTAATCCCAGCACTTTGGGAGGCCAAGACGGGTGGATCATGAGGTCAGGAGATCGAGACCATCCTGGCTAACACGGTGAAACCCCGTCTCTACTAAAAAATACAAAAAACTAGCCGGGCGAGGTGGCGGGCGCCTGTAGTCCCAGCTACTCGGGAGGCTGAGGCAGGAGAATGGCGTAAACCCGGGAGGCGGAGCTTGCAGTGAGCTGAGATCTGGCCACTGCACTCCAGCCTGGGTGACAGAGCAAGACTCCGTCTCAAAAAAAAAAAAAAATATATATATATATATATATATATACACATATATATATATATAAAATATATATATATATATTTTTTAAGATTTTATATATATAAAATTTTTTTTTTAAAAAAAGAATGAGCTCTGGAAATAAATACAGCAACTTCAAACCAAGGAGTCACCTCTTGCTTCCCCTATGTGGATGCAGAACTCCCACCCATGGGGCTGGGCACACGTCTTGCCCCCACCAAGGCCTGTGCCTTCACACCCCCAGCACCAGGATAGTCCTCACAGACAGGGTGGGTTTCTGGGCCTCGGGCTGATCAGAAGACCATCCTGATCCTCTGCTGTCTGCTCCTATCCCACAGCGGACAAGTACTGCCCTCTGCTGATCAAAGAAGGGGGGTTGCCCCTTCTGAGGGACATAATTAAGATGGCGACCGCACGGCAGGAGACCAAGGAAATGGCCCGGTAAGAGACTAGCAGTGTGTTTCTGCCTGGAACCTTGATTTGGGGGAGTAAGGGCATAGCGGGCGCCCTCTGGAGGTTAGGAATGACTGAAATTCCCGGGGCAGCTTGGGGTTGAGTACAGAGGTTGACAGTGTATTGATGTCCAGCTGGGGCCTCTCCAAATGTCATCTTGACCACAGTATGGCTGGAAACTAGATGACCAAGCTCTGAACGGAGCATCAGGGCCCTCGTTTGTAAGCTTCGTTTTATTTTATTCCCAACAAATTCCATCCTTTTATCACCGGGTATTAGCAAGTGAGGTCAGAACTTTTCATTGTTTGGCCAAAGACGTTCCCACTAAAGAAGGGACATGGTATGGTCAAATACATTCTGGAGATGAGACGAGGCAGAGTGCAAGTGAGCTTGCTGAATGTGAAGGTCGCAAACATGGTAGAGTCCCGGCCTTCTGTGGCTGTGTGGCTTTCACTGCAGTGTCTAAAATGCCACTCCCTCCAGTTCTCAAGTCAATCAGGACAGGAGAGACTCTCAGGGATGTGACATGTCGAAATCGTCAGAAACGACCTTGTTTTCTCCAGGATTCATTCTAGAAGGGACAACAGTCAAGCTGACCCAGCACACTTTTTCATGTCTCTGTATAGAGCAAAAGGTCACATGGAGGAGGGGCCTGGAACTCAGAGGCTCCTCAGACAGCCACTTCCTGGGCCCGGGCAGGGAAATGTCACCTGGTTCTATTATATCTGCCCAAAGGCACTGCTGGCCAGGCACAGTGGCTCACACCTGTAATCCTAGCACTCTGGGAGTCTGAGGTGGGTGGATCACTTGAGGTCAGGAGTTCGAGACCTGGCTAACATGGTAAAACCCCATCTCTACTAAAAATACGAAATTAGCTGGGCGTAGTAGTGCGCACCTATAATCCTAGCCACTTGGGAGGCTGAGGCGGAGAATCACTTGAACCTAGGAGGCGGAGGTTGCAGTTAGCCGAGATGGTGCCACTGCACTCCAGCCTGGTCAACAGAGCGAGACTCTGTCTCAAAAAAATAAAATTTAAGAATAAATGGACAGGACCCACCCCTAGGTTTTCTTTTCCAGTGCATCTGGGAGGTGGGAGGTGGCCCTGGAATTTTCATGGTTAACAGGGATTCCCGGGAAATTTGAGAAGCACTGGGTAAGACTGACCAGTTACCTACCACAGTCACTTTGAACATGTGTCCAAGGCCTGTGATGGGAATCTGAGGCACTGGCCTATCTGACAGCAAGGAGTAAATGACCCTGGACGATGCTTAGGAGAAGGCTCTCGGCCTGTCCACTGGCCCCTCTCCCACTCTGGGAATTTGCTTCCTAAAAGGTATTGGGGCACCCCTTTAACACACAGAGGCTGCAGTGAAGCCCCCAACCCACAGGCTTGGTGTTGAATGGGCAAGCTCTCCGGGTTCCAAGGTGACAACTGACAGTGATGGGTGGCAGGGGTCAGGCTGGGGTGGGTGAGACTTGAAATCTGAGCTGGAGTGCTGGGCCCCGGCTGCCACAGGGTAGTGGGGGCCCTTGTGCGAACACAGCTGCCCCCACCCCACCCTGGACCTGCCACTGGATCCGGGCCTCTGGGGGAATCTGATGTGCAGTCAGTTTGGGGACCACTGGTGGACTTCTGGAAAGAGAAGGGTCTGGTGTGCAGGGAAAATGAAGAAGGAAGAGGTCACTGAAGAAAGTTCCAAAGGGTTCTGGAGGTCAGGCCTGAGCTGATTTGGGGACCCCTATCCACAGATGCCCTGGAACTGGGGGTGGTGGGAAGGAAGGAAGCGGAGGACAGCTGGTGATGGCATTCACGGCCACAGGTGCCATTCCCTGAGTCCCCTGCACATGCCAGCCACTCTGCCAACCCCTCCATCCACATCATTCAGTCAGCATCACCATCACTGTGAACACGTGTTTACCCAGCTGCGTGATGACCTCGGAGGGGCTGGGCTCACCCCACCCAAGCCCACCCTCCAATCCTGTCTCCCTCATTGTCTCCAGCAAGGTGATTGAGCACTGCAGTAACTTTAAAGAGGAAAACATGGACACATCCAGATAGAGGCCTCCACCCCCATGGCCACCACCGCTCTGGACCACAGGCGGGGAGGAAGCGTGCTCAAGCAGCCCAGCGGGCAGTCCCCTTCCGAGGGAGCCCCCCACGGAGTGAAGGGACATGGGGGACTTTTGCACAACCGACGCTTTTCCTTAACATTAGTGAGATATATATATTATATATATATATTTTTTTTGGTTAGGAAGTGTGAAGTTTTGTGTGTATGATTTCTGTACAAAAACAAAAGCAACACTCCTGAGTCCTTGCAGCTTCCTTGGCCATTCTCAAACCCACTCAGCCTTCATCGCTGACACACTCACTCCTACTCCAACCAGACTAAATGCCTATAACGCTGTGAGTATCCAGTCCTTGTCCAGGAAACTCAGACCCCAGTCTGGCTTCCTTTCATGAGAGGAGCAGGCCTTGGACAGCGTATCCAGCATCCTGACCCACTGCCCATGCCTGAGAACTCCATCTCGGCTCCCGGGCACAGCTGATGGGGTTTGGGGATTAGAACTTACCCCACTGGGTCTCCCAAAAGCCTTGGTGCTCCCAGCTGTGGGCCATCTGGGGCAAGAAAGTGAGCTGTTCCTAGGCTAAGGTCCAGGCAGCCCTGCCCCTGAAGACCTTCCAGGAGCAGGGCGCCCAGTGGCCCTGCTGCTGTCCGGCCAGGCCTGCCTGAGGCCACGCTGCTATGGAGGCTGCCTCCTAGTCTCCCACCAGGTCCCAGGCTGTGGAAAGCCCCAGCCCAGGGATGGTCAGAACTCGGGGGCAGATTCCACTGCCCCTTCTGCCAAAACACATCCAGAACCTGCCCCCTGCCCTGGAAGCCAGCATCTTCTGGGGCCAGGGGCTTGCTTCCTTGCTCCACAGCCTTCAACTGCCCAGGCGCTCCCACCAGCAGAACTGAGCCTGCCTCCTCATCCCAGCCTGCCCCGCTGCCCAGAGGACCCCACGCCTCTCAGAGGCAGAGGTCCCACGCCAGCCTTTGACCCACAGCGGCCACACAGCCGCCTCCAGACCAGCACTCGGACTGCCCTGCAGTGGCTGCTTGGGCCTCTCTGGCGGTCCCACCCTGCCCTCGGCTTTACCTTGGAAGCCTGAGAGGCGCCGGCTCTCTTGTGCTCCTCCCTCGGTGGACGCTGCCTTGCTTCTCATCGGACACTTGTGGATCACAGGGGCCTGGGGAGCAGCGCTAACCCTGGAGGCAGCCTTTGGATGATGGCTTTTTCTTCCCTCTTCCCTCTGCCGGCCTGTTTTCAGGTGTTCCTAGCATTTCCGCCTCCAGGCAGGACGGGATGGGTGAGCAGCTTTGGGAGAGACACCTGGCCTTTTTCTCCCGGAGCCTCTCCCTCCCTGTCCTGGGAAGTGGGCGGCAGCCCTGTGTTCCCCCAGCTTGGCAGATGGGCTGCATGCAGCGCTCCCTTCCATCCCACGCTCAGTGGCCCCGGCCAGACCCTGGCAGAGTTCACACCTCATTGCTTTACCCCCTGGGGCCTGGGGAAATGTCTGTACTTTGGGATGTCACAGAAATACATTTTTGTGCAAAATGGAGAACAGAGCGTCTTTTTTTGTGGAGGGGATTGCTAGCCTGGCTTCCAGGCTCTGGAGCAGGACTTGAGCCACCCCCGGCAGGGGGACGGCAGTGTGGGTAGTTCTGTGGTAGGGAGGGGTGTGTTTGGTAGCTTAAAGGGCTGCAGGCTGGGGACAGGTGGCAGGGGACTGAGCTGGAGTACCTGTTTCCTATGCGTTCTCTTCACATCCCTGTGCCCACTGAGGACACAGCTGGCAACCAGACCAACAGGGTGCCTGCCCAGGATGGCTCAGCCTGATGGGGGAGACAGATGGCAAATAGAAGATAACGACTCTGTGCCACCAGCGGGGAGAAGGCAGCGGAGGGAGTGGGCAGGCAGGTCAGGGAAGCCTGGAGTCCGCTGGGCCACAGTGCTTTAGGGAGAAGGGAAGGAGCCAGCACG
Source organism: Macaca nemestrina (assembly GCF_043159975.1). Classification (NCBI taxonomy): domain Eukaryota; kingdom Metazoa; phylum Chordata; class Mammalia; order Primates; family Cercopithecidae; genus Macaca; species Macaca nemestrina. Next base: position 110,889,875 of record NC_092138.1, on the reverse strand, counting down.
GTGTCCCCATGTGTCCAGGAGGCTTCTCACAAGAGCCAGAGTGCAGCCAAACCCAGTGAAAAGATGGAGGCTGCCCAGGTCTGGCCCGAGGGGCGGAGGAAAAGTGCATCCTCAGCAGAGGGTCCTGCCAGGGTGGACAGAGAAGCAGCCCCATGTGGCCCTGGCAGCGTGAGGAACAAGGGTGGAGTGGGACGGGACCAAGAAGTCGCTGGGGCCAAATCATGAGGTGCCCAGACTCTAGCATGGCCCAGGGCCGTCCTGGCTGACACCTGTGGTCCCTGCAGCTCTATCGACAGTGCCTTGTCATCCTCAAGAGCTGCCTGGAATAAGAAATGATATGGTCAGCCAGGCGCGGTGGCTCACGCCTATAATCCCAGCACTCTGGGAGGCCCAGGCGGGCGTATCACGAGGTCAGGAGATCGAGACCATCCTGGCTAACACGGTGAAACCCCGTCTCTACTGAAAAATACGAAAAAATTAGCCGGGCATGGTGGCAGGCACCTGTAGTCCCAGCTACTCGAGAGGCTGAGGCAGGAGAATGGCGTGAACCTGGGAGGCGGAGCTTGCAGTGAGCCCAGATGACACCACTGCACTCCAGCCTGGGTGACAGAGCGAGACTCTGTCTCAAAAAACAAAAAAGAAATGATACGGTCACACCCTTTATAGACCACCGTGAGTGTGTGGATTTTACCTTCTATGTGAGGTTTCAAGCCTGGGCATCAGGACTCAATTAAGCGTTTCTGGAAGCTGAGCACTGACTCCTCCCACAGCCAAGGTCCCCTCTTCTCCACCCGCTGCAGGGCCTGGATCTGGCCTCTCTCTCTCCCCTGGCTGAGAGCCCCCTGCCACTGGCCACCCACAGGACCTGGGCAGGAAGGGCCTCGAGTACTTTGCCTCAGAACCCTGGTGGGTTGTCGGTGCCTCGGAGGGAACGAGGGAAGTGCCTGCCAGCAGCAGCCAACACTGCTGAACCTTCATCTGTGTGCCAGGCCCCGGGCTAAGTGCTTCATGTACCTTCTGCTTCCTCAGAACCCTGGCAATAATCCATTTTACAGACAAGGACACTGAGGCTCAGAGAGGTGAAGTGACTTTATTTTTTATTTTTTTGAGACGAGGTCTCACTGTTGCCCAGGCTGAGTGCAATGGCACGATCACAGCTCACTGCAGCCTCGATCTCCTGGGCTCAAGCAATCCTTGCACCTCAGCCTCCCAAGTAGCTGGGACAACAAACGTGCACCCCATGCACTTCTAATTTTTGTTTTTTTTTTGTAGAAATGGGGTCTCACTGTGTTGCCCAGTCAGGTCTCAAACTCCCAGGCTCAAGCAGTCTTCCCACTTCAGCCTCCCACAGTGTTGAGATTACAGGCATTTGCCACCATACCTGGCCTGAAATGACTTACTTCCTCAAGGTTGCCACAGTAAAGGAGGGAAAACAAGGTCCTCAGAGGTGCCAGGTGCTCCTCCTCTAGCTCCTTGGCCTGGTACCTGCCATTTCCTGTGTCAGGAACACTCTAGTTCCTGCTCATCCCATCACAGCATCTACTTATCTCACGGGGCTGAAGTTGCTTTATCTCGTCTCCCCCATTGGACTGTGAACAGCAACCCACATCAAGGCTCTGTTGTAGCCCAGCACAAAACCTGGCACATCGAGGGCTCTCCTTTTAAAAACTTGTGGCCAGGCTGGGTCATGCCTGTAATCTCAGGACTTTGGGAGGCCAGGGCGGGTGGATCCCTTGAGGTCAGGAGTTTGAGACTAGCCTGGCCAAAATGGTGAAACCCCGTCTCTACTAAAAACACAAAAATTAGCTGGTGTGGTGGCACGCACCTGTAATCCCAGCTACTCAGGAGGCTGAGGCAGGAGAATTGCTTGAACCCAGGAGGCAGAGTTTGCAGTGAGCTGAGATCGTGCCATTGCACTCTAGCCCAGGTGACAGAGCAAGACTCCATTTCAAAAACAAAACAAAACAAAACACTTAGGTGACAGGATGAGCTGTGCAGCAAACCACCGTGGCACACGTTTACCTATGTAACAAGCCTGCACATCCTACACATGTACCCCTGAACTTAAAATGAAAGTTGGAGAGAAAAAAAAAGAAACTATATTTTGCCACTTAGCACCTTCAAACATGACCTACCTCTCCAAAAGCAGACTGATGTCTAAACCATAAAGTCATTTTACTGAGTCTCCCTAAGAAATGTGACCTCTGGCCGGGTGCAGTGGCTCACGCCTGTAATCCCAGCACTTTGGGAGGCCGAGGCAGGCGGATCACAAGGAGTTCAAGGGTACCCTGGCCGACATGGTGAAATCCTGTCTCTACTAAGAATTAAAAAAAATTAGCCAGGCATGGTGGCGCATGCCTGTAATTCCAGCTACTTGGGAAGCTAAGGCAGGAGAATCACTTGAACCCAGGAGGCGGAGTTTGCAGTGAGCTGAGATCACACCAGGCAGACAGTATGAAACTGTCTCAAAAAAAAAAAAAAAAGGGGTGGCTCACACCTGCAATCCTAGCACTCTGGGGGGCCAAGGCGGGTAGATCACTTGAGGTTGGGAGTTCGAGACCAGCCTGACCAACATGGAGAATCCCTGTCTCTACTAAAAATACAAAATTAGCCAGGCGTGGTGGCACATGCCTGTAATCCCAGCTACTTGGGAGGCTGAGGCAGGAGAATCGCTTGAAACTGGGAGGCAGATGTTGCAGTGAGCCAAGATCGTGCCATTGCACTCCAGCCTGGGCAAAAAGAGTGAAACTCCATCTCAAAAAAAAAAAAAAAAAAAAAGTGTGGTGGGATGGGAACTTAAAATTGTGATCCTTCCTCTGTCCATTTGAGATGTGTGTGTATGTCACAATTCAGGAGCTGAAGGCCATTCAAGGACATGAAGGCCATTCCATTGAAGTGTAATATCAGGAAGATTTGGCCGGGCGCGGTGGCTCACGCCTGTAATCCCAGCACTTTGGGAGGCCGAGGCGGGCGGATCACAAGGTCAGGAGATCGAGACCACGGTGAAACCCCGTCTCTACTAAAAATACAAAAAAATTAGCCGGGCGCAGTTGTGGGCGCCTGTAGTCCCAGCTACTCGGGAGGCTGAGGCAGGAGAATGGCATGAACCCGGGAGGCGGAGCTTGCAGTGAGCCGAGATGGCGCCACTGCACTCCAGCCTGGGCGACAGAGCCAGACCCCGTCTCAAAAAAAAAAGAAAAAAAAAAAAATATCAGGAAGATTGGAGCCTCTGTCTCCTAGTCTCTGCGGGAGAACAGAGTCCTAACTTTCATAATTGCCAGCGAGCACACAGAGCTGCCTAATCACATTTACCATGACCAACCGTTCGGAATTTTTCATTTCCCTTACTCTACTGAAGCCCTCACCATTTCCCTCCACTCCCTCATTCTCCCTTTAAGCCAGACATGGTCGTGCACGCCTGCAGTCCCAACTACTCTGGAGGCTGAGGGGGAAGATTGCCTCAGCTCAGGAGTTTGAGGCCATCCTGGGCAACATAGTGAGACCCCATCTCAAGAAAGCAGAAAACAGGCCGGGTGCGGTGGCTCACGCCTGTAATCCCAGCACTTTGGGAGGCCAAGGTGGGTGGATCACGAGGTCAGGAGATCAAGACCATCCTGGCTAACTCGGTGAAACCCCGTCTCTACTAAAAATACAGAAAATTAGCCGGGCGTGGTGGCAGACGCCTGTAGTCCCAGCTACTTGGGAGGCTGAGGCAGGAGAATCGCTTTAACCTGGGAGGCGGAGTTTGCAGTAAGCCCAGATCGTGCCACTGCACTCCAGCCTAGGCAACAGAGTGAGGCTCTGTCTGGGAAAAAAAAAAAAAAAAAAGTGGGAATTAATTGACTTGCAACCAGGGGATGCAGTTAGTATCAGCTTCAGGGACAGCTGAATCTGGAGGGCTCAGACAATATTGTTCTGACCATCTCTCGCTCCCTCCTTTAGTGCTGCTTATCCATCTCTATGTGTCTTTATAAGTTGGTCTCATTTTCTCCAGCCACAGACAGGGTAGGCCCTCACCGCACAGCGTAAAGATGGCTCTCGGTTGCCTTATATCCCATTCCTTAGGCTTGAGATCCAAAAGAATGCCCCTTCCTCTCAGCATCTAGACAGTAATCTCATGGAAGGCCTGTGATTGGTTCTGCAGAGTCGAAAGCCCACAGCCTGCCGCTGGCCATCCTATGGGGTGAGGGGCAGTCCCTCCAATCACATGGGATGGGAAGTCAATTCCCCAATCAAAAAAAGGATGTTGAGCTGAGAAAAACAGCAGATGTCAGAGGAGTACCCGCTGGGATGGGGCCAATCAGATGGAGGCGGAGGAGGATGCTGGTATCAGTGGGAGGTGCTGTGGAAAGGCAGGGCTGAGTGGGGAAGGCCCTGGGGACACAGGGAAGGAAGACGGCCTGAAGCCTCTGGCGGGGAAAGTCCGCCTGTAGGTGGTGGCTCACAGCAGGAGAGGCAAGACAGCCCCGTGCTAGACAAGGCGCTTCCATTATTTAGTCCTCCCAAACACCTTAAGACACTATTGTTATCCCCCTTATAGAGACAGAAAACAGCTCAGAGGGGCTCAGTAACTCGCCCAGGGTCACACAGGTAGGAAGGGGCAGTGCTGGGATTTCTGACTCCCGCCTAAGTTGGATCACCCATAGTCAGAATGTGCACCACATACCTCCACTTTTCTCTCCTCCATTTGCAATATCTGAGAATAAATAGCAAGGAGGTAAAGCTGTCACCACAGACCAACCTTGGGCGAGCCCTGGCCCTCTGGAGACCTTAGTCATTACATCTTCGAAATGGGCACAAATTTGCCTCTCGGACTCACAGCAAACCGCTGGATCTTTTAAGCGCCCAGGGAGCTACGCGCATGCGCGAGGCTGCAAGGGCGGGCACAGGGGAGCGCGGGGGAGGTGCGCGCGCGCGCCTGGGCTTTCAAAAGTTACCTGGCGGGTGGGGCTGGAGTTGGGGGAGTTACCAGCTGCGCGCGCGCCGGCCCCGCCCTCAGCCTCTTCAGGCACCTGTTGGCTTGAGGGTCCACTCGGCCGCAGCTGCCATCCAATAGGCAGACTCCCTGATCCAGTCCGGCCCTGCCCAGCGCCCAGATCCACCAATCCCCGGGTGACCGCGTTCCCCTCCCTCGGAGGGCCCGCCCTTCTGGGCGCTTCTTCCGGGTGGGGCCCCGGGCCGAGGCGATGGCCCCCTGGGCGCTCCTCAGCCCTGGGGTCCTGGTGCGGACCGGGCACACCGTGCTGACCTGGGGGATCACGCTGGTGCTCTTCCTGCACGATACCGGTGAGCCGGACCCCGAGCGACCCCGGACCCACCCGATCCCGCGTGGTTCCCCGGACTTTCGGGTCTCACTGGGTCTCCCGCCTAATCCCTGGAGATCCTGGGATTGGCCCGATCTCTGCCAGCTCCTGAAGCCCCCTCCCCATCTATCATTCCAATAGCCACCCGCTCTCCGCCTGATACCCCGTTGATTCCTGATTAATCCCAGCATCTTCCTGATCATTGCCAAATGCCCTGTCCATCCCAGGACCCAGCCGGTGCCCACCAGATCCAAGGACCGACTTGAGCCCCATGTCCCTTGATCCTGGGACCCACCAGTTCCTTCCCAGGAACTGACCCCAAATCTTCCCATCCTTACGATTAGGAGGCTCAACTAGATGCAAGGATTGACGTTGTGTCCACACCCACACCCTCCACACCCCCATGGCCACTAGCTGCCCAAGTCCAGGCAACCCCTCAGGCAAGAGAACACCCCACGGGGTGAGGCCTGTCTCCCATCTTCCCACAGATTCACCTACCTACCCACCTCCATTTCCCTCATTCCCCTCAGTAGCCCCCTACCCAGCACCTCACCTGCCACGGGCAGCCTCCCTCACTGTCACCCACAGCAGCCCCCAGCCCTCCTTCCATGGTGGTCCAGCCTCAGTTTCTGGACTGGGGCCCCTTCTGGTTTTCCTCCCAAGACCTCAGACCTCCTCCACCACCTTCACCCTTTAGCCTAAAAACTTGCTCAGGTCTCCCTATCAGAAAACGACCCCCCTCAAAAGCCACCCTTTCTTCTCTGCTCCCCCTTACAAGGGACACGGGATTTGTCTACACTCCGCTGTCTGGTGGTCTCCTGCCCCCTCATTCCTTGCCCTGCACCCTACCTCCCCAAAATCCTGTCACCTCCATGGGCTGAAGCCACTGGACCCTTTCTTATGCCCCTCTGCAGCACCTGAGCCTGCCAGCTGCACCCTCCCTCCCATCTCTCTCTCAGGCATTTCAGACCTGGCCAGTCTCTCACCATTGCAGAGCCAGAGACGCTGGACCCCTCCTCCTTCTGTCCCACATCCAGTCAGGTCTGGCTCCCTTCACCCAGCAGCCCCCTCTGTCCATTCCTTCCTCTCTCACTTCCTGCCAGGCCTTTGCAGCTCCCCCCTTCTTCCTCCTGGCCAGATTCTCTGCCCCTAGGCTTCCCCTGATCCATTTCTCTAGCGATGAGGTTTTCCAAAACAGATCTGGCCTTATAACCTTCCATGGTTCCCTCTGACCCTCCAGATAAAGTTCAGATGAACTGCTGGCCACACACAACCACTCATGGAACCAACATCTCCAGGTCTTTGCCAGGCCAGGAACACACTTCCCCACCTCCAACTGCAACCCAGTCCCACCCACTCCTGTTCTACCCGGCCCAGCCTCACTGTGCTCTCCCGGCCTCTCCAGAGCTGCGGCAATGGGAGGAGCAGGGCGAGCTGCTCCTGCCCCTCACCTTCCTGCTCCTGGTGCTGGGCTCCCTGCTGCTCTACCTCGCTGTGTCACTCATGGACCCCGGCTACGTGAATGCGCAGCCCCAGCCTCAGGTAACCAGGGGCCCCTACTCTCACCAACAGGGACTCAACAGCCACCACCAGTCTCCATGCCAGGCTCTGTGCTGCAGGCTCTTGTGGGGGCAGCTCAGTGAATCCTCTTGCCAGCCCTAGAGCCCCATCCTACAGTAGTGAGGAAACTGCTGGGGCCCAGAGAAGGAAGAGACTTGCAAACATCACACAGCCACCCTCAGTCCAGGGTGCTCCACCGCACCCCACACCTCCATTCTGCACGGGATGGGGCCTAAACTCCACAACCAGAGCTAAGCCGGCCCCTAGGGGAGCTGCCCGCCAATGCCACCTGTCTCCCAAGGAGATCCTGTCTTACACCCCACCCCTCATTCCAGGAGGAGCTCAAAGAGGAGCAGACAGCCATGGTTCCTCCAGCCATCCCTCTTCGGCGCTGCAGATACTGCCTGGTGCTGGTGAGTGGTGCAGGGACACTCACCTGGGAGAGGTTGGGCCAAAGCTGAGACTCCTCGACCTCCTCCTGCCCCAGTGCCGGGGCCTCACCCCTCCTCCAAGAAGGCCTTCCATCATCAGGCCCTGATTCCTCCCCTCAGTGGTGGGCTCACAGCAGGGCTGGCACTGAGCCTCCACTCTCCTCCATGCCCACAGCAGCCCCTGAGGGCTCGACACTGCCGTGAGTGCCGCCGTTGCGTCCGCCGCTACGACCACCACTGCCCCTGGATGGAGAACTGTGTAGGGGAGCGCAACCACCCACTCTTTGTGGTCTACCTGGCACTGCAGCTGGTGGTGCTTCTCTGGGGCCTGTACCTGGCATGGTGGGTGCTGCTGCCCGGGCATAGGGGGAGGGTGGGATGTATGCTCCCACAGGGCTGGACAGAGCCAGGACTCCCAGGGATCCAGCACAGGGAGGGAAGGGCTCCCCTGCCCTCCCCCAGCACCAGGCCCCTGTCCCCTGCCCTGCAGGTCAGGCCTCCAGTTCTTCCAGCCCTGGGGACTGTGGCTTCGATCCAGCGGGCTCCTGTTCGCCACCTTCCTGCTGCTGTCCCTCCTCTCGTTGGTGGCCAGCCTGCTCCTCGCCTCACACCTCTACCTGGTGGCCAGCAACACCACCACCTGGGAATTCATCTCCTCACACCGCATCGCCTATCTCCGCCAGCGCCCCGGCAACCCCTTCGACCGAGGCCTGACCCGCAACCTGGCCCACTTCTTCTGTGGATGGCCCTCGGGGTCCTGGGAGACCCTCTGGGCTGAGGAGGAGGAGGAGGGCAGCAGCCCAGCTGTTTAGGGTTGCTAGAGGCTGGGCTACTATCTTGTGCCTGAAAACCAGGGGACCTGTCCCCAGCTAGAGTCAGCCCTTGGAGGGTTGACTCCTGCCCACTCCTCCCAGGTCCCAGAACTGAACTTCAAGACAGACAGATCCCTGCCTCGGTGGGCAGTTCTGCCTTCCAAGGAAGAAAGGGAAAAAAGGACCTGTGGGCAGCTCAGGCCCAAGCAGACCCTGGGCTCCACCCCAGCCCCACCCAGGCGACTGCCAGTGCACACTTTTACAAATTTAATAGTCTATAAAGCAAGTCCAGTCTTAAAAAGACAAACCACATCACTCCTTGCTGCGGCACCCTTTCTGGGCCAGGTCTCGCTGGGAGGTAGAGGAGGGCGAGCTGGAGGGGGAGGGGACACACTTTGCCCAGTGACAGTGAGCAAAGCCCACAACAGTGGCCCCATGGCTGCCACCTCGAGTCCCAAGGGCTCATAAGTACCCGGCAAGGCCTGGACCTCCAGGCAGGGCACACAGGTAGGCAAGCAGAGGCTCTAGCAGTCTGTGGGGGAAGGGGACAGAGGTGCCAGGAGATGCCCTCAGGGCTCCAGGAATCGCTCTGACACAAAGTCGAAGTCCCGGAAGGCGGCCTGTTGGCGGGCAGTGAGGAGGCTGTGGGGTGCAGGTGGGGTCAGGGCAGGCGGCAGCCCTGTGAACTCGCCCTCAAAGTAGCGCAGGTCCGCAGGGCCACAGAGGATGGGCACGAAGGGGGGCTGGATGGTGCGGGCGAGCAGGGCTTGCCAGTTGGTGGTCTGGGGGAAAAGGAGAGGCGCCTGAGATGGCAGGAACAGCAGCTCCATGAGTCACTCTGTGTCACCTACCCTGCCAGGCACAGGGGACCACCGCCACCCCAGCCACTCACCCTGAAGAACGGCTGGACCTTGATCTCCTCGGCATCCTGCTCACCCGCCCCGAGGCGCTTCTCCGGGCACTTCTGGAGGAGCTGGGCAATAGGACAGGTGCTCACTTAGGGCATTCAGCCCCAGGCACTGCCATCATCCACAGGCCCCAAGCACGCTGGCCCAGAGCGCTCTACGGATGGGTGGCAGGGGGTCTGCTGTCCCATGGCAGAGGGCACATGGGCCTTACGCGGCCATCCAGCCCAGACCCAGACCCTGCAGTGCTTACCTTCTGAATGAGCTCAAGCCCTTGCACCGACAGAAAGCCGGGGTAGGGAGCGTCCATGTTAACGATACAGTCAAACACCTCTTCCTCCGTGTCCCCTGGGAAAGGGCACTGTGGAGATGGGGGCTCAGCAGGATGCACGGGCCACCCTACTCCAACCCAGAGGCCCAGACAGCACACTCCAGCACTCACCTCACCCACCAGCATCTCATAGAGCAGCACACCCAGCCCCCACCAGTCCACAGCCCGTGTGTACGCCTCCTGGGTCAGCACCTCGGGAGCCAGGAACTCCGGGGTGCCGCAGAAGGTGCTAGTCCGGTCCCCGAAGCCGATCCCTACAAATCAACAGGTACGCCAAAAGCAGATTGGTGTGGCCTATTCATAATAACCTCAACAGCCAAGCCTTATGATGCCAGGGAGCTTAGCCTGTGCCAAGCCCTGCCCTGTACCCAAGGAGGTGGGAACGGTTATGACACCATTTGACTGCATGCGGAGCCAAGCTCACAGGCTAAGGTCACAGAAGGCAGAACCCGGCCGGGCACGGTGGCTCACACCTGTAATCCCAGCACTTTGGGAGGCCAACGCAGGCAGATCATGAGGTCAGGAGTTCGAGATCAGCCTGGCCAACATGGTAAAACCCCGTCTCTACTAAAGATACAAAAAATAAGCTGGGGCGTGGTGGCATGCGCCTATAATTGCAGCTACTTGGGAAGCTGAGACGGGAGAATCTCTTGAACCCTGGAGGCAGAGGTGGCAGTGAGCCAAGATCATGCCATTGCACTCCAGCCTGGGCAACAGGGCAAGACTCTGTCTCAAAAAAAAAAAGAAGAAGCCAGGTGTAGTGGCTCACATCTGTAATCTCAGCACTTTGGGAGGTCGAGGTGGGCGGATCATGAGGTCAGGAGATCGAGACCATCCTGGCTAACACAGTGAAACCCCGTCTCTACTAAAAAAAAATACAAAAATTAGCCGAGCGTGATGGTACACGCCTGTAGTCCCAGCTACTTGGCAGGCTGAGGCAGAATTGCTTGAACCCAGTAGGTAGAGGTTGCAGTGAGCCAAGATTACGCCACTGCGCTCCAGCCTGGGCGGTACAGCAAGACTCCGTCTCAAAAAAAAAAAAAAGATAAAAAATAAAGAAAGAAAAAAACAAAAGGCAGAATTCAGTCTCCTCTCCCAGCCCTGACTATAGACTCTCCCTCAGGCCAGGTGCAGGCTGGGGCTCTATACGAGCCTCTAGGACTGGGAAGAAAGGGCCAGTGTGCCCAGCTGTCCCCTGGAATGAGGTCTAGAGCAGCGGAACCAGGGCATCCGTGGGTGAGATTTCCTGGGAGATGCCATGTGCCCATCATCCTATTGGCCAGGCTGGGTAAACAAGGCTGGAGATATGAATCCCAATGGGCAGCCCCCACCTTCCTTGCAGAGTCCAAAGTCTGCGATCTTCAGGAATCCCTGGGCATCCAGCAGAAGGTTATCCAACTTCAGGTCCCTGAGGGCAAGGGTGCAGATCAAAGGGAATGAGGGGGGCTTAGACCCAGGAAACAGCAACCACACCTGGAGCAGCCCAGGCAGGAGAGAGGCAGCGTCTGTGTCCTCACCCACCCCACCCCCACCCCCAGGCATCCCTGGGACAAAAGTCACCTGTAAATGATCTTCTTCTCATGTAAGAACTGCAGCCCCAGGACAACACAAGCCACGTAGAAGCTGCAGGGGTGGTTATGGGAGAACTCAGGCCCAAGACCAGGGAGGCAGGGCAGGGAGGCACCAGGATGGCCATGGCTGGGGGATCCTGGATGTCCCGGCCAGTCAGAGATGAGTGAGACTGGGACAAGCATCATGCTGAGAGTGGGGGTGCTCTAACAGTCCCAAGGTCACCTCGATTTCCAGCTTCCTGGGCCCTTAAATGGTGCCAGGGACCAAGTGTTGGTCCCTGCAGTTGATACTCATCATGCCTATTTTTTTTTTTTTTTTTTTTGAGAGGGAGTCTCGCTCTGTCACCCAGGCTGGAGTGCAGTGGCACAATCTCAGCTCACCAGTAGCTAGGATTACAGGCACGTGCCACCACACCCAGCTATTGTTTTTTTTTTGTTGTTTGTTTGTTTTTAGTTTTCGTAGAGATGGGGTTTCACCATGTTGTCCAGAATGGTCTCGATCTCTTGACCTCGTGATCCACCTGCCTCGACCTCCCAAAGTGCTGGGATTACAGGTGCGAGCCACCGCACCCGGCCTTTTTTTTTTTTTTAGACGGAGTCTTGCCATCATCAGACTGGAGTAAACTGGTGGGATCTCAGCTCACTGCAACCTCCGCCTCCTGGATTCAAGTGATTCTCCGGCCTCAGCCTCTCGAGTAGTTGGGATTACAGGTGCGTGCCACCATGCCCAGCTATTTTTTGTATTTTTAGTGGAGACAAGATTTTACCAAGTTGGTCAGGCTGGTCGTGAACTCCTGACCTCAGGTGATCCGCCCGCCTCGGCCTCCCAAAGTGCTGGGATTACAGGCGACTGGCCAATCGTGCCTATTTTTCAAATTAATATCTTAGACTCGCCAGGTGTGGTGGCTCACGCCTGTAATTTCAGCACTTTGGGAGGCTGAGATGGGCAGATCACCTGAGGTCAGGAGTTACAGACCAGCCTGACCAACATGGAGAAACCCCATCTCTACTAAAAATACAAAATTAGACAGGTGTGGTGGCCAATGCCTGTAATCCCAGCTACTTGAGAGGCTGAGGCAGGAGAATCGCTTGAACCAGGGAGGCAGAGGTTGCAGTGAGCCGAGATCGTGCCGTTGCACTCCAGCCTGGGCAACAAGAGTGAAACTCCATCTCCAAAAAAAAAAAAAAAAAAAAAAAAACTAATGCACAGCTTCATAAGCTGATGCCCAGGGTCATAAATGCTGTCAGTTGGTGCCAGGGTATAAACCAAAGACTCTGGCTCCCCTGCTGCTGGGCACTTGGGGGAAAGCAGGATGTAGACAGTGGGTGTAGGGAACCAGGTAAAGTTTGCTGGAAGAGGCAGGCAGGAGGGATGGAACCCACCAGGCCTGGGGCTCTGGGAAGACATCCTCGTGGATCTGCATCATGAGGTCGCCACCAGGCACAAACTCAGTCACAAAGCAGGCATGGCTGGAGGTCTGGAAGCAGGCAAGGAGGGAGAGCAGGAAGGGATGCCCTGTGCGGCCCACAGCCTCCAGGATCCGCTTCTCGCAGTACAGGCTGCAGGAGAGAGCAAGAGTATTAGAGGGAAGGAAAACTTCCCCTGGGCTGTGCCCTGTGCCTTGCACAACACCCCTGGCTCACTGGGCCCTCAGCCAAAGTGCCAGGCGTGTAGACTGGTAGACTGATGGTTTCTTTTCGTTTTTTTGTTTGTTTTTGAGACAGAGTCTTGCTGTCACCTGGTCTGGACTGCAGTGGTGTGATCTCAGCTCACTGCAACCTCTGCCTCCTGGGTTCAAGTGATTTTCGTGCCTCAGCCTCCCGAGTAACTGGGATTATAGGAGTGTGCCACCACATCCAGCTGATTTTTGTATTTTTAGTAGACACAGGGTTTCGCCGTGTTGCCCAGGCTGGTCTCGAACTCTTGGCCTCAAGTTATCCACCTGCTTCGGCCTTCCAGAATGCTGGGATTACAAGCGTGAGCCAGTGCACCCAGTCTTTTTTTTATTTTTTCTGAGACAGGGTCTCACTTTGTTGCCCAGGCTGGAGTGATGTGGTACGATCTCGGCTCACTGCAACCTCCGCCACTGGGGTTCAAGTGATCCTCCCACCACAGCCTCACAAGTAGCTGCATGTGCACCATCATGCCCAGCTAATTTTTGTATTTTTTGTAGAGAGGGGGTTTCGCCATGTTGCCCAGGCTGTCCTAGAACTCCTGGGCTCAAGCAATCCTCCCACCTTGGCCTCCTGAAGTGCCGGGATTATAGGCATGAGCCACTGTGCCCAGCTCCCCCATTTTTTTTTTTTTTGAGATGGAGTCTCGCACTGTCTCCCAGCCTGCAGTGCAGTGGCGCGATCTTGGCTCACGGCAAGCTCTGCCTCCCAGGTTAACGCCATTCTCCTGCCTCAGCTTCCTGAGTAGCCGGGACTACAGGTGCCCGCCACCATGCCCAGCTAATTTCTTGTATTTTTAGTAGAGACAGGGTTTCACCATGTTAGCCAGGATGGTCTCGATCTCCTGACCTTGTGATCTGCCTGCCTCGGCCTTCCAAAGTGCTGGGATTACAGGCATGAACTCCCGTGCCTGACCATAGAGTGATGGTTTCTATATGTCAGGGGCTCACAAGGGGCTCTGAATGTGCGCAGTCACCAATGCCCCCATTTTACAGTAGAGCAAACTGACAGAGAGAAGAAGGGACCTGCCCAAAGAAACACAGTTAACAACTGCAGGTGTCAAAAGAGAATGCGGGTTGACTGGCCCCACGGGGTCACCTCTCCAAAGCCCCAGGAAACTTCAGCTGCCCTCTGGATGCCACAGCCCAGGCCAGTCATCCTGGGTGCCCTGCGGTGCCCTCACACACCTGTCTATCTCGTCCCGGCTGAGCACCTCCTGCTTCTTCAGTGCTTTGATGGCGTAGTATTTCCCCGTCCCCTTGAACTGGACCAGGAGGACCTGGGGCCAGAGACAGGTTGGGTCCAGGTGGGCCGCACCAGGGAGCCTTTACCACCCACACAGATCAGGTCCTCCCGGCTCATGTGATGAGGCCCCCAATCCTGTCCCATAGCACCCTCTTCAGCCCACTACCTTCCCAAAGTGTCCCCGGCCCAGCACGGCTAAGCAGCGGAAGTCCTGAAGCCGAGGGGCTTTCCTGCAAAGAAAGAGAGGGTATAGGAAGTCCCCTACGGCAAGGGCTGGGTCCCTACCCAGAGCCACTCCAAGCCTCCCATGCCCAGTCCTGGGCTGTCTCAACCTATGGGCTCGAGAAACCCCTGCAGGAAGGGCTCCTAGAAGCTGGCATAGAGCTGGAGCTCAATCATGTGGGTTTAGCAAATCAGACCCCGAGAGCCAGCCAGCGCGTGTGCCAGGGAGCCACGGAGTAATGTATGATGGATACACAAATGTTCAAGTAAGCAGACGAACGTCTCAAACATGAAGGTGCGCAGGATGTGGGTACCTGGTGGGGGAGGCTGGTGGAGATGGCCCACGTCGAGTCCTAGGCTCCATGTGGGGGCGTTTGGTGCGCTGTGAGGACAGAAGAGCTCAGGGCAGGGCTGGGCTTCCTTCTTTCTTTCCCTTTAGGCCTGCCACCCCACAGCTGGGTGAGCCCGCCAAGCCCAGCCGGTCCCAGGAGCCAGTAGTCCCTCCAGCCCCTCACCGGAGTCTCCTCGAATGTTGGCTCCTGCGGGAGGTAGAGGCGCGGGGGCTTGGGTGGGGGTGTCATCTCTTCGCCCAAGGGTGTCTTCTTGGGCAAGAAATTACTGTAGGGAGAAAGTAGACACAGTGCCCAGCACAGTCAGATGCAACAGCTGGCAGGATGGACACACCCACCTGAAGTGAGATGGACAGAGGTTGGGGGCTGAGCAATATGGACAGACAGACAGACACCGCCTGCATTTGGAGCCCCACAGCTGCCACAGAGGAGGGTGCAGTCTAGGGCGACGGGGCTCCTCACCTGGGAGTGGCAGGGTCAGAGGCCTCTCGTGATGTTGTTGGGGTCCGAGGGCACCCTTTGGGGGGGCTGATCGTGCTCGGGGAGCTGCAGGGGGGCAGCAGGTTCATGACGAGGCGCCCCCAGGCCGCCATGCTGAGGTTCATCTGCGAAGCCCTCAGGAAGTCCTGGCCTGGGAGAAAAGGGGACCTTAGTCCCGGGGCCCCAGCCGTGCTCCCTCGCACATAGCCCCCATTCCCTCCACACCTCTGCGTTTAGAGAAGATGCGTTCCTGCCTCTGCAGCCGGGGCCGCCTCTCAATGACAGGATCGCAGAAGGTCACCTGCAGGGGTAGGGGCAGGGTTGTGGACCAGTCGCCTCCCATCTCAGCTGCCGTGGCACCTCCTCTGCCCCTGGGATCACAGCCCAAGCCCCCAGGGTCAACAGATGCAAGAGCCAGAAGGACCCAGGGAAACAGATTCAATGTCCTCACTGAGACTAGTGGAGAAACAGAGGCCCAGGGAGGACAGCACTTTTCCAGGCTCACACCTGAGGCAGGGCAGTCAGGACAAGGACCCAGGCCTCCAGATGCAGCCCTGAGAGAGCGGCTAGGAGTCCTTATTGTTGGAGACCTCCTCTCTGGTCCTCAATCTCTGCACCTACATGCAGTGCATCGGTCTTGAAGGCCTTCCTGGCCCTGACGCCCCCAGGGGCCCACCAAGTCAGAGGGCGGAGGTGGTGAGCACCTGGGCAAAAAGCAGCCCCTGTGGTACCAGGCTGAGGGACAGCTGGTGACAGGCATTGTCCAGGAAGTCCTCAAGTCTCAGGAAGGCCACGCCACATAGCTGCCGCCAGTCCCGCCAATGCACCCCAATCTCCAGCTCACGGGCCTATATTGGGGAGGCCAGGCTGAAGGGTGGGGTGCAGAACGAGCCCCGACCTGGGCAGCCTTCCACCCCGCAGCCCAAGGTCACCCCTGACCACACAAAAGCAGCCTTACTCGCTCCAGTGGAATGACAAAGGTCTGGTCCCAGGACTGTTTGGCCACCTGCCCCCAGCCCGTCTGCCCCACAACGCGGTTGTCCACCTTCAGCACAGCCAGCACCTCGCCTGCAGGGCCAGAGCTGGGGCTCAGCACAGGCCTGAAGCAGGGCTCTCCTGCCCTCCCCGAAGCTCCTTCCCTACTCACTGGCAAGCTCGCCTCGGCCACGCTGCTGCTTGGCCCTGGTCCGAAGCCAGCCGTCGGAGGGGCTGCCAGCCAGTGCAGCCGCCGGGGAGCGTCCAGGCACGGCTGCCAGCAACTGTTCACAGCCCAGGAGACGGACCTGCAGTGTCCCTGCGGTAAGGGTGGGCGGGGGGTGTTGTCAGATGCCATCTTCCCCCTGCTACCACCAAGGTGTCCTGGGACCCCAGGAAGGCCACCCTCTCCAGGAGGTGGCTGAACCCAGACCCTACCCACCTGAGGCCAGGGCAGCCACCTGAGAAACCTCACTCAGTGTGGCAGCCTAGAGTGCCTGGACAGGAACCTGCTGACTGCCCTGCAGCTTCCAAGCACCATGAGTCCCCGAAGGGTGCCCTTGGACCCCGATGACACCCTGGGTGGCCTCCAACCTGGCCACTCCCAGGGGAGGAGCCACCTTGTCCCAGACTGCACTCTTCTCTGTGGCAGCCACCTCTTTCCAGGGCAGAGCAACTGGCTCTCCCGTCCATATGCTGGAGGGGCAGGGACACAGGCTCAGACCTCAGACCTCAGTCAGGCTGCACAGACACAGCACATGACGAGATGCTGCCCAGAGCTGGGGCCTGGAGAGCACTGTGGCAAGGATAAGAGCTTGGGACAGGGAGCAGGAAGCCTGGCTTCCTGTCCGGACCCACCTGCTACCTGGGCCTCAGTTTCCCCATCTGAACAGTGGAGGTGAGTCCCAGCTCTGCCCCACACCTCCCTCAATGGATATGAAACGTGTTTTGTCAATGAAGTAAGTTCATGTGTCACGTCACTAGAGGTTTGTCTCTCAAAGGGTAGAGAAAGCAGTGGGGATCTAGCAGCTTTTGAGGACACGAAGTAGGCCCAAGAGTATCATTTAGGGAGAGTCTGGGCCTGGGGGTTACAGACAGAGAGAACTTGTAAACAAAGGCAGGGGTCCAGGGTAGAAAGATCAGCTTAGAAAGAACAGCTTGGCCGGGCGCAGTGGCTCACACCTGTAATCCCAACACTTTGGGAGGCCGAGGCAGGCAGATCACCTGGGATCAGGAGTTCAAGACCAGCGTGACCAACATGGCAAAACCCCGTCCTAACCAAAAATACAAAAATCAGCCGGGCCTGGTGTTGGGCACCTGTAATCCCAACTACCTAGGAGGCTGAGGAAGGAAAATCGCTTGAACCCAGGAGGCGGAGGTTGCAGTGAGCCGATATTGTGCCATTACACTCCAGCCTGGGCGACAGAGCAAGACTCTGTCTCAAAAAAAACAAAAACAAAAACAAAAACTTGAGGCCGGGTGCGGTGGCTCACACTTATAATCCCAGCACTTTGAGAGGGTGAGGCAGGCGGATCACCTGAGGTCGGGAGTTCGAGACCAGCCTGGCCAACACGGTGAAACCCAGTCTCTACTAAAAATACAATTAGCCGGGCATGGTGGTGGGCCCCTGTTATCCCAACTACTTGGGAGGCTGAGGCAGGAGAATTGCTTGAACCTGGGAGACAAGAGGTTGCAGTGAGTCAAGATGCCACTGCACTCCAGCCTGGGCGACAAAGCAAGACTCTATCTCTTTTTTTTTTTTTTTTTTTTTTTTTTTTTTTTTTTTATGAGAGGGAGTCTGGCTCTGTCGCCCAGGCTGGAGTGCAGTGGCCGGATCTCAGCTCACTGCAAGCTCCGCCTCCCAGGTTTACGCCATTCTCCTGTCTCAGCCTCCCGAGTAGCTGGGACTACAGGCGCCCGCCACCTCGCCCAGCTAGTTTTTTTTGTATTTTTTAGTAGAGATGGGGTTTCACCGTGTTAGCCAGGATGGTCTTGATCTCCTGACCTCGTGATCCGCCCGTCTCGGCCTCCCAAAGTGCTGGGATTACAGGCTTGAGCCACCGCGCCCGGCCAAGACTCTATCTCAAAAAAAAAAAAAAAAAAAAAAGGCCCAGCATGGTGGCTCACACCTGTAATCCCAGCACTTTGAGAGGCCGAGGTGGGCAGATCACGAAGTCAGGAGATCAAGACTGCCAGGCGTGGTGGCTCACGCCTGTAATCCCAGCACTTTGGGAGGTCGAGGCGGGTGAATCACGAGGTCAGAAGATCGAGACCATCCTGACTAACACGGTGAAACCCCGTCTCTACTAAAAACATAAAAAATTAGCCGGGCATGGTGGTGGGCGCCTGTAGTCCCAGCTACTCGGGAGGCTGAGGCAGGAGAATGGCGTGAACCCGGGAGGCGGAGCTTGCAGTGAGCCGAGATTGCACCACTGCACTACTTATGGCCTGGGCGACAGAGTGAGACTCCCTCTCAAAAAAAAAAAGGAGATCAAGACCACAGTGGTGAAACCCCGTCTCTACTAAAAATACAAAAAATTAGCTGGGTACGGTGGCGGGCGCTTGTAGTGCCAGCTACTCGGGAGGCTGATACAGGAGAATCGCTTGAACCTAGGAGGTGAAGGTTGCAGTGAGTCAACATCACGCCACTGCACTCCAGCCTGGGCGACAAAGCAAGACTCTGTCTTAAAAAAAAAAAAAAAAAAAAAAGGCCGGGCGCGGTGGCTCACACCTGTAATCCCCGCACTTTGGGAGGTCGAGGTGGGTGGATCATGAGGTCAGGAGATCGAGACCACGGTGAAACCCCGTTTCTACTAAAAATACAAAAAATTAGTCGGGCGCAGTGGCGGATGCCTGTAGTCCCAGCTACTCGGGAGACTGAGGCAGGAGAATGGTGTGAACCCGGGAGGCAGAGCTTGCAGTGAGCCGAACTCATGCCACTGCACTACAGCCTGGGTGACAAAGTAAGACTGTCTCAAAAAAAAAAAAAAAGAAAAAAAAGAGGCTGGGCGAGGTGGCTCATGCCTATAATCCCAGCACATTGGGAGGCTGAGGCGGGTGGAGGATCACCTGAGGTCAGAAGTTCGAGACCAGACTGACCAACATGGAGAAATCCCATCTCTACTAAAAATATAAAAATTAGCCAGGCGTGGTGGCACATGCCTGTAATCCCAGCTATTTGAGAGGCTGAGGCAGGAGAATTGCTTGAACCCAGGAGGCAGAGGTTGTGGTGAGCCGAGGTCGTGCCACTGCACTCCAGCCTGGGCAATAAGAGCAAAACTCTGTCTCCAAAAAAAAAAAAAAAAAAAAAAAAAAAAAAGGACAACTCAAGTAACTGGGGTGTTTAGCCAGGAGACAGGATATGGGGTGGCCTTGAGTAGCTGAATTCTAGGCCTTTTAACGAGCTGTTTCTTCTGCATTTCTGAACTTGTCTACTTGGCCATAAGTACTCCTGTGTAAGTCCTTCAAGGCCAAGACACCACCTCCTCTAGAAAACACTCCTTGGGCCGGGCGTGGTGGCTCACACCTGTAATCCCAGCAGTTTGGGAGGCCAAGGCCGGTGGATCACAGGAGGTCAGGAGTTCGAGACCAGCCTGGCCAACATGGCGAAACTCTGTCTCTACTAATAAAACAAAAATTAGCCAGACATGGTGGCGTGGGCCTGGAATCCCAGCTACTTGGGAAGCTGAGGCAGGAGAATTGCTTGAACCCAGGAGGCGGAGGTTGCAGTGAGCTGATATCACACCACTGCACTCCAGTCTGGGCGACAGTGCGAGACTCCATCTCAAAAAAAAAAAAAAGAAAAGAAAACATTTCTCGATTCCCCAAGGCCAGGTGAGAGGGCTCCATCCAGAGCCTGCGTTTCCTCTTCTCAGCTCTGCTCACAACGGAATGGGGTCAGTCGGCCCTGTAGCAGTGCTCTGTGCAGGTAGGCACTGGCCTTTCCAGCTCGCACTGTATCTCGGTGGGATACAGCTTCAAAGCCCATGCTCTCAGATTATTTGCTGATTACAATTTGGCTGCTGCTACAAGGACACAGATCTCAGTACAAGATAATTAACTTTTTTGGCCGGACATGGTGGCTCACGCCTGTCCCAGCACTTTGGGAGGCGGAGGCGGGCAGATCACAAGGTCAGGCAATGGAGACCATCCTGGCTAACATGGTGAAACCCCGTCTCTACTAAAAATACAAAAACAAAAAATTAGCCGGGTGTGGTGGCGGGCACCTATAGTCCCAGCTACACAGGAGGCTGAGGCGGGAGAATGGTGTGAACCTGGGAGGCGGAGCTTCACAACAGGGCATGCCCTGTCGCCCAGGGTGGAGTGCAATGGCGCAATCTCAGCTCACTGCAACCTCCGCCTCTGGGGTTCAAGCAATTCTCTGCCTCAGCCTCCCGAGTAGCCAGGATTACAGAAGCACACCACCACACCTGGCTAATTTTTGTATTTTTAGTAGAGACAGTGTTTCACCATCTTGGCCAGGCTGGTCTTGAACTCCTGACTTCATGATCCACTCACCTTGGCCTCCCAAAGTGCTGGAATTACTGGTGTAAGCCACCGTGCCCAGCCTAGAAAACTTTCTAATAGTCCAAGCTGCCCAGTGCTGGGTATCAAGCTTTCCAGAGCTTCCTAACACCAGTGCTTTAAGTACTATTCTGCTTATTTATGTAAATACAAGCTACACTGAGTGCTGATTCTGCTAGGCACATCACGTGCAACACAGTAACCCTGTGAGGTAGGTGCTATATCATCCCCATTTTACAGATGGATAAACTGAGGTTTGAAGAGGAATGTCAGTTTCCCAAGGTCACGCTGCTAGTGGGTGGTGGGGCAGGACTGAAACTCTTGAACTCTTCCCCAAAGTGATTTGTGCTTCCGGGTCTCTCCCAAAAAAGAAAGAGAGCTCTGAAGTGGGAGGAACTTCTGGCTACCTGTCAGGGCGGTGGGCTTCACAGGTGTCCCTGAAGGCTGGGGGTATCCAGGCACTGCAGTTCGCAGCTCTCGGGCCACTCTGCTGCGCAAAGCGTGGGCAGGAGGGAGCTGCTCCAGCAGCTGCTCCAAGGCCAGCCGCAGGAGGTCCAGTTTCTGGGAGGACTCCTGTAGCTGGGCCTGGGCCTGCAGAGGGGACAAGGTAGAGCCAGGTTTGTGGATTATATGGCAGGGGGCAGCAGCCCAGGTCACCCGGAGTCACCTTCCGCATGAAGTCTCGACAGAGAAGTCCTGCTTCTACACAGCCACCCTCCCTTCACGCCCCTGCGGAGGGTGGTATGGGAAGAAGCCAGCCTTAGGAGAGGGCCATGGCTGGGACCTGACCTCGGCCAGCGCCTTGCGGTCCTGTGTTCTCCGGCTACTGAGCAGTTTCACCACGTTCTTGGCGCCCTCGGCCACGGATGCCTCAACGTGCAGTCGATGCTGTAGCTCCTCCGCCAGCAGCTCAGGCCCTGTGGGAAGGAGGGCAGCTCTAAGCCTCTGCTCTGCCCTGCTCCACCCTCCCTGTATCTCAAGGCCTCACCTGGCTCTGGGGACCCACTGGCCTCCAGGCTGCTGATCTTCATCCGCAGCAGGGCCACCTTCAGCTGGCTGTCCCGCAGCATCTGCTGGGCAGCTGCCAGGAGCTTCCTCTCCTATGGAGCCGTGGCACAAGCCCATCAGAGCAGGCCTGGGCCATAGCTTCCCCCATCAGACCAGGGTTAAAGTGAAAGCCTGGTCTCCCCCATCAGAACAGGGTTAAAGTCAAACCTCACTCAGTAGGCCAAACACTAGAATCAAACCTCCTTTGTTGGACTAGTTAGTGGGTCAGGGGAGCCTTTTTCATCAAACCAACAAGGGCTGGGGTCGAGCTTCCCCTTTTGTATCAGGGCTGGTGTCATGCCTCTCCCATCAGATCAGGGCTGGTGCTAACTCTTCCCCATCAGATCAGGGCTGGTGCTAACTCTTCCCCATTAGATCAGGGCAGGGGCTAAGCTAAGCCTCCCCCATCAGATCAGGGCAGGGGCTAAGCCTCGCCCATTAGATCAGGGCTGGTGCTAAGCTAAACCTCGCCCACTAGATCAGGACAGGGGCTAAGCTAAGCCTCCCCGATTAGATTAAGGCTAAGGTCCTGCCTCCCTCATCATATCAGGACCACAGCCAAGCCTTCTTGTCATACAAATACTGAGGCCCAGTTCCTGACATCATGCTGGGAGCTGGGACTGGGGCTGAGCTAGGATCCCATTAGACCAGGACAAGGCCTTCTGTGTCACACTAGGGGCTACAGCCATGCCTTCCTCACCCAGCTGGGGTTTGGGGCCATATTTTCCCCATCAGACTGCAGGCTAGGATGGTGTCTCCTTATGGGCTCAATGGCTGAGCTGCATTTCCCTGTCGGACCAGGGGCCAGGGTGCCCCTGCCATCAAACTGTGGGGCCTTACCTTGGGGGTGCCACTGGCACACGTGTGGGTCATGTTCTCAGCCCCCTGCTTCACCTTCAGCTCCACATGCAGCTGCCTCCGGAGAGCCTCTAGGTGCCGAGCCCTGAGCTGCTCTGCCCACGGCCGGGGTCCTGAGGCCACAGGCTCTGTGCACGGGGGTATCAAGCACATAAGTCCGTCACTCAGAGCCGATACCCCCACTGTGGCCTCTCCTCCTTCCCCGACTGATCTATGGGCAGGAAATGAGGTGGTCTCGCCACAGTGGCCAGGGCCAAGGCCAGGGGCCAGATCGGCCTGGAGCCTTCTGTCCAGAGGGGTCTCGGCTCCTCACTCACCAGCCGGGTCAGGCCCAGGGCCGGGCAGCAGGATTCGGGCATGCAGCTCCCTCAGCTCTCCATGCAGCTGCTCCAGGCGGCGGTTGGAGGACTGCAGCAGCTGCTGCACATGGCCCAAGTGGCGGCGGTCTGTGGCCACCCGCCGCAGGTTCTCCACCCCCTCCTTGATCTTCAGCTCCTTCTGGATGGCCCGCCGGATCACCTCTTTCTCATCCTCCGGGGGCCACTGGGTCGGCCCAGGCTGCAGGGCCGGTGGAAAGCAGAGGGTGGAAAGCAATCACGGGGTGCAACGGCCACCGGCAGCCTCTGCTCACTGCAGATGGAGGCGGAGGAAGGGACGGCACCCAGGACTGACAAGCACAGGGTTTGGGAAGCCTCTCTCCCTTTAGAGCTCAGGCCTGAGCCAGATGGAAACTCCGAGGCCACTCATCTAGGCCAGGCTCCTGTTCTCTGCCCGTTAGAGAAGGGTGGGGCAGGGGGGATAGTTCACACGGTACACGGGTGCCAGGTTCTATTCTAAGAGCTTTGTATAGATTACCACATCACTCCTCCCAGCAACCCCACCCAGTAGCAGCGGTCATTACCCCCATTTTCTTTTCTTTTTCTTTTTTTGTTTTTTGAGATAGAGTTTTGTTCTTGTTGCCCAGCATGGAGTGTGGTGGCACCATCTCGGTTCACCACAGCCTCTGCCTCCTGGGTTCAAGCAATTCTCCTGCCTCAGCCTCGTGAGTAGCTGGGATTATATGCACACGCCACCACCCCTGGCTAATTTTGTGTTTTTAGTAGAGACGGGGTTTCTCCATGTTGGTCAGGCTGGTCTCGAACTCCCAACCTCAGGTGATCTGCCCGCCTCAGCCTCCCAAAGTGCTGGGATTACAGGTGTGAGCCACCACGCATGGCCTATTTATTACCTCTGTTTTCTAGTGAGGAAACTGAGGCCCAGAGAGGTGAAGTAACTTGCCCACAGTCAAGACACAGAGAAGGAGAGACCACCATCTCTCAGGCCCCAGCTGCCCCTGGCAGCCCTGGGTAATCAGGCTGCTCTATGTCTGGGATCCAAAGTAGAGTCCAGGAGCCAGAAAAGCTCAACGCCGAGTAGGAGTTCACACAAAGCCATATGAGAAGGCAGCCAGGAGTCTGGGAGCCAGGGCTTGTTCCCCTAATGTCCCAATGCCACAGGTAGCAAAGCGGAGGCACGGAGAGGGACTGGGGAGATCTCCGGGTGCCCACCCACTGCTCAGCTCCTGGGAGGAAGTAGAAAGCTCTCTCACGGCTTCACCCAGGTTGGAGCCAGGAACAGGAACACCTCCTTTCCAGCCGCCAACATTTCAAACCAACCGGTGCCAAAGGTGACCTCAGGCCAGGGTAACCCACGATGCCCCGCAACACGGGTTCTTGCAGGGACCCCATCTTACCTCTCTGTGTTCCATCTTCTCCTGAGCCCAGTGGAAGGGGCCGCAACCCCAGACTCAGGGACCACCCCCCCTCCTCCCGCCCCAGACCTCAGCGGGGGCCTGCTGGCCCAGCTGTCAGAGGGCAAGGGCGAGGCTCAGGAAATCCTCTGACCGCCCTAGGCCACAGGGCCAGAGCCAAAGACCGGAGCAAACAAAGGTCCCATGGAGCTGGGGGCCCGGCCACCGGGGTCCTGAGTCACCCAGCTGCCGCTGCCGCTGCAGGGTGGAGCCCCGCAGGAAATCGGAAAATGTGTACAAGCTACGTCTGGAACAGGCGGAGGGACCTCCAGAGGAAGGGGGTGGGAAGGGGCAGACCAAGCCCCAGCCCTGAAGGCGGCTTAAGCAACTGGCTTGGGCACTCAAGGAGTCTACACGCACCCCCAAACACCCCTATGGTCCTGTCTGCCCCGGGTTGGAACTCCAACATGGACACACACACCACCTCCTTTCTGCTCTTTGCGGGGACCCACTCCTGTCCGCAAATGCCCCCCTCCCCACCACTGGCTCCGGGGCAGGACACCACCTCTCCCTCCCCAGTAGCAGACAGACACGACCTCGGTCCTCCGGGCCCACGCGCACCAGCACCTACTGCCAGCTCTGGCAGGAAACCCGGCCCCCTCCAAGTTCTAGAACCCACTATACGTACCCAAAGGTTCCCGCCCCGGGGCGGGGGAGGCCGCTCCCCTCTCATCCACGCTCCCCTCGAGCCTCGTGCGCTGCGAGAGGGACTCCCGCCACTGCCAAGCGCGCACAGACTGCGCCCCGCGCAGCGCGCACATTCTAATCCCCCCAGGCCCGTGTGGTCCCCCCTTCTCTCCCGGCTAATTCCAGTCGGCCTTGGAGCCCCACCGGGGAGAACCGACTTAAGGACACTCTGAGGACCACCCTCGTGGCACACACTGCGGACTCAGCCGTCCTCGCTCACTGGCTGGTTGAGGTACAGGCTCCGGCTCAGCCGCGGGCTAATTTGGAGACGCTGCAGGGTCCAGGAACAACCCAACCCGGAGCTCAGGTCTGCTCTGCAAGGGCGTCGCGGGGCCGGGGCCAGGGAAAGGGCAGGGAAGGGGCGCGGGTGAGGGGCGGGTTGGGGGACGCGGCCTCGGTTCGGGGCTCCGGGGCGATGACCGAGGCTTCCCCGCACCCCAGCAGCCCCGCGGGCCCCTCCCGCGCCGTTCACCTGCCGCGGCGCCCCCTCCTCCATGGCGCCGCTCCGGCCGCTTGGGGCCCTCCTCTCCGCCACTCCGGTCCCGGAAGCCGCAGCCCCTCCGCCAAGACTTTCAAACTTGAAACTTCCCGGGAAGCGGCGCCGGAGACGCGGGATCGGGCGCCCCCTCCCGAGACCCGCTGGCCCCCGGGGCCAGCACCGCCTCCTGTCCACGCCGGTCCAGCGCCGCCTCCCGTCCGCGCCGGTCCAGCGCCCCGGACCCCACGCCCGAGGTCCCGCGCTCCAGCGCCTCCCTCGGATCCAAAATGCCGCGGGATTCCGGGTCCAGCACCCGGGCTTCGGCGTCCGCAGTTCCCGCTGGGCGTGACCGCGCCGCACCCCCGGGTTGGACGCGCGGGAGGTTCATCGCCGGCGCCCAGTCCTCTGGCCTTCCCCGCCGCACGCCGGCAGGAGCCGGCCAGTTGGGGATTGGGATGGGGGATGGACAGCGCCCCCTGAAGGTCGCCGGGTCGCCCAGCCGGATTCAGCCCTTAGAGCTGGCCGGCCGCCGCCTCTAATTTTGAGCCCCTCCACAACCTAGCTCCCGCCTCTAACGCGCAGGGCCTCCTCGACCAAGCCCCTCAAGTCTCTTTGTCTCGCATGTTGTTAGTGTAATGTGGGCTAATCCAAAATTGCCCTTCTCCTCGGAGTGGGTGGCCCAGAGGAGATATTAGTCACTACAAGAACGTATACTAGGCCAGGCGCAGTGGCTCACGCCTGTAATCCCAGCAGTTTGGGAGGCCGAGGCGGACGAATCACGAGGTCAGGAGTTCAAGACCAGCCTGGCCAACATGGTGAAACCCCGTCTCTACTAAAAATAGAAAAATTAGCCTGGCGTGGTGGCGGGCGCCTGTAATCCCAGCTACTCAGGAGGCTGAGGCAGGGGAATCGCTTGTACCCGGTAAGCGGAGGTTGCAGTGAGCCGAGATCCTGCCACTGCACTCCAGCCTGGGCGACAGAGTGAGACTCCGAGACTCCGTCTCAAAAAGAAAAAAGCTTTAAAAAAGAAAGAATGTCTGCCGGGCGCGGTGGCTCACGCCTGTAATCCCAAAACTTTGGGAGGCTGAGGCGGGCGGATCACCTGTGGTCGGGAGTTCGAGACCAGCCTGAACAACACAGAGCTACCCCGTCTCTACTAAAAATACAAAAAATTAGTCGGTCATGGTGGCGCATGCCTGTAATCCCAGCTACTCAGGAGGCTGAGGCAGGAGAATGGCTTGAACCCGGGAGGCAGAGGTTGCGGTGAGCTGAGATCATGCTGTTGCACTCCAGCCTGGTCAACAAGAGCGAAACTCAGTCTCAAAAAACAAACAAACCAAACCAAACAAACAAACAAAAAAACACGTATACTTGTGGAAAAAGTAAATCCTCACCCCAAATTATGGTAAATTACAAATTACAGATGAATGAACCAGACCTCTCTTGGGCCCATCTCTTAATCAGACTGAGCTTGCTGGTTCAGCCCGTGCCACTTTTTAGGGCTTTACCCTAAAAAACCCATCCATCCACATGTGAGAAAAGACACAGCTGGTGAAATAGCCGCCATTATCTCAGCCCAAGGGAGGTGTGCTAGTCACTGCCTAGTCTACAGCAGGCCATTCAGTCCGTCCTGGCATCTTGCGTTTATGGGAGGTTGTGCCAGGACTTTGTGGAGGAGCGTCCTCCAGGAGGTGGAAAGGTGATGAAGGATCAAGTACTGACAGTGACTTGGAACAGACAGGCTCCGGTGCTCTTACTGAAGGAAGCCACATGTTGTGCTTTGCACTAATCACTTCCCTCACAATGGACTGGAAAATAAGTGAAATTGGTTGAGCCATGGACAATGCTGGGTTGTCCCGCTATGGGAAGTCAACCAAGTGGTATTGACATATAAGCAAAGGCAACCTGGCTCTGTGAAACATGCCCAGATTTAATAATCAGAGGCAAAATGTGACATTTGCACATTAGAATTGTTGAGGTCTAGACATTAACACAAGCACCTGGCACATAGTAGGTTCTTTAACATGGGGCTTGGCTGGGCATGGTGGCTCATGCCTGTAATCCCAGCACTTTGGGAGGCCGAGGACAGCAGATCACGTAAGGTCAGGAGTTCAAGACCAGCCTGACCAACATGATGAAACCCTGTCTCTACTAAAAAAATAAAAAGGCTAGCCGGGCGCAGTGGCTCACGCCTGTAATCCCAGTACTTTGGGAGGCCAAGGCAGGTGGATCACAAGGTCAGGAGTTCGAGACCAGCCTGGCCAACATGGTGAAACCCCGTCTCTACTAAAAATACAAAAAAAAAAAAAAAAAATTAGCTGGGTGTGGTGGTGGGCGCCTGTAATTCCAGCTACTAGGGAGGCTGAGGCAGGAGAATTGCTTGAACCCGGGAGGTGGAGGTTGCAGTGAGCCAGTCACGCCACTACACTCCAGCCTGAATGACAAGAGCAAAACTCCATCTCGACAACAACAACAACAAAAAAAAAGAATAAAATAAAAAATTACAGCCGGGCGCGGTAGCTCACACCTGTAATCCCAGCACTTTGGGAGGCCGAGGCGGGTGGATCACCTGAGGTCCGGAGTTCGAGACCAGCCTGACCAACATGGAGAAACCCCCGTCTCTACTAAAAATACAAATTAGTCGGTCGTGGTGGCGCATGCCTGTAATCCCAGCTACTCTGGAGGCTGAGGCAGGAGAATGGCTTGAACCTGGGAGGCAGAGGTTGCTGTGAGCCGAGATCGCGCCATTGCACTCCAGCCTGGGCAACAAGAGCAAAACTCCATCTCAAAATAATAATAATAATAATAAATAAAAAATAAAAAATTACAAAGACTAGCTGGGTGTGGTAGCTGGTAGCGCACACCTGTAGTCCCAGCTACTTGGGAGGCTGAGGCAGGCAAATCGCCTGAACCTGGGAGGCAGAGGTTGCAGCGAGCTAAGATCACGCCACTACACTCCAGCCTGGACAACAGAGCAAGATTCTGTCTTGAGAAAAATAAATACAATAATATAAAATGGGGGTCAAAGAAATGCTATTATCCATCATTTAGAAGCAAGAAGGTTGATCAAGCCCAGTGGCTCATGCCTGTAATCCTAGAACTCTGGGAGGCTGATGAGGCAGGAGGATTGCTTGAGGCCTAAGAGTTCAAGACCAACCTGGCCAACATAGTGAGACACCATCTCTTAAAAAAGCAAAATAAAGGAGTAAAAAAGCCCTCAACTTCTCACCTCAGCTGATCAAAAATCCAGGAATCCAACTAACAAGGCTTCCGCACCTTTTAGGAATTATCCAGTGGTGTAGTCAGTCCAGCCAGCTAATTAACCCTTTAAAATGTGTATTTGCGGCCGGGCGCGGTGGCTCACGCCTGTAATCCCAGCACTTTGGGAGGCCGAGACTGGCGGATCACGAGGTCAGGAGATCAAAACCATCCTGGCTCACACTGTGAAACCCCGTCTCTCCTAAAAATACAAAAAATTTAGCCGGCCGCCAGGGCGGGCGCCTGTAGTCCCAGCTACACGGGACGTTGAGGCAGGAGAATAGCGTGAACCCGGGGGGCGGAGCTTGCAGTGAGTGGAGATCGCGCCACTGTACTCCAGTCTGGGCGACAGAGTGAGACTCCGTCTCAAAAAAAAAAAAAAAAAAAAAGTATATTTGCCGTGATGGCTAAATGTTACTTCTGGAAGCCAAGAGTAATCTGAGATAACTCTCCGTAGGAGGGTGCTCACATCTCAACTCCTGGCTCATTTATCCACTCAGTGCAGGCAGGAAGCTGCATTCGATGGTTTTCCAAGTTTGGTTGGAAAGTGGCTTTTTGTTTTTGGTTTTGGTTTTTTGAGACAGAGTCTTGCTCTGTCACCCAGGCTGGAGTGCAGTGGTGCCAATTTTGGCTCACTGCAACCTCCACCTCCCAGGTCCAAGTGATTCTCGTGCCTCAGCCTCCTGAGTAGCTGGGACTATAGGCACGTGCCACCACACCCAGCTAATTTTTTATATTTTTAGTAGAGATGGGGTTTCACCTTGTTGGCCAGGCTAGTCTCGAACTCCTGACCTCATGTGATGCACCTGCCTCAGCCTCCCAAAGTGCTGGGATTACAGGTGTGGTCCACCGCACCCGACCTGGGGAGTGTTTTTCACAGGGGAGCGTTTACACAGGGAAGCCAAGTCCTGGACTGTTGGGTGAGTTTGACCAGGTAGCTGCATCTTACTTCTGATGGTGATAATACTTCATAAGACTGGAGTTCTTAGGCCGGGTGCGGTGGCTCAAGCCTGTAATCCCAGCACTTTGGGAGGCCGAGACAGGCGGATCACGAGGTCAGGAGATCGAGACCATCCTGGCTAACACGGTGAAACCCCGTCTCTACTAAAAAAATACAAAAAACTAGCTGGGCGAGGTGGCGGGCGCCTGTAGTCCCAGCTACTGGGGAGGCTGAGGCAGGAGAATGGCATAAACCCGGGAAGCAGAGCTTGCAGTGAGCTGAGATCTGGCCACTGCACTCCAGCCTGGGCAACAGAGCGAGACTCCGCCTCAAAAAAAAAAAAAAAAAAAAAAAGACTGGAATTCTTAGGAAATTAGTGTTCAGCATTCAGTGGACTGTGAATAGTGCAAACCAACTTTCTAGCCAGTTGGCCTTAAAAGACTATAACTTGCCGGGTGCGGTGGTTCACGCCTGTAATCCCAGCACTTTGGGAGGCTGAGGCAGGTGGATCACCAGAGGTCGGGAGTTCAAGACCAGCCTGACCAACATGGAGAAACCCTGTCTCTACTAAAAATACAAAATTAGCCTGGCATGGTGGCGCATGCCTGTAATCCCAGTTACTCGGGAAGTCGAGGCAGAATCGCCTGAACCGGTGCTGTGAGCGGAGATCGCGCCATTGTACTCCAGCCTGGGCAACAAGAGCAAAACTCCATCTCAAAAAACAAAAAACAAAAATTATAACTCAACTGAAAGGAACCTAAAACTTGTCAACAGACTGCATGAGGAAACATTTTCCCCCTTCCATGCATACAGCTTTTTCCTTCTCAGTGTTGCAACCAGTCAATTTTTGGTTTTTTTTCTGAGACACCATTTCAATCTATCGCCCAGGCTGGAGTGCAGTGGCATGATCTCAGCTCACTGCAACCTCTGCCTCCTGGGTTCAAACAATTCTCCTACCTCAGTCTCCCAAGTGGCTGGGATTACAGGCTCATGCCACCATGCCTGGCTAATTTTTGTACTTTTAGTAGAGTTTCACCATGTTGGCCAGGCTGATCTCAAACTTCTGACCTCATGATCTCCCCACCTCGGCCTCCCAAAGTGCTGGGATTACAGGCGTGAGACACCACACCTGGCCCTACAACCAGTCCATTTTTATCTTGGTTTGTCTGGGTAGAATCTGAGCACACAATGTCACCAACTACAGTTGGCCCATACCCTCCACTTTAGAAGTCCTTGCTATTCTGCAGCCCTTTGCCTCAGGCCTATTAAAAAGTAAACTACTGCTGCTCTGCCACCCAGGCTGAAGCACAGTGGCAAAGTCATAGCTCAGTGCAGCCTCAAACTCCTGGGCTAAGGCGATCCTCCTGCCCCTGCTTCTCAAGTAGCTAGAATTAGCCTAGTGCCACCACACCCGTTTTTTTTTTTTTTTTTTTTTTTTTTATGGTAGTGATGGGATGTCCCTGTCTTCCAGGTTGGCCTAGAGCTCCTGGGCTTACACAATGCTTCAGCCTGGGCCTCCCAAAGCACTGCAATTACAGGTATGTGCCACTGTGCCCAGCTTCTATTTTCTATTTTCAAATGTCCTTGAGAAAAGGAGCTGAGCCCGTTCTAATACACACTAAAGACCAGCCCAAGAATTCGTCTTGCAATTGGACACAAGGTATGCCGGCTACTGTGTACTAAATTTTTTGGTACATTAAGGTTGCCATTTTGCTTTCTCACAGCCTAGTTCTCTTACAGATTCACAGATATTAGGAGCACCTCAGGAGATCACAACAGTTGAGAGTGAACTACTACCTTAAAGGGCTCCCAATTTTTGACATTCCCCAAAATAAACATTATTTGTGACCTATAACCTGACAGCCCTAGAATCTCACCAGCATGTAAAATCACTAGTTGAAGTTTCACTGTTAAGTGTGTGAAAAAGTATTACAGGCTTGTGGATATTCATTCAAATGACTACAGTAGCCCCACTTATCCAAAGGAGATACATTCTAAGATGCCCCAGTGGCTGCCTGAAACCACAGGAGTACCAAGCTCCATACAATTTTTCCTATACATGCCTATAAAACTTAACTTCCAAATTAAGCACAGTTAAGAGGTTAACAGTATAGGACCATTTTGACAACTATTATATACTGTAACTGTATACATTCACACATGTAAATGTATACCATCTCAAAATATCTGAACTGCAGCTGACTATGTGTAGCTCAAGCTGCAGATAGCAGCACCCACCTTACTGGATTTTCTTGCCAGTGAAAAAGTCCTTTTGAGACTTCAAAATGAAAATGCTATACTCGCCCTCTCAGAAACTGTATCCAAGTAAGATATTTGAATTTATCCTTTACTTGTACACCGACCAGCTCAAAGCTTTCTAAACCAATGTTATACCATTAGTGCTAGCCCACGCTTCCCCAGTCACTAATGATGTGAAGACAAAAAAAATACAACTTCTAAATCCAATAGCAAGTAACATTCCTCTACAAAACAAGGAGAATGACCCCAGTCCAAAAAAAATCTTTATGTTCCTTTATTGGAGCAAGATTCCTGATCGGTATACAGTGATGTATTTACTAAACAGAGACCTGTGCAGAAATTACATACTATCCATCTAGATAGGTTGTTACACTTTTGCCTATTGATGGAATAGTTCCATTTATCAAGTTTTATACATCAAAAAGCTTTTGAATTTCACCAGACTGTCCATTAATTCACCTCTGAAAAAGTGGCATTTAATTTCAGCAACTATATTTTACAGCATTAAAAAGCTTATGCATTAGGGTGCTTCTCTGCACAATGGCATTGAGCAGACAGAGCCGAGTCCCTTATCCCACCCAGATTCACAGTCACATTTGAGAGCTTTATACCAGAGAGCAGGGACAGTTACTGCTAACCATCACAGACTTCTTACTCTGAGAGCCTATCTTCTTGGCCACATTTTATACAGCCAATGAAGACATGCCAGCAACTGTCCCATGTATAACTTTGCATTAGAGCACCAGGTCTGTTGGATGGTGGTGGCAGGCACTATTACTTTATATCCAGGTAAAAGGCCAATTTTAAAAACTGCCACTTGGAGATAAAAATCAAGGGCACAATATACCCAGAAAAGTATTGAGCAATCTGGTATCCCAAATGATGTGAACACTTTCAGAAACCAATGGTAAATTGAACCCACGTTTCCCAGCTATGGAGATATTAATACATTGATTCAAATCCCATTACTCAATCCACATAGCCCTGAGGTCATCCTGCAAAGTGCGTATCAAAAAATACGAAGTTAGGGTGACAAAGTTTGACAGTGATGTTATACAAGTCAAACCTGGAAGGTCATAGTAAGCATACCTATGCTGAGAGAAAAGCATCAAATCCTTTGTGTACACATTTAGTTTTATTGTAACAAAGCAACTTGTACACTTTTAACGTTTAAAACTGAGCATCATCTTTCCTTTCCAGTGAAACAAAAAGAAAATTTAAAAATAAACAGGAACAAAATTACAATAGAGAATGTCAATTCCAAATAAGATCCTACAGGTTCTGCTGATTCTCCCATTGAGTGGCAGGGCTCAAGTCATCATTAGGAGAGAATTTATTTTTAAAAGTGTCATCTTAAACTGCAAGGATGTCTGTCAAATATCACAATTAAACATGCCAAAGGAGAAGCCATGTTGTCAAAATGCCCACTTAACCCACCCAAACATCTCAAACCCACCCTTTGCTGACCTTCTATAACCCCATTTTTTTAAGTTTTTTTTCTTTTTTTAAACAAGAGAAAGTAGACAGATACATGTTGGTAAATGCTAACTGTCCATATTCACATAGAGACACGGTGTACTCTCTGAGCCCAATATACAGAGAAAGGAGGAAAAAAGCTAGAATTCTATGCACTACTACACAGGGGCCCGGCACCCTCCAGCCTCCAGCAGAGCGAAGGGAGCAGGGTTCTTTTTTCCCACAGAGCTCGGTGGTGTTGATTCCATACAGTTTTTGTTGAGACAGGAAGGGATAAAAATGAACTTCGAACAGAAAGGGGTAGAGACTCTTTTCCCATTGTATTCTGCTCAAGGTATTTCCCCCCAAATAAGTTGAGAACCATGGAGTAGAGAAAAGAGACCTCAAGAACAGGGTGACTGAGCACAAGAGGAAAAAAAAAAAAAAAAAAAAAAAAAAAGACTGCAACTTGCTCCCAGGGACTGGAGAAAATTTAAAAAAAGGAAGGTTGGAATCCATCAGTGTTCTATTAGTCATCTTCTCCTTCATCCTCCTGAAAGAAAAAGTGGGCAGTTAATCTTCACAATTAATGCTGAGACTTGCTTTCACATGGACCACAATGGACCCCATAGAACATATGCCCTGGGGGCACTCCAGTTTCTAAACCTGTAAGTCAGCTGCATCTGTTCGAAGGAAACACCCGTGTTGATGTTGCTTATTAGTAACTTTTCAGTTCTAACCAAATCAGGCACATTTCAGATCAAATAATCCAAAATAAAACCAACCTATCCTAATTCGACTATTCAGGAATTGTGCAGTTTGTCGAAAATATGTGAAGCTTTATTATTTCAGAGATGTCAGAATTTGACCAGCTACACTGCCTATATTGCTTAAGTACTGGCTAGAGAAAAACTAGCTTGGGTGGTCATAAGACTAACCAAAACAAACAAACAAACAAAGAAAACCCAACTAGTTAAACATTAGTACCACATGCTTATCAAACATTTCCTTAATTCTTGAACAACAAAATGGCTTATTTTTTCCACAATCAGTTCTGGTCAGTTCTACCACACTATATATACAACCCCCAAAATAACATGGTGAATTCTTTAAAGGTTATCTTTGCGGGGTTAGCCAAATTTTCTTTTACCTCTCCTTCCTCCCCTTCATCATCATCTTCATCTTCTTCACCTTCATCCTCATCCCCTTCTTCATCAATATCTTCTAATCCTTCCTCCTCTTCATCATCATCATCATCTTCTTCTCCTTCTCCTTCTTCATCATCCATATCAGGAACCTTAAAAAAACACCACAGTGTAAGGACTCGTAAGGACTCATTTTTAAACTGAGACAAGTCCAACTTTGAATAAATGAGTATTTCAACTCACCAAGTAGTACTGTAATGGGTTTGGCCAAATATCATCTTTGATGACCTCTCCTAACTCATCAGCACCTGCATCAGAATGGTCAGTAAACCAGGTAAAGAAGCTCTCTGGTTCCTCATGCTGCCTCTTCCTGCTGGCTTTATTCTGCGTTTGACTTGAACGTTTCGTCAAATCCTAAATGAATACCGGAAGAGCTTTTGATACAATCTCTCTATAACACCAAAACTCCCTATAATTTAAAAAAATTTTCCCCAAAAGCTCAGCAAAAAAAAAAAAAAAAAAAAAAAAAAAAACGCAGTATACTATATACACTATTATTATTACCTAAGAGCAATTATAAAACTGTACAGCAGGTAGAAATAGTATCAACTAAATTTGGTTTTCCATAAAATTTCTTCCACTGTAACAGCCACTAGCACAACACAGCTCAAATATCTAAATTATGTCTTACTACCTAAATACGGATGTAAATGATTTTGAGAAATGGCAAGCCATTTGAAGAGCTCAGTCACCATTGCAGAAAAAACAACAACAAAAAATTTAGTCCAGTTTTTTTTTTTTTCCTTTGAGACGGAGTCTCGCGCTGTCACCCAGGCTGGAGTGCAGTGGCCGGATCTCAGCTCACTGCAAGCTCCGCCTCCCGAGTAGCTGGGACTACAGGCGTCCGCCACCTCGGCCGGCTAGTTTTATGTATTTTTTAGTAGAGACGGGGTTTCACCATGTTAACCAGGATGGTCTCGATCTCCTGACCTCGTGATCCGCCCGTCTCGGCCTCCCAAAGTGCTGGGATTACAGGCTTGAGCCACCGCGCCCGGCCTTTTTTTTTTTTTTTTTTTTTTTTAAAAACGCAGTCTTGCTCCGTTGCCCAGGCTGGAGTGCAGTGGCACAATCTCAGCTCACTGCAAGCTCCGCCTCCCGGGTTCACACCATTCTCCTGCCTCAGCCTCCTGAGTTGCTGGGACTACAGGTGCCCCCCACCACGCCCAGCTACTTTTTTGTACTTTTAATAGAGACCATGTTTCACCATGTTAGCCAGGATGGTCTCTATCTCCTGACCTCGTGATCTGCCCACCTAAGCCTCCTAAAGTGCTGGGATTATAGGCATGAGTCACCACGCCCAGCCCCAGTTCTCAATTCTTAAACTTGGGCTAAATTTTCTCTTTTTTGTTGTTTCTTTTTTTTTGAAGATAAGGGTCTATGTTGCCCAGGATAAACTCCTAGGCTCAAGAGATCTTCCTGCCTACATCTGTAACATCTAATGAGAACTTAAACTATTCTAATATTTGGCTTCAGCACACTGGAACGTTTTATATTTTAAGGTTTTCTATTTAGCCACATTACCAACGTATCAAGCACTTGTAAGCGCTTAAAACTAAAGTGAAATAGGTAAAATGCTATTTTTGTCAAATAATTCCTCAAAGCATACCTTTCCAGATTTCCATTTGATTTCGGTGGACTTTGAAGATGGATCACCACTCTCATTCAGATGAAATTCTTTGGAGAGAACTTTATTTTCAAAGTAAGGATTTTCATCAAAATACTGAAATTGAAAGATTTGAAATATGAACAGGTCCAACCAAAGCTCACATTAAATTCCACAGTGGCAAACAAGATTAAATTAGAGATACTTACAAAATCTATTCTGTAACCTGATTTAATATCTTCAAATTCTGTCACTTCAACTCTGGTCAAATAATGCAGTGCCTCTTCGTCTTCCTCCCCAAGCAGTGCAGACACTAGGCCAGAAAATTACAGGTCAGTTGAATTTTCAACAGGCATACACTAACAACAATTTAACTGATCCCTTTAAAATTTTTCCAAACTTAGAATCTTTGGTTTTATAAACCCATTATTAACTAAAGGCAATTGCTCAATGTCAGACTGTCACTATCTTTCATCAAGCAATTAGAATATAGCTTCTCCTAAACAGAATAGAAAGCAGTAGCTGCAAGTCTTTTCCCATCTTCTGAGTTTTTTTTTTGAGACACTGTCTGGTTCTTGTCACCCTGGCTGGAGTGCAATGGTGCACAATCTCGGCTCACTGCAACCTCCCCCTCCTGGGTTCAAGCGATTCTCCTGCCTCAGCCTCCCAAGTATCGAGTAGCTGGGATTACAGGTGTGCGCTACCACGCCCAGCATATTTTTTTGTATTTTCAGTAGAGACAGGGTTTCACCGTGTTGGCCAAGCTGGTTTCCAACCTGACCTCAAATGATCCGCCCACCTCAGCCTCCCAAAGTGCTGGGATTACAGGTGTGAGCCACTGCACCCAGCCTGTCTTTGTTGCATGTGACCCAACATGTTGGACTAAGTCTTCACCAAGCTTCCTCCATTCTAAGAAACACCATTTATCCTTTAATAATGCCCTGTCCAAAACATACCTTGTGGATGGTTGACAAATGTTGTTACCCAAAAATTTGGGATTTTGGCGATCAATTCTGACCTCTTCTGAAAAAATGGTTGGCGGAGTTTGTTATATTTCTGTTCTACTTTCAAAATCTCCTCACTGGCTTGTTCATTAAGTCTGAAGCAAATGAAAAGAGATGTTGATAATGATAGTATTTAACAAATTAAAAAATTGCTTCAGATTACAGATGTGTATATTTACTTACTAGCTTTGGAACCATGCAAAATACTAAATTACAATAACCATTATCACCTAGTTTAAACACTCAAATCAAAACTAAGATGGCAATTTTGTCTGATTTATCAATAAACACTCAGTAATAATGACTATTAAGAGTGCCCAAACTCAACACTCTGGTAACATTGCGTGTATTTACTTCACCCATTCTATTTCCAGTCCCATTTCAATTGTTTCCCTCAAGCACAATTTCTAAATAAAGTGGCTAATTCCGTAACAAAGTTGTAAGGCAAGTTA
The DNA here is from genome assembly GCF_043159975.1 of Macaca nemestrina. Classification (NCBI taxonomy): domain Eukaryota; kingdom Metazoa; phylum Chordata; class Mammalia; order Primates; family Cercopithecidae; genus Macaca; species Macaca nemestrina. Next base: position 110,852,457 of record NC_092138.1, on the reverse strand, counting down.
GAGCAACCACTGATGCCACACTGCTAAACCATCAGAAGACCTACACTGCAATTCAGACCTACACTGCAATTTTTAGTCTTTGAAAGCAAACCCAAACCTTGTAAGGTCAATGTACTTTCATCAAACACTTTGTACAATCACTTCACCAAAAAACACTGAATCTACGTAAGTATTTCCAACCAAGTTAGAATCATTTCCCCTTTGACAGTGGATAGATTTGACCACAGCTTCAATGATTACCGGGCCATTAGACACATCTCAGAAAATTTATCCAAAGTATATTAAGAAAAATGTTACCTGTCTATTTCATTTTGTACTTCATCAATGTGTTCAATTGCTTCTTGCTGTTCTTTTTCTGCAAAAAAAAGGAGCAAAAAACTTAAAATTCTACAATAAATGTACCTAGTTTTCCAGATGTCAATACTATAATATTCCAAAAGCCATTAAAACAAAAACGCCTACTACAAAGGTAAGTGTTCCACATGTTCATGCTTGTAGCTGACAAATTTCTATTTAATTAAAAGACCATTCACAAGTCATGCTGTCTGCTGGGTTACTCAGAAATTGGTTTTCTATAGCGCCTTTTTAAAGAGTTTCACTACAACAGACCGATCCTTAAGGTTTCTACTATGAAAGATACAGAATAACCTTATTCAGAAGTCTTCACGTTTATTATTTCACATTATACACTTTCAAGAGAACAGTAGCAGCTGCTAACTAGAATATGGAAACTAAAGCCATGACAATGATACAAATTAGGCCACGACTACCACCTATCAAGGCAAAACTACCTTTCATAGAAAGTTGACGACTCTGCTATTACAATGAAGACACCAGACACGCCTACAAAGACTGGAAAGGCACCGGGCACCATCCTACACACTGGCCCTCACCTTCTCAAAGCAGGAACCCCTCCAACCCAATTCAGGCGGGCGGACCTCAGATACGGCCCCACACGACTTTGGAGCACTTACTGGGAGCAAATATTAGATCAGAAAGCAGTGAGGCACAGAAGGGAGAGGGAAAAAAGGGGGTGTGCTCTGGAATAGGTGCCCTTTTGTCCTGTAAAGACTACAACCCCCCTACAAAGCTAAGTGGGTGTGAAGGGGCCAGATCGCGCGGTTCATTTCCGGTAACCATCCCGGGATTGGCAGCCCCCCTGCCGAGAGCCTCCTTGGCAGAGGCCAGCTTTCTTAGCCATTTCCAAGACCCCCGATACACTGGTCGCGGCGCCAGGTTTCTCCGCACGCTGGTGCGACGGGGCGGCCGCCCCACGTGGGGAGTGCGCCCAGGCCGGCCAGAGCATCCTCCCGGCCGGCCAAGGCCCAGCGCGCGGCCGGCCGCGTGCTCCCCGCGCCCCCACCCAGCCCCAGCTCCAGGCAGAAGCCCCGCCGGGGCCAGCCTCTGGGCGGGGGTGCCGGGGGCGCCGCCGCGGGCCGGGCGCGAAGCGGAACCGCGCGGGAGGTCGGGCGCGGGGCCGCGTCCGGCCGCACCATGTGGCGGCGGCGGCGGCTGATGGGAGCGAGGCATCATGGCGGAGCACAATAAAGAGAGGCTTCTCGGGAGGGAGGGAGGGGGAGGAGAGCGAGGGAGGGGGGAGAGGAAGGGGGGGTCTCCTCCGCCCGCGCCGAGCAGGCCGCAGCGCCCCCGCCTCGCAGCGCCGGCCGCCGCCGCGGCGCCACCCAGGCCCCCGGCCCGGCCTCGCACAAAAAAGGGCGCCGAGTCCGCGGGCCCCAGCCGGCCGCGCCGCACCCCCCCGCCCGGCGCCCCCCGCGCGCGCCCCGGGCCCCGCCGGCGGCCTGCGGCCGGGGCGGGCGGCGAAGATGGCGGCGCGGGCCGGCCCCCAGGCTCGCTGCTCTCACCTGAGGTCTCGTCGGCCCCGTCGTGGTTGGAGTTGAGCTCCTTTTTACTGACTTTGGCCGCCGGCGCCGACATGGTGCTGCTCCGCGGTCGGGGGGGGAGCGGGGAGGGGGAGAGAAGGGAAGGCGAAGGGGGCGGGCAGGCGGCTTCCCCTCACGCCACACGCGCGGGCGCCCGCTCGGTCCGGCCGCCTCCTCCCGGCGCTCGCTCGCTCTCCCTCCCCCTCGCTCGCTCGCGCGCGCTGCCCTCGCGGCCTGACGCCGAGGGACGGGCTGGGGCGGCGTGCCGGGCCCCGGCCCGGGCTCCTGTTAGCGGAGGGGAGGCGGAGGCGGCGGCGGCGGCGGGCGGCTCGGCTCCCTCACTCGCGCTCGGCGCTCCAGCCAGCTCGCTGCTAGCTCTCCCGAGCCGCCTCCTCCTCCACCTCCTCCTACGGCGAGGGGCGGGCGCAGGGCGCAGGCGCGCCAGGCCCCGCGCGGATGCTCCGCCTCCGGCCGGGGAGGCTCGCGCCGCGGCGCCATTGGCCTGGGCGGCGGGATGAGGGGGCGGAGTTGCGGCGCGGAGACACAGGGCCGGGCGAGAGGCGGGAGGAAGGCGCGCGGCGACGCACGGCCGCCCCCCGCGCCGCGTCCCCTCCCCCGCTCTCCCCTCTCAGGCCCGACCCAGGACACTGGCGCGCGGCGGGCCGGGGGGCGGGGCCTCGCGCGGAGGCGCGGGTGCCCCGGCCGGGGCGTCACGTGGTGAGCGAGCAGTTTCCCTGCTCCACGGGGCACCGGGAGCGGGGCGCCCACCACCCCGAAAGTACAGGCCCGGCCTCGCGTGGGGGCCCCGAATTCCACCCGGCCTCTTGGCGCCTTCCACTTCGTGGAGAAAGCAGGGGGCACCCCATCCTGGATGCCAGATGGGGAACTGCCGATCGGACTCAAACTCGGGCTCGTGTGGGAAGCCCCAGGCTGTGTAGTCCGCGCGCAGGGCCATTCCTGGGTTTTAGTCCAAGCCCTGCCCAGCAAGCTTGTACCCTTGAGCAAGTCACCCTTCCTCTCTGAACCCGTTTCTGTTATGAAATGATAAACGTTACGACACTGAAGCCACATTAAACTCGAAGTCCTGTGAAGGCAGGGAGTACCACATTAGTCCGCAGTGCCCAGTGCCTGCAAGAATCAGACTGAGCGTTAAGTGCCACTTTCAGCAGCGCATGGCACGGTTATCTCACCGAGGCCCCACAACAGCCCCATGCGATAGGCGGTATTCTGTTCCCAGAGATGAAAGGGGCCAACAAGGTCTATTTGAGAGTCAAAGCTCTGCACCACTAAGGAGGGCAGAAGCATTTTGTTTAAATAATACTTTTCAAGTAATGCGGATGCCCCACACTCTGTCCCTCTAACGCCCCAAGACATGAACCACAAAAAGCCTGAAAAAACCCTGATTAGTAGCATTTGTTTGTTTTGAGACGGTAGTAGTCTTGCTCTGTCCACCAGGCTGGAGTGCAGTGGCGCAATCTCGGCTCACTGCAAGCTCCGCCTCCCGGGTTCAAGCAATTCTCCTGCCTCGGCCTCCCGAGTAACTGGGGCTACAGGCACGTGCCACCACGACTGGCTAATTTTTGTATTTTTAGTAGAGACGGATTTTCACCACCTTGGCCAGGCTGGTCTACGACCTGAGGTGACCCACCCACCTCGCCCTCCCAAAGTGCTGGGATTGCAGGTGTGAGCCACTACTCCCGGCCAGCACCATTTGTTGATTTTAGTGATACGCTGGCCAGTTTCAAATCCTGGCCACGCAGTGGCTTACTCCTGTTATCCCAACACTTTGGGAGACCAAGGCAGGAGGATCCCTTGGGTCCAGGAGTACCAGTCTTCAGGGAGCCCCAATGCAGCCACTGCACTGAAGCCTGAGTAACAGAGCAAGACCCTGTCTCTAAAACAAAAACAAAAAATACCTGAAATCTCTCTTTGGACTTTTTTTTTTTTTTTTTTGAGACGGAGTCTCGCTCTGTGGCCCAGGCTGGAGTGCAGTGGCCGGATCTCAGCTCACTGCAAGCTCCGCCTCCCGAGTTTACCCCATTCTCCTGCCTCAGCCTCCGGAGTAGCTGGGACTACAGGCGCCCACCACCTCGCCCGGCTAGTTTTTTTTTTTTTTTGTATTTTTTTAGTAGAGACGGGGTTTCACCGTGTTAGCCAGGATGGTCTCGATCTCCTGACCTAATGATCCGCCCATCTCGGCCTCCCAAAGTGCTGGGATTACAGGCTTGAGCCACCGTGCCCGGCCTCTTTGGACATTTTTAACCAGAACGTGGTGTTGGAATTCTGCCTTCCAGACTCAGACTTTACTATTGGCTCTTTTTTTTTTTTTTTTTTTTTTTTTTGAGACTCACTCTGTCTTCCAGGCTGGAGTGCAGTGGCGCCATCTCAGCTCACTGCAACCTCCATCTCCCGGGTTCAAGTGATTCTCCTGCCTCAGCCTCCTGCGTTGCTGGGATTACAGATGTGTGTCACCACGCTCTGCTAATTTTTGTATTTTTGGTAGAGAGGTTTTCACCATATTGGCCAGGCTGGTCTCAAACTCCTGACCTCAGGTGATCTGCCTGCCTCTGCCTCCCAAAGTGCTGGGATTACAGGCATGAGCCACTGTGCCCGGCCCACTATCAGCTCTTAAAGTTCAAGCAACATCTTTTATGTTCAAGACAGCGCATGTCTTAGACAGGAGGCTAAGTGAGGGCCTTAGCCTCCTGAGTATCTGGGATTACACGCGCCCACTACCACAACAAGCTAATTTTTGTATTTTTTAGTAGAGACAGGGTTTCACCATGTTGGCCAGGCTGGTCTCAAACTCCTGACCTCAGGTGATCTGCCCACCTCAGCCTCCCAAAGTGCTGGGACTACAGGCATGAGCCACCCACCGTGCCCAGCATAAACTAAACTTAGTTGCAAGTGACAGAACCAAGATTCTAAACCAAGTAGCAATGGACAAAGCCCTTACCTTAAAACAGTTTTTCTATTTTTATTTTATTATTATTATTATGAGACAGGGTCTCTCTGTCGCCCAGAACCTTGGCTCACTGCAGCCTTGACCTCCTGGGCTCTGGGGATCCTTCCACCTCAGCCTTCTGAGTAGCTGGGACCACAGGCAAGCACCACTGCCACCTTGCCTAGCTAATTTTTTATTTTATCTTTTGTACAGACGAGATATCATCATGTTGCCCAGGCTGGTCTCAAACTCCTGAGCTCAAACCATCCTTCAGCCTCAGCCTCCCAGAGCTCTGGGATTATAAGAGTGAGTCATCGCACCCCGCCTCAATTTTTTTTAATGTGACCAACAGTTAGTTAGAAGTACTTTTGACATCATGACCTAGCACACACAAAGCAAAACTTACCCTTACCAAGGGTGGTGTGATTCTAATTTCCTATTTAAAATGCAGGGCACACCCCACCAAAGTGATTTCACGACCCACTCCTGGGCTGAGTCTGTCTGAGAACACTATGCCAAGGGCTGCTGCTTCCATCCTCAAAGCCTGACCCACAGGGTCACTCCTGACCCACAACATCTCCTGAGTGCCTGATCTGCCTGTTTCCCAAGCACCTGCAGGGGTCCCAGGGAACCCTGTAATGCCTTCTGACGGGGGAGTGGGCTTTCAGTTTCCCTTTCTAGCCTCCCAACCCTCCCTGCCCCTCTTTTCCTGCCCTTCCCCACACAGTGCTTCTCAAGATAAATGTGAGGAGCACACTAGGAAGTTGAAGAGAAAGAGAAAGCAAAAGGGCCAGGGGTGTCAGTAAACACCGACGAGCTGGGGGCACACTGAGAGGTTATTCATCCACACTTAGGACTCTGCTCTCTCCCCGTCTCCAATGCCAGTAGCTCTGCATTCTGTCTCCTTGGCCTCCCCCCTCACTCAGAATTCCTCCCTCTCCTCTCTCCTCCCCTTCCTGGCCCCTCTGGTTGTTTTCTTTTGTTGTTGTTGTTCTTGTCGCCCAGGCTGGAGTGCAATGGCACGAACTCGGCTCACTGCTCACTAGGGAGTTCAAGCGATTCTCCTGCCTCAGCCCCCCAAGGGGCTGGGATTACAGGCGTGCGCCATCACGCCTGGCTAACTGTCTTTGGTAGAAATAGGGTTTAGCCATGTTGGTCAGGCTGGTCTCAAACTTCTGCCCTCAGGTGATCTGCCCACGTCGGCCTCCCAAAGTGCTGGGATTACAGGCATGAGCCACCGCACCTGGCCCCCGGCTCCCTTTGAAGAGGACAGAACCCCACCGCCAGAAACACTGGAACAGAGAGAGGCTGGCATTCCCCACAGTGCTGCAATGTCCCAGGCACAGACCAACAAATCTCCAGAGCCTGGAACATCTCCCCCTACAACACACACATCTCTTTGAGCCTCCTGTTCTGATCTGTAAAATTGGGATGTCCACAGCATACGGCTGTCAGGATAGAGAAGTGCTTGGCACAGCTCCTGGCACGCCATCAGTGCCTACTAAGCAGCAGGAGCTGTTATTTGGGTTTAGATGAACCCCCTCACACCTTTCCATCCCTTCCAGTCCTGTTAATGCTCCCAGGAAGCTCACTGGAAGGAGACTAGGAAGACTCATCCACATTTTGCTGCGCACAGTGCGCTCTAGAGCACTGATGATGTGCTAGGCGCTGTCTAGTGCTTCCCCTTAGATTTCAAATCACAGCAAGCCTGGAGATCGGTACTGTGGATCCCATTTTACAGAAGAGAAAACAAGCACAGGTTGTTTTACGTGACTCACCCAGCAAGGTAGGTTTCAAGCTGGGCAGGAGGTCTCCGCATCCCATGTGGAAGAAAAGGGTCCACACTGAGCCCTGAGGCAGGACTCTTAGTCAGTGCTTCTTCCATAAGAGTCGCCTGCCCTCAGCCAATCAAAGCTTCCTGCTTGCTTGCAGGCCCTGGGCCTATCCACACCCAGCCCACGAAGTCTCCACCACAACCCTCCCCTAGGAGCCAGACCTGATCACCAGAACAGTCAACTGTGTATCCAGCTCCAGCTATGTGTCCCAAAATGCAGCCCTCACCTCTGAGTTTAAAGGGGGGAAGGGCACGCATGAAACTGCTGGTTATAATGTAATGACAAGAGGGTAGGGCAGCCTGACTCTGGGACTCCTAACTCCCAAGTGCTGGGGCTCACACGATGCCCGCAGGAAGTGACTTTCCAGCAGAGAGCTGGAGGTGGTACACAGGTAAGGAGAGGAAAGGACAAGTGGGTATCTAGGCCCCGAGGTCAGAGGGTAGAGTCCCAGGAGGTCAAGGTGAAGGGTACCACATTGAGGGAGGCCCCCAGGTGGGGAGTCTCAGGAGTGTGAACCCAGAGAGGTCGGCGGGGACCAGGTGGGCGGGCCCCAGAAGTTTCTGAGCACCTGGAGGACGTGGGGAGGCAAGGGAGGGGTTTAAGCCGGGGAGTGGGCCACGTGATTGGCTATGCTCAGGCTGAAGGGGAGGAGGAGGAAGCTGGAAGCCAAGATGAGGAGGTGGCAGAGATTCAGGCCAGAGTTGTGGGCCGCCGTCGGCAGCAAGAACAGAGAGAGAGGTGGACAGATCTGAGAGATACTGAGGTAGAACCACCAGGAATCGGGCATTTGACTGGATGTGGGGGGTGAAGGAGGGGCCTCAGGCTGGCTGGCAGTGCCCCTTGCCAAGAAAGGGACCCCCAGAGGAGGAAGTTTGGGGGCTGGGGAGACAAGCTCAGGGGTCAGTGTTGAGTTGGGGGCAGGGATGAGCTCCCGTGCACTCCCGTTCTCCCAGTCTAGTCCCTTCTGGTTCTTCACGTAAACTTAATCCACCATCCCAGGCTTAAAACCCTTCAGGGGCGCTTAGGGGTCACATCTCAAGAGGGATTGGGGGGGAAAAAATCAGAGAGTCAATCCTTGCAAATCCCTTAAATCTCCAATAAAACTTAGCGCAGAAACATACCTCCCTTCTTCGGCAAGCCTGCAGAGGCTGATGTCTCCTCCGGTCCCAGAGCAGGCGGTGGTCTTGGTTTCTTCTTTTGAGGCAGGAGTGGAGACTGGCGTTTAGGGGCCATGCTGTTAGGGAAGTCCTAGAACCAGACCACGAGTCTCCTCACCCGTCCGGAAGCAGGCTGAACTCTGAGACTGCCCCAGGTGCCAGCGGTTTAAATCTGCACTGGAGCCGCCCTGCCTGGAAGGGATATTTACATGACAGTGGGACACACACCCCAGCCCCCTCCCCCAGCCTCATCCCACCCACCCTCCAATCAGGAGAATTTCTTTTAGTTGCTCTCTGCCTCGCTCTGCAGGGGCACTCTTGGCTTTGGGGGAGGGGGCAAGTTCTTCCTTGAAAGCAGTCCTGTGCTTTCTATACCTCCTGGTTTCATGTAAACCCCTGCAGCCTATCCCCCAGTTCGTTCCCAAACCCCCAGGTAGACAGGCCTGCCCCAACTGAGAACTTATCCTCTTTTTTTTTTTTTTCTTTGGCCTCCAGAAGATTTAAACACGTGCTGTTGCCTCACCTAAGCTTGGAACATTCCTCAGTAAACCACACCCCCACCGCCCGGTCTAGCTAACTCCTTCCTGACCTCCCTTGTCTCTGCTTGAAGGGATAGATTAATGTTGAAAAAAAGGTTTCCCAATCAAGAATTACAAAGGAATTAGATGCCTGCATTAAAAAAAAAAGAAAGGAAGAAAGAAAGAAAAGAAAGAATTACAAAGGAAGAGGGAAAAGCAGGAATCTTTGGAGGCTTGGAGTATTTATTCACTTTTCACTTGTTTTAGAAAGGGATACAAGTTAAGAGTTAGAAGAGGTTTATTTTAGCTGGGCTTGGTGGCGGGCACCTGTAATCCCAGCTACTGGGGAGGCTGAGGCAGGAAAATCACTTGAACCTGGGAGGCGGAGGTTGTAGTGAGCCGAGATTGTGCCACTGCACTCCAGCCTGGGCGACAGAGCGGGACCCTGTCTCAAAAAAAAGACTTTTTTTTTTTTTTTTTTTTTTGAGACGGAGTCTTGCTCTGTCGCCCAGGCTGGAGTGCAGTGGCCGGATCTCAGCTCACTGCAAGCTCCGCCTCCCGGGTTCACGCCATGCTCCTGCCTCAGCCTCCCGAGTAGCTGGGACTACAGGCGCCCGTCACCTCGCCTGGCTAGTTTTTTGGTTTTTTGTTTGTTTGTTTGTTTGTTTGTTTTGAGATGGAGTCTCGCTGTGTCTCCCAGGCTGGAGTGCAGTGGCGTGATCTCGGCTCACTGCAAGCTCCGCCTCTCGGGTTCACGCCATTCTCCCGCCTCAGCCTCCCAAGTAGCTGAGACTACAGGCGCCCGCCACCACGCCCGGCTAGTTTTTTGTATTTTTAGTAGAGACGGGGTTTCACCATGTTAGCCAGGATAGTCTCGATCTCCTGACCTCGTGATCCACCCGCCTCGGCCTCCCAAAGTGCTGGGATTACAGGCTTGAGCCACCGCGCCCGGCCTAGTTTTTTGTATTTTTTAGTAGAGATGGAGTTTCACCGTCTTAGCCAGGATGGTCTCGATTTCCTGACCTCGTGATCCACCCGTCTCGGCCTCCCAAAGTGCTGGGATTACAGACTTGAGCCACCGCGCCCGGCCGATTTTTTTTTTTTTTTTTAAGGCAAGGTCCCATCCTGTCTCCGAGGCTCAAGTACATTAGTGATCATGGCTCACTGCAGCCTCAACTTCCCAGGCTCAGGTGTTCCTCCCACCTCAGCCTCCTGAATAGCTGGGACTACAGATGTCGCCCTATGGGTGGCTAATTTTTTGTATTTTTAGTAGGCACAGGGTTTGGCCACGTTGCCCAGGCTGGTCTCCCAACTCATGGTCCCAAGCCAACTGCCCACCTCAACCTCCCAAAGTGCTGGTATTACAAGCACGAGCCACCACACCAGACCACAAGAATTTTTACTATTTATTTATTTATAGAAAGAGTCTCACTCTGTCGTCCAGACTAGAGTGCAGTGCCATGATCCTTGGCTCACCTCCCAGGTTCAAGCTGTTCTCTTGCCTCAGCCTCCTGAGTAGCTGGGGTTACAGGCGCCTGCCACCACGCGTGACTAATTTTTGTATTTTAAGTAGAGATGGGGTTTCACCATGTTGTTGAACTCCTGACCTCAAGTGATCCGCCTGTTTCAGCCTCCAAAGTACTGGGATTACAGGTGTGAGCCACCGCGCCCAACCCAGAAGAATTTTTAGAAAGCCACTTGTCTGGGGGTGGCAAAGGCCACTGTCATTGGGGGTCTGTCAGGGCATAAAAATGAGTAAGGCAAAATCAAAAGCACAACAGCTAATAGAAGGTAGAACGGTACAACTGCAGCAGAAAACTGCATACCACGACTACCCAAGCTGAATGTGTGCATGCTTTGTGACCCAGCAATGGTACTCCTTGCTACATCTCCAACAGATATACATAACATATTGGTACAAGAATGTTCACAGCAGCAAGATTCCTAATAGACAAACTGGAAACAATGCAAATGTCTGTACAAGGTGGAATAAATACATTGTGAGACATTCAAGGAAAGGAATGTTACAAATAAATGAAAGTAAATGGGCCGGATGCGGGAGGCTCACGCCTGTAATCCCAGCACTTTGGGAGGCCGAGGCAGGTGGATCACCTGAGGTCAGGAGTTTAAGACTAGCCTGGCCATGTGGTGAAACCCCGTCTCTACTAAAAATACAAAAATTAACCGGGAGTGGTGGCACACACCTGTAGTCCCAACTACTCGGGAGGGTGAGGCAGGAGAATCGCTTGAACCCAGGAGGCTGAGGTTGCAGTGAGCTGAGATTGCCCCACTGCACATCGGCCTGGGTGACAGTGAGACCCTGTCTCAAAAATAATCATAATAGGCCAGGCATGGTGACTCATGCCTGTAATCACAGCACTTTGGGAGGCCGGGGCGGGCAGATCACAAGGTCAGGACATTAAAACCATTCTGGCTAACACAGTGAAACTCCATCTCTACTAAAAATACAAAAAATTAGCCAGGCGTGTTGGCGGGCGACTGTAGTCCCAGCTACTCAGGAGGCTGAGGCAGGAGAATGGCGTGAACCCGGGAGGCAGAGCTTGCAGTGAGCCGAGATCGCGCCACTGGACTCCAGCCTGGGCAACAGAGCAAGACTCCGTCTCAAAAAAAAAAAAAAAAAAAAAGCTGAGGTTTCTCTGGTGGAAGAAAAGGTGGAGGATGTGCCATCACCACCCATGTCCCTCATTGCTTCCCTCTCTGCTTTTTGAGCTGCTGAGACTCTGGGCGCCTTCTAATGCATTTTTGAAAGTCACAGGTGTCTTGATTTTACAAAGGGCAAGCTGAGCCTGAGAGAAGTGATTTGCCTAAGATCATGAAGAGAATAACCAAGTTCCATTGAGAACCAGATTCGAGGATCACCTCATCATAGGGATGTGCTTGCTATCAAGCCTAAGTCTCAGTGTATACATCTGTAAAATGGATAATAATACCTGCCTCTTTGTTTTATTTATTTATTATTATTATTATTTTAATTTCTTTTTTTTTGAGACGGAGTCTCGCTCTGTCCCCCAGGCTGCAGTGCAGTGACACAATCTTGGCTCACTGCAAGCTCCACCTCCTGGGTTCACGCCATTCTCCTGCCTCAGCCTCACAAGTAGCTGGGACTTACAGGCGCCCGCCACCACACCCGGCTAATTTTTTGTACTTTTAGTAGAGACAGAGTTTCACCGTGTTAGCCAGAATGGTCTTGATCTCCTCACCTCGTAATCCACCAGCCTCGGCCTCCCAAAGTGCTGGGATTACAGGCATAAGCCACCACTCCCAGCCCTCTTTGTTTTATTATAAGATTACCTGGCAGGGCACGGTGGCTCACACCTATAATCCCAGCACTCTGGGAGGCTGAGGCAGGTTAATCACTTGAGGTCAGGAGTTTGAGGCCAGCCTGGCCAACAGGGTGAGACCCCATCTCTACTAAAATTACAAAAATTAACTGGGTGCGGTGGTGGGCACTCATAATCCCAGCTACTCAGGAAGCTGAGGCAGGATAATTGCTTGAACCTGGGAGGTGGAAGCTGCAATGAGCCAAGACCGTGCCACTGCACTCCAGCCTGGGCCATAAGAGCAAGACTCCGTCTCAAAAAAAAAAGAAAGAAAATTACCTGTGGTCTCCACACATGAGCATTGAAAATGAAAAATTAATTTTTTTGCACCTGGCCTCTTAAAAAAAAAATTAGGCTGGGCGTGGTGGCTCACACCTATAATCCCAGCACTTTGGGAGGCTGAGGTGTGCAGATCACCTGAGGTCGGGAGTTCGAGACCAGCCTGACCAACATGGAGAAACCCCATCTCTACTAAAAATACAAAATTAGCCAGGCGTGCTGCACATGCCTGTAATCCTAGCTACTCGGGAGGCTTAGGCAGGAGAATCGCTTGAACCCGGGAGGTAGAGGTTGCAGTGAGCCAAGATTGCACCACTGCACTCCAGCCTGGGCAACAAGAGCACAACTCCGTCTCAAAAAAAAAAAAAAGAAAGAAAAAGAGAAAACTGTAGCTAAGGCGAAGGGAAAAAAGCAAAGTCCAAACCCACGTGGTAGTATGTTACCATTTGTGTAAAAGAGGGGTAGATAAAAATACTTTGCCAGTATACCTTTAACACAGCTATTGAAGGATTCCCAAGAAACGAATCACATGGCTGTCCCCGGGGAAAGGACTTGGTGGTCAGAGGTGAGAGGACAAGGATAGGTGGTAGAAGTGTTACTCTACCCTGCCGTGCATTTATTTTATTTTATTTTTTTGAGATGGAGTTTCCCTCGTGTAGCCCAGGCTGGAGTGCAGCAGCATGTTCTTGGCTCACTGCAACCTTCTGCCTCCTGGGTTCAACCGATTCTCCTGTCTTAGCCTTGCGAGTAGCTGGAATTACAGGTGCCTGCCACCACGCCAAGCTAATTTCTGTATCTTTTTTTTTTTTTTTTGAGACGGAGTCTTGCTCTGTCAGCCAGGCTGGAGTACAGTGGCGCGATCTCAGCTCACTGCAAGCTCCACCTCCCGGGTTCACGCCATTCTCCTGCCTCAGCCTCCCGAGTAACTGGGACTACAGGCGCCTGCCACCACGCCCAGCTAATTTTTTGTATTTTTAGTAGAGACGGGGTTTCACCATGTTAGCCAGGATAGTCTCGATCTTCTGACTTCGTGATCTGCCCACCTTGGCCTCCCAAAGTGCTGGGATTACAGGCGTGAGCCACCGCGCCCGGCCTTTTTTTTTTTTGAGTAGAGGTGGGGTTTTCCCATATTGGCCAGGCTGGTTTTGAACTCCAGACCTCAGGTGATCCACCCACCTCGGCGTACCCAAAGTGCTGGGATTACAGGTGTGAGCCACCGTGCCTAGCCTGTGCATTTTGTTTTCTTATTTTTGCTTTTGAGATGGAGTCTCACTCTGTCACCCAGGTTGAGTGCAGTGGAGCGATCTCAGCTCACTGCAACCTCTGCCTCCTGAGTTCAAGCAATTCTCGTGTCTCAGCCTCCCTAGTAACTGGGAATATAGGCACAAGCCACCACGCCTGGCTGATTTATTGTATTTTTTGTAGAGACAGAGTTTCACTATGTTGGACAAGCTTGTCTCCAATTCTGCTCTGCATTTTGAATTTGGAGCCTTATGAACTTTTTTTTTTTTTTTTTTTGAGACAGAGTCATAGGAGTGAGCTATGGCACCTGGCCCTTTGTGAACATATGACATTAAAAATAAAACTGGCTGCCGGGCGCGGTGGCTCAAGCCTGTAATCCCAGCACTTTAGGAGGCCGAGATGGGCGGATCACGAGGTCAGGAGATCGAGACCATCCTGGCTAACCCGGTGAAACCCCGTCTCTACTAAAAATACAAGAAAATTAGCCGGGTGAGGTGGCGGGCGCCTGTAGTCCCAGCTACTTGGGAGGCTGAGGCAGGAGAATGGCGTGAAACCGGCGGGGCGGAGCTTGCAGTGAGCCGAGATCGCGCGCCACTGCACTCCAGCCTGGGGCACAGCAAGACTCCGTCTCAAAAAAAAAAAAAAAAAAAACTGGCTGGGCACAGTGGCTCACACCTGTAATCCCAGCACTTTGGGAGGCCAAGGCGGGTGGATCACGAGGTCAGGAGATTGAGACCATCCTGGCTAACACGGTAAAACCCCATCTCTACTGAAAATACAAAAAATTAGCTGGGCATGGTGGCGGGCGCCTGTAGTCCCAGCTACTCAGGAGGCTGAGGCAGGAAAATGGCGTGAGTCCGCGGGGGTGGAGCTTGCAGTGAGCGCCGAGATCGTGCCACTGCATTCCAGCCTGGGCAAAAAAGAGCTAGACTGCATCTCAAACAAACAAACAAACAAACAGAAAACAGCTGGGGCCAACTATAGTGGCTCAGGCCTGTAATCCCAGCACTTGGGGAGGCTGAGGTGGGCAGATTACTTGAAGTCAGGAGTTCGAGACCAACCTGGCCAACATGGCAAAACCCTATCTCTGCTAAAAAATACAAAAATTAGCCTGGCGTGGTGACAGGCACCTGTAGTCCCTGTCTCCAGTAGCTACTCTGGAGGCTAAGGTAGGAGAATCACTTGAACCTAGGAGGCAGAGGTAGCAGTGAGCTGAGATCTCACCACCGTACTCCAGCCTGGGTAACAGAGCAAGATTCCATCTCAAAAAAAAAAAAAATTTCAAGCACCTAAGACCTCACTTTTCCTGTTTGTTTGTTTGTTTGGACTGAGTCTCCCTCTGTCGCCCAGGTTGGAGTGTAATGGTGGGATCTCGGCTTACTGCAACCTCCGCCTCCTGGATTCAAGCGATTCTCCTGCCTCAGCCTCCTGAGTAGCTGGGATTACAGGAACCCACTAGCATGCCCAGATACTTATTGTATTTTTAGTAGAGACAAGGTTTCACCATGTTGGCCAGGTTGATCTTGAACTCTTGACCTCAGGTGATCCACTGACCTCGGCCTCCCAAGCGCTGGGATTACAGGCGTGAGCCACCGTGCCTGGCCCGTTTGTTTGTTTGTTTGTTTGTTTGTTTTTTGAGACAGAGTCTCGCTCTGTTGCCTAGGCTGGAGTGCAGTGGTGCGATCTCGGCTCACTGCAAGCTCCACCTCCCAGGTTCACGCCATTCTCCTGCCTTAGCCTCCCGAGTAGCTGGGACTACAGGTGCCCGCCACCACACCTGTATTTCTTTTTTTTTTTTTTTGTATTTTTAGTAGACACAGGGTTTCACCGAGTTAGCCAGGATGGTCTTGATCTCCTGACCTTGTGATCTGCCTGCCTTGGCCTCCCCAAGTGCTGGGATTACAGGCGCAAGCCACTGCGCCTGGCCTCGTTTGTTTTTTAATATTTTTTCTTTATTTTTAAATTGATACAGAGTCTCGGTTTATTGTCCACGCTGGAATGCAGCGGTGTGATCATAGCTTACTGCAGCCTCCACCTCCCAGGCGCTAAGTGATCCTCCCTCCTCAGCCTCCTGAGTAGCTAGGACTACGGGCATGCTCTAGCAAATCAGTTAATTTTTGTATTTTTTTGTAGAGACAGGGTCTTGCTATATTTCCCACACTGGTCTCGAACTCCTAGACTCAAGTGATCCTCCTGCTTCAGCCTCCAGGGTAGCTGGACCTGGCCCACCTTTCCTTTCCTCTCCAGCTTCTAAAGTTTGAGCTTCCTGGACTCCCAGGGGCATTACTAGGCAACTATGGCAACTCTTCCTGATTCTAGAATGGGGCTACAGGGCAGCTGGGGGCAAAGCAAAAGTCGTCCCTGCACTCCACCCAAAAGTTGACAGGCTCAGGGAGTACCAGATGTTCCATAACCCTGAGGCCAGGCTCCCTCTGGGAACCAGAAGTTTCCAAAACATTGTATTGTTTCATTATCTGTTCGCCTGTCTGCTCAGGATGGCTGTAGATAGCTACCATTTATGGAGAATCAGCTGGACCTACATGTGGCGCTGACTAAGCATTACCCTTTTGAATCCTCCCATACATCTTAATAGGATAGTATTATGCCCTTATTTTACAGTTGGGAGAATCAAACCAAATGAAGAATCAAGGCTCCACCAGGCTCGGTGGTTCATGCCTATAATCCCAGCACTTTGGGAGGCTGAGGCGGGCGGATCACCTGAGGTCAGGAGTTAGACTAGACCAGCCTGGCCAACATGGTAAAACCCTGTCTCTACTAAAAATACAAAATTGGCTGGGCATGGTGGTGCATGCCTGTAATTCCAGCTACTTGGGAGGCTGCAGCAGGAGAATCGCCGGAACCCAGGAGGTGGAGGTTGCAGTGAGCCGAGATCGCGCCACTGCACTCCACCCTGGGTTGGAAAAGCAATACCTCGTCTCAAAAATAAATAAATAATAAAGACTCAAAGACATAACTTGCCCTAAAATCAAAGGGCAAGGAGTAGAAGGGTCAAGATTCCAACACCTGTCTTTCTGGCTTCCCTGTACCAACATAGCCTTAGTGTAATGAAAACAGAGTGCTCAGGAAGGCTGACAGTGAAGCAAGGCTGGTCTCTGAGTCCCCTGGGAGACTAGCTCTGACAGGGCCCCAGGAATCTCCTAGTAGAGTTTCTCTACCATAGAGATTTGTCTTTCCTTGCCCCTCGCACTGAGCTCTGGCTCCACAGTATTCCTTAAAAAGTTTTTGGCCGGGCGCGGTGGCTCAAGCCTGTAATCCCAGCACTTTAGGAGGCCAAGACGGGCGGATCACGAGGTCAGAAGATTGAGACCATCCTGGTTAACACGGTGAAACCTCGTCTCTACTAAAAAAAATACAAAAAACTAGCCAGGCGAGGTGGCGGGCGCCTGTAGTCCCAGCTACTCGGGAGGCTGAGGCAGGAGAATGGCGTAAACCCAGGAGGCGGAGCTTGCAGTGAGCTGAGATCCGGCCACTGCACTCCAGCCTGGGCGACAGAGCGAGACTCCGTCTCAAAAAAAAAAAAAAAAAAAAAAAAGTTTTTGGCTGGGCATGGTGGCCCACACCTGGATCCCAGCACGTTAGGAGGCTGAGACAGGCAGATTACTTGAGTCCAGGAGTTTGAGACCAGCCTGCACAACATAGTTAACTCCATGCTTAGAAATTTTTTATTTTTTTTTGAGACAGAGTCTCGATCTATCTCTCAGGCTGGAGTAGAGTGGCGTGATCTCGGCTCACTGCAACCCCTGCCTCCTGGGTTCGCGCAATTCTCCTGCCTCAGCCTCCCAAGTAGCTGGGACTACAGGCACGTGCCACCACGCCCAGTTAATTTTTGTATTTTTAGTAGAGACAAGGGTGTTACCATATTGGCCAAGCTGCTCTTGAACTCCTAAACTTGTGATCCACTGGCCTTGGCCTCCCAAAGTGGTGGGATTACAGGCATGAGCGACCATGCCAGGACAAAAAAATTTTTTTTTAATTAGCTAGTGACGGCCGGGTGTTTTTAATTAGTTAACTCACACCTGTAATCCCTGCACTTTAGGAGGCTGAAGCAGGCAGATCACGAGGTCAGGAGATCAAGACCATCCTGGCTAACATGGTGAAACCCCATCTCTACTAAAAATACAAAAAATTAGCTGGGCGAGGTGGTGGGTGCCTGTAGTCCCAGCTACTTGGGAGGCTGAGGCAGGAGAATGGTGTGAACCCGGGAGGCGCAGCTTGCAGTGAGCCGAGATTGTGCCCCTGCACTCCAGCCTGGGCGACAGAGCAAGACTCCATCTCAAAAAAAAAAAAACACAAAAAAATTAGCTAGCGATGACCAGGTGTGGTGGCTCATGCCTATAATCCCAGCACTTTGGGAGGGTGAGGTAGGTGGATAACCTGAGGTTGGGAGTTCGAGACCAGCCTGACCAACATGAAGAAACCTTCGTTTCTACTGAAAATACAAAAATTAGCCAGGCGGCTGGCGCATGCCTGTAATCCCAGCTACTCAGGAGGCTGAGGCAGGAGAATTACTTGAACCTGGGAGGCAGAGGTTGCGGTGAGCCGAGATTGAGCCATTGCACTCCAGCCTGGGCAACAAGAGTGAAACTCCATCTCTAAAAACAAAACAAAACACAGCTGGGCATGGTAGCTCATGCCTGTAATCCCAGCACTTTGGGAGGCTGAGGCGGGCGGACCACGAGGTCAGGAGATGGAGACCATCCTTGCTAACATGGTGAAACCGCGTCTCTACTAAAAATACAAAAAAAATAGCCGGGCTTGATGGTGGGTGCCTATAGTCCCAGCTACTCGGGAGGCTGAGTTAGGAGAATAGTGTGAACCTGGGAGGTGGAGCTTGCAGTGAGCCGAGATCGTACCACTGCACTCCAGCCTGGGTGACAGAGTGAGACTCCATCTTGGAAAAGAAAAAGAAAAATTAGCCAGTGAGGTGGCGTGTACCTGTGGTCCCAGCTATTCAGGAGGCTGAGGAGGGAGGATCCCTTGAGTCCTGGAGGCAGAAGTTGCAGTAAGCCCAGATTGCACCACTGCACTCCAGACTGGGCGACAGAGTGAGACTCCTCGAGAACAAACAAAAAACAAAACAACTGTTTCTTACTGTATTTTTTAACCATTAACAAATTTTTTGACAACTTTTTGCCATTATGTATAAATAAGAACATTTTGTTATTGACAGCATTTTTTAATCCTGCCTTATTTTTGTTGGGTAAAAGTGCTATAATTTATTTAAGCCTCAAAGATGAAAATTTAAGCTGCTACTACTGTTTGATCATTATAAGCAACTCTGTGATAAAATCTGAGCAGCTAAGTCCTGACACAGATACATGATTGTTTCCTTAGAGTATGTTGCTAGAACTACAATTGTTAAGTGAAAAAGTATGTAAAATAAAAAGTTTTTTTTTTTGTTTTTTTGAAACAGAGTCTTGCTCTGTAGCCCAAGCTGGAGTGCAGTGGTGCGATCTCAGCTCACTGCAAGCTCCACCTCCTGGGTTCACGGTGTTCTCCTGCCTTAACCTCCTGAGTAGCCGGGACTACAGTTGCCCGCCACCACGCCCAACTAATTTTTTGTATTTTTAGTAGAGACGGAGTTTCACCGTGTTAGCCAGGATGGTTTCCATCTCCTGACCTTGTGATCCGCCTGCCTCAGCCTCCCAAAGTGCTGGGATTACAGGCGTGAGCCACCGCGCCCAGCCAATAAAAAGGGTTTTTAACATGTTCCCAAATTGTCCAGTTGCTCTTCTGTAGTGTCTGTGTATATTTCAATATATTTCATTGAACTTGGCTTCTTTCCATTTTGGCAGGTGGAAATTTTTTTCCTTTATTTTTTCTCTCCAGAAGCATAGATTTAAATTGCCCTGAATAGACACTCCTGGTAGGTGGAAAATTTTATCTCACAGCAGGTATTATTAATGAGATTAAACTTTTTTTTTTTTTTTTTTTTTGAGACGGAGTCTCACTCTGTCACCCAGGCTGGAGTGGGCCCGATCTCGGCTCACTGCAAGCTCCACCTCCCAGGTTCACACCATTCTCCTACCTCAGCCTCCCGAGTAACTGGGACTACAGGCACCCACCACCAAGCCTAGCTAATTTTTTGTATTTTTAGTAGAAACAGTGTTTCACCATATTAGCCAGGATGGTCTCAATCTCCTGACCTTGTGATCCACCTGCCTTGGCCTCCCAAAGTGCTGGGATTACAGGTGTGAGCTACCACGCCTGGCATTTTTTTTTTAGAGACAGGGTCTTAGGCTGCATGCAGTGGCTCATAACTATAATCCCAGCATTTTGGGAGGTTGAGGTGGGCACATCACCTGAGGTCAGGAGTATGAGACTAGCCTGGCCAACATGGCTAAACCCCGTCTCTACTGAAACTATAAAAATTAGCCAGGCCTGGAGAATCACAAGGTCGAGAGATCGAGACCATCCTGGCCAACGTGGTGAAACCCTGTCTCTACTAAAAATACAAAAATTAGTTGGGCGAGGTGGCGCGCACCTGTAGCCCCAGCTACTTGGGAAGCTGAGGCAGGAGAATCACTTCAACCTGGGAGGCAGAGGTTACAGTGAATCGAGATCAGTCACTGCCCTCAGTGCCACAGCCTGGTGACAGAGCGAGATTCTGTCTTGAAAAAAAAAAATTAGCCAGGCCTGGTGCATGTGCCTGTAATCCCAACTATTCGAGAGGCTGAGGCAGGAGAATTGCTTAAACCCAGGAGGCAGAGGTTGCAGTGAACTGAGATCAAGTCACTTCACTCCAACCTGGGTGACAGAGCAAGACTCTATCGCAAAAAAAAAAAAAAAAAAAAAAAGAGAGAGAGAGACAGGGTCCCACTCTATTGCCCAGGCAGGAGTGCAGGATCACAGCTCCCTGTAGTCTTGATCTCCTGGGCTCAAGTGACCCTCCGACCTCAGCCTCTCTGGTAGCTGGGACAGGTGCTCCTCACTGTGCCCAGCCGAAGTTCTTCGTGTGCTTCTTGACTGATGATGCTACTGCTTTTGTAAACTGCCCATTCATGTCAATTTGCCCAATTTTTTCTTGGAGTGTTTCTTTTTTTTGAGATGGAGTTTCACTTTTGTTGCCCAGGCTGGAGTGCAAAGGTGCAGTTTTGGCTCACTGCAACCTCTGCCTCCCAGGTTCAAGTGATTCTCCTGCCTCAGCCTCTGAAGTAGCTGGGATTACAGGCATGTGCCACCACGCCTCTCTAATTTTGTATTTTTAGTAGAGACGGGGTTTCACCATATTGCTCATGCTGGCTGGTCTCCAACTCCTGACCTCGGGTGATCCACTGCCTCGGCCTCCCAAAGTGCTGGGATTACAGGCCTGAGCCACCACACCCAGCCGCGTTTCTCTCTCTCTCTCTCTCTCTCTTTTTTTTTTTTTTTGTTGTTGTTGTTTGAGACGTAGTCTCACTCTGTTGCCAGGCTGGAGTGCAGTGGCGTGATCTTGGCTCACTGCAGCCTCCTCCTCCCAGGTTCAAGCAATTCTCCTGCTTCAGCTTTCTGAATAGCTGGGACTACAGGCATGGGCCCCCACACCCAGCTAATTTTTGTATTTTTAGTAGAGATGGGGTTTCACTATGTTGGCCAGGATGGTCTCGATCTCTTGACCTCGTGATCTGCCCTCCTCAGCCTCCCAAAGTGCTGGGATTATAGGTGTGAGCCACCGCGCCAGGCCCCTCTTTTTTTTTTTTTCTAAGATGGAGTTTCACTCTTGTTGCCCAGGCTGGGGTGATATGGCACAATCTCAGCTCACTGAAATCTCTGCCTCCCAGGTTCAAGCGATTCTCCTGCCTCAGCCTCCCGAGTAGCTGGGCTTACAGGCATGCACCACCACACTCGGCTATTTTTTTGTATTTTTCTTGGAGACGGGGTTTCTCCATGTTGGCTTGGCTGGTCTCAAACTCTCGACCTTAGGTGATCCGCCCACCTCAGCTTCCCAAGTGCTGGGATTACAGGCATGAGCCACCGCGCCCGGCCTACTTTTTATATTTTTAATAGAGACAGAGTTTCACCATGTTGGCCAGGCTGGTCCCAAACTCCTGACCTCCAGTGATCCGCCCCTTGGGCTCCCAAAGTGCTGGGATTACAGGTGTGACCCACTGGTGGTGTCCAGCCTTGTTTTTTCCTTTGAGACAGAGTCTCGCTCTGTCACCCATACTGCAGTACGGTGGCAGGATCTTGGCTTATTGCAATCTCTGCCTCCTCAGTCAAAGCAATTTTCATGCCTCAGACTCCCAAGTAGCTGGGATTACAGGTGTCCACCACCACGCCCAGTCAATTTTTGTATTTTTAGGCCAGGTGCGGTGGCTCATGCCTGAAATTTCAGCACTGTGGGAGGCCAAGACAGGTGAATCACAAGGTGAGGATTTCAAGACCTGGCTGGGCAACATAGTGAAACTCTGTCTCTACTAAAAATACAAAAAATAAGGCCGGGCACGGTGGCTCAAGCCTGTAATCCCAGCACTTTGGGAGGCCGAGGCGGGCAGATCACAAGGTCAGGAGATCGAGACCACAGTGAAACCCCGTCTCTACTAAAAATACAAAAAATTAGCCGGGCGCGGTGGTGGGCGCCTGTAGTCCCAGCTACTCAGGAGGCTGAGGTAGGAGAATGGCGGGAACCCGGGAGGCGGAGCTTGCAGTGAGCCAAGATCGTGCCACTGCACTCCAGCCTGGGCAACAGCGTGAGACTCCGTCTCAAAAAAAAAAAAAATAAAAAAATAAAAATAAAAATAAAAATAAAAATAAAAATAAAAATACAAAAAATAAGGCCAGGCGCGGTGGCTCAAGCCTGTAATCCCAGCACTTTGGGAGGCCGAGATGGGCAGATCACGAGGTCAGGAGATCGAGACCATCCTAGCTAACACGGTGAAACCCCGTATCTACTAAAAAATACAAAAAAACTAGCCAGGCAAGGTGGTGGGCGCCTGTAGTCCCAGCTACTCAGGAGGCTGAGGCAGGAGAATGGCGTGAACCCGGGAGGCGGAGCTTGCAGCAAGCTGAGATCCGGCCACTGCACTCCAGCCCAGGCGACAGAGCGAGACTCCATCTCAAAAAAAAAAAAAATATATATATATATATATATATACACACATACACATATATATATATATATATAACCGTGCATGGTGGCACACACCTGTAGTCGCAGCTACTAGAGAGGCTGAGGTAGGAGAATCCCTTGAACCCGGGGGGCAGAGGTTGCAATGAGCCAAGTTTGCACCACTTATCTCTAGCCTAGGCAACAGAGCGAGACTCCATCTCAAACAAACAAACAAACAAATTTTTGTATTTTTAGTAGAAATGGGGTTTCACTATGTTGCCCAGGCTGGTCTTGAACTCCTGACCTCAAGTGATCCACCCACCTTGGCCTCCCAAAGTGCTGGGATTACAGGCATGATCCTCTGTGTCCAGCCTTTTTCTCTTTCTTCCTTTTTTTTGTTTTGTTTTCTCTTTGAGATGAAGTTACGCTCTTGTTGCCCAGAATGGTGTGCAATAGTGCAATGTCGGCTTACTGCAACCTACGCCTCCTAGGTTCAAGCGATTCTCCTACCTCAGCCTCCCAAGTAACTGGGATTAGAGGCATGTGCCACCACGTCCGGCTAATTTTGTATTTTTAGTACAGACAGGGTTTCTCCATGTTGGTCATGCAGGTCTTGAACTCCCGACCTCAGGTGAGCTGATCGCCTCAGCCTCCTGAAGTGCTGTGACTGCAAGTGTGAGCCACCACACTGTGCCTTCTTTTTAATTTTTTTAATTTTTTTTTTTTTTTGAGACAGAGTCTCACTCTGTCACCCAGGCTGGAGTGCAGTGGCGCGATCTCGGCTCACTGCAAGCTCCGCCTCCCGGGTTCATGTCATTCTCCTGCCTTAGCCTCCCATAGCTGGGACTACAGGCGCCTGCTACCAAGCCCGGCTAATTTTTTTGTATTTTTTAATAGAGACGGGGTTTCACCGTGTTAGGCAGGATGGTCTCAATCTCCTGACCTCATGATCTGCCCGCCTCAGCCTCCCAAAGTGCTGGGATTACAGGTGTGAGCCACCGCATCCGGCCTAATTTTTATTTTTATGGCATGTAAGTTTTTTGTTGTTGATGTTGTTTGTTTTTTTGTTTTGTTTTGGTTTTGAGACAGAGTCTCACCCTGTTACCAGGCTGGAGTGCAGTGGTGTGATCTCGTGTCACTGCAACTTCCGCCTCCCGGGTTCAAGTGATTCTCCTGCCTCAGCCTCCCAAGCAACTGGGATTACAGGCCCCTGCCACCACGCCCGGCTAATTTTTGTTTTGTCTTTTTTTGTTTGGTTGGTTTTTTTTTTTTTTTTTTTTTTTTTTTTTTTTTGAGACGGAGTCTTGCTCTGTGCCCCAGGCTGGAGTGCAGTGGCGTGATCTCGGCTCACTGCAAGCTCTGCCCCCCCGGGTTCACGCCATTCTCCTGCCTCAGCCTCCCGAGTAGCTGGGACTACAGGCACCTGCCACCTCGCCCGGCTAATTTTCTTGTATTTTTAGTAGAGACGGGGTTTCACCGTATTAGCCAGGATGGTCTCGATCTCCTGACCTCGTGATCCGCCCGTCTCGGCCTCCCAAAGTGCTAGGATTACAGGCTTGAGCCACCGCGCCCGGCCTGTTTGCTTGTTTTTTGAGACGGAGTCTCACTCTGTCACCCAGGCTGGAGTGCAGTGGCACCATCTCGGCTCACTGAAAGCTCCGCCTCCCTGGTTCATGCGATTCTCCTGCCTCAGCCTCCCCAGTATCTGGAAGCAGGCACACACCACCATGCCTGGCTAATTTTTTGTACTTTTAGTAGGGATGGGGTTTCACTGTGTTAGCCAGGATGGTCTCGATCTCCTGACCTCGCGATCCGCCCTCCTCAGCCTCCCAAAGTGCTGGGATTACAGGCGTGAGACACCACGCCCGGCCAATTTTTGTATTTTTAGTAGAGATGGGTTCCACCAAATTGGCCAGGATGGTCTTGATCTCTTGTCCTCATGATCCGCCCGCCTCGGCCTTCCAAAGTGCTAGAATTATAGGTGTGAGCCACCGCGCCCAGCCTGTTCTTTTGTTTTCTGACAGACTTTTGCTGTTGTTACCCAGGCTGGAGTGCAATGGCCTGATCTTGGCTCACTGCAACCTCCAACTCCCAGGTTCAAGTGATTCTCCTGCCTCAGCCTCCCCAGTATCTGGAGGCAGGCACCACCACCCCTGGCTAATTTTATATTTTTAGTAGAGACAGGGTTTTGCCATGTTGGCCAGGCTGGTCTCAAACTCCTGACTTCAGGTGATCCACCCGCTTCAGCCTCCCGAAGTGCTGTGATTACAGGCATGAGCCACTGCACCCGGCCATATGGCAGGTTAGTTGTTATACACTCCTTAGAAGATTTTGACCTCCATATACACTGTCCTGGTAAGTATTTTATTTCTGTGTATTCAAGGCACTTGATCTTTCCTTTTTTGCTTTGTTTTGTTTTTAGACAGAGTCTCACTCTGTTTTCCATGGGTACAGTGGCATGATCTCAGCTCACTGCAACTTCCACCTCCTGGGATCAAGTGATTCTCATGCCTCAGCCTCCGGAGTAGCTGGGATTACAGGCGCATGCCACCATGCCCTGCTAATTTTTGTATTTTTAGTAGAGATGGGATTTCGCCATGTTGGCCAGGCTGGTCTCAAACTCCTGACCTTATGATCCGCCCATCTCAGCCTCCCAAAATGCTAGGATTACAGATGTGAGCCACCGCGCCCAGCCTTTTTTTTTTTTTTTTTAATGGTCTCACTCTGTTACCCAGGCTGGGGCTGGAGTGCAATGGCACAATAATCATGACTTAACAACCAAATGCAGTGGCTCATGCTATGGTGGGCGGATCACAAGGTCAGGAGATGGAGACCATCCTGGCCAAAACTGTGAAACCTGTCTCTACTAAAAATGCAAAAATGAGCTGGGCATTGTGGCCAGACACAGTGGCTCACGCCTGTAATCCCAGCACTTTGGGAGGCTGAGGCGAGCAGATTACAAGGTCAAGAGATCGAGACCATCCTGGCCAACATGGTGAAACCGCCTCTCTATTACAAATACAAAAATTGGCTGGGCATGGTGGTGCACACCTGTAGTCCCATCTACTCGGGAGGCTGAGGCAGGAGAATCACTTGAACCCAGAAGGCAGAGGTTGCAGTGAACCAAGATTGCGCCACTGCACTCCAGCCTGGCAACAGTGAGACTCCCTCTTAAAAAAAAAAAAGAAAAAGGAAGAAAGAAAAAAAAATTAGCTGTGCGTGGTGGCGAATGCCTGTAATCCCAGTAACTCGGGAAACTGAGGCAGGAGAATCGCTTGAATTAGGGAGGCGGAGGTTGCAGTGAGCTGAGATGGAGCCATTGCACTCCAGCCTGGCGTCAGAGCAAGGCTCTGTCTCAAAAAAAAAAAAAAAAAAAATAGAGGATGAGGCAGGCGGATCACAAGGTCAGGAGTTCAAGACCAGCCTGGCCAACATAATGAAACCCTGTCTCTTCTAAAAATACAAAAATTAGCCGGGTGTGGTGTCACGTGCCTGTAGTCCCAGCTACTCAGGAGGCTGAGGCAGGAGAATCACTTGAACGTGGGAGGCATAGGTTGCAGCAAGCTGAGATCACGCCACTGCACACCATCCCAGGCGACAGTGTGAGACTCCATCTCAATAAAAAATAAAAATAAATAATCACAGTTTACTGCAGCCTCAACCTCCTAGGGCTCAGGTTATCCTCCCACCTTAGCCTAGTAGCTGGCACTAAAGGCACATGTCACCACTCCTAGTTAATGTTTTTTTTTTTTGAGATGGAGTTTTGCTCTGTTGTCCAGGCTGGAGTGCAATGGCACAATCTCAGCTCACTGCAACCTCTGCCTCCCGGGTTCAAGCAATTCTCCTGCCTCAACCTCCCGTGTAGCTGGGATTGCAGGTGCCTGCCACCACACCTGGCTAATTTTTGTATTTTTCATAGAGATGGGGTTTCACGGTGTTGGCCAGGCTGGTCTCAAATTCCTGACTTCATGATCCACCCTCCTCTGCCTCCCAAAATGCTGGGATTACAGGAGTGAGTCACTGCGCCTGGCTTAATTTTTGGTTTTCTTTTTTTTTTTTTTTTTTTGAGACGGAGTCTCACTCTGTGGCCCAGGCTAGAGTGCAGTGGCCGGATCTCAGCTCACTACAAGCTCCGCCTCCCAGGTTTACACCATTCTCCTGCCTCAGCCTCCCGAGTAGCTGGGACTAGGCGCCCGCCACCTCGCCCGGCTAGTTTTTTGTATTTTTTAGTAGAGACGGGGTTTCACCGTGTTAACCAGGATGGTCTCGATCTCCTGACCTCGTGATCTGCCCATCTCGGCCTCCCAAAGTACTGAGATTACAGGCTTGAGCCACCGCGCCCGGCCTAATTTTTGGTTTTTGTAGCAACAGGGTTTTGCCATTTTGCGCAGGCTGGTCTTGAACTTCTGGGCTCAAGTGATCTATCCACCTTAGCTCCCGAAAGTGCTGGGATTATAACAGGCATGAGTCATCATGCCAGCCCTTATCTTGTTTTTTTTTTTTCCCTGAGATGGAGTCTTGCTCTGTCGCCCAGGCTGGAATGCAGTAGTATAATCTCAGGTCACTGTAACGTCCGCCTCCTGGGTTCAAGTGATTCTCCTGCCTCAGCCTCCGGAGTAGCTGGGATTATAGTCACTCACCACACCCAGCTAATTTTTGTGTTTTTTTGTAGAGATGGGGTTTCATCATTTGGTCAGGCTAGTCTTGAACTCTTGACCTCAAGTGATCCGCCCACCTTAGCCTCCCAAAGTGCTGGGATTACAGGCGTGGGCCACCATGCCCGGCATTGCCTTCATTTTTAGCATTCCAGTTTATAAACAACCTGAATTAATTTTGTAGTATGACGTGTGGATGTATTTTGGCTTTTTTTTTTTTTTTTTTTTCTGAGACAGGATCTCACTCTATCACCAAGGCTGGAGTGCAGTGGCACAATCTTGGTTCACTACAACCTCCACCTCCCAGGTTCAAGTGATTCTTATGCCTCAGCCTCCCAAATAGATGGAATTGCAGGCGCCCGCCACCACGCCCACGCCCAGCTAACATTTGTATTTTTAGTAGAGATGGGTTTTCTCCATGTTGGCCAGGCAGTTCTCGAACTGCTGACCTCAAGTGATCTGCCCACCTTAGGCTCCCAAAGTTATTTTTCCAAATTATTTGTCAATTGATCCAACGCATTTTTTTCTTTTTTCTATTTTTTTTGAGATGGAGTCTTGCTCTGTCTCTCAGGCTGGAGTGCAGTGGCAACATCAAGGCTCACTGCAACCTCCGCCTCCTGGGTTCAAGCGATTCTCCTGCCTCAGCCTCTCAAGTAGCTGGGATTACAGGCACGCACCACCATGCCTGGCTAAGTTTTGTATTTTTAGTAGAGATAGGGTTTCACCATGTTGGTCAGGCTGGTCTCGAACTCCTGACCTCATGATCCACCTGCCTCGACCTCCCAAAGTGCTGGAATTACAGGCGTGAGCTACTGGGCCCAGCCTTTTTTTTTTTTTTTTTTTTTTTTTTTTTGACACAGAGTCTCACTCTGTCGCCCAGGCTGGAGTGTAGTGGTTCAATCTTGGCTCACTGCAACCTCTGCCTCCCGAGTTCAAGCGATTTTCCTGCCTTAGCCTCCCAAGTAGGTGGGATTATGGGCTTGTGCCACCATGCCTGGCTAATTTTTGTATTTTTAGTAGAGACAGGGTTTCACCATATTGGTCAGGCTGGTCTTGAACTCCTGACCTCTGGTGATCCACCTGCCTCAGCCTCCTAATGTACTGGGATTACAGGCGGGAACCACTGCTCCTGGCCCCAATACATTTGTTTTATTTAATACATGTTAAGTACTTTTTAAGAGAAAGCCCTAGTTTAAGGTCATGGTAAATATAACGGTGAGACTAACATGACCCATCTCTGGCTGAGTAATTTTGAAATTCACAGATTTGGCCGGGCTGGCATGGTGGCTCACGCCTGTATTCCCAGCACTTTGGGAAGCCGAGGAGGGCGGTCAGGAGTTTGAGACCAGCCTGACCAACATGGTGAAATCCCGTCTCTACTAAAAATTCAAAAATTAGCTGGTCATGGTGGCGGGCGCCTGTAATCCCAGCTACTCAGGAGGCTGAGGCAGGATAATTGTTTAAACCCAGGAGGCAGAGGTTGCAGTGAAGCCAGATTGCACCAATGCAGTCCAGACTGGGTGACAGAGAGTCAGTCTATCTCTAAAAAAAAAAAAAAAAAAAGAAAAAAAAAAAGAATTTCACAGTTATAATTTTACCCAAATAACTGTTTATGTGTTATATTTTTCTTGTTTTAATTTTTATTTTTATTTATTTATTTATTTTTTTTGAGACGGAGTCTCGCTCTGTCGCCCAGGCTGGAGTGCAGTGGCCGGATCTCAGCTCACTGCAAGCTCCGCCTCCCAGGTTCACGCCATTCTCCTGCCTCAGCCTCCCGAGTAGCTGGGACTACAGGCGCCCACCACCTCGCCCGGCTAGTTTTTTGTATTTTTTTAGTAGAGACGGGGTTTCACCGTGTTAGCCAGGATGGCCTCGATCTCCTGACCTCGTGATCCGCCCGTCTCGGCCTCCCAAAGTGCTGGGATTACAGGCTTGAGCCACTGCGCCCGGCCTTTTATTTTTGTTAAAAAAAGAGATGGGATCTTGCTATATTGCCCAGGCTGGTCTCAAACTCCTGAGCTCAAGTGATCCTCCACCCTTGGCCTTCCAAAGTGCTGGGATTACAGGTGTGAGCCACCTCACCTGGCTAATGTTTTTCCAACAGAATTGGTGCTGCATGTATAATGTTGAAAAACGAAATACTGATGGGGTGCGGTGGCTCACGCCTGTAATCCCAGCACATTGGGAGGCTGAGGTGGGTGGATCACCTGAGGTCAGGAGTTCGTGACCAGCCTGGCCAACATGGTGAAACCCCCGTCTCTACTAATAATACAAAAATTAGTTGGGCGTGGTGGCAGGTGCCTGTAAAGTGAGCTACTTGGGAGGCTGAGACTGGAGAATTGCTTGAACCCACGAGGCGGAGGTTGAAGTGAGCCAGGATCGTGACATTTCACCTCAGCATGGGCGACAGAGCAAGACTCTGTCTATAAAAAAGAAAAATGGGCCGGGCGCGGTGGCTCAAGCCTGTAATCCCAGCACTTTGGGAGGCCGAGACGGGCGGATCACGAGGTCAGGAGATCGAGACCATCCTGGCTGACACAGTGAAACCCCGTCTCTACTAAAAAATACAAAAAAACTAGCCGGGCGAGGTGGCGGGCGCCTGTAGTCCCAGCTACTCGGGAGGCTGAGGCAGGAGAATGGCGTGAACCCGGGAGGCGGAGCTTCCAGTGAGCCAAGATCACGCCACTGCACTCCAGCCTGGGCGGCAGAGCGAGACTCTGTCTCAAAAAAAAAAAAAAAAAAAAAAAAGAAAAATGAAATACTGGAATTGACATATTTAGAACAATTGCCTACACAGAACCATATTCATTCTTTTAAACAATACTTACAGAGGGTCTAATATTTGTGAGGCAGCAGTGATTGTAATCAGTGCTTTGAGTAAAATACACAAAATAAGGTAATACCTCCCTAATGAGTTGGCTTTTGAACGGAGACATCAAGGGCTTGGAGGAGGCATTGTGACCATCAGGGGAAGAATATGCTAAACAGGCTGGGACTGGTGGCTCATGCCTGTAATCCCAGAACTTTGGAAGTCTGATCACCTGAGGTCAGGAGTTCAAGACAAACCTGGCCAACACGGTGAAACCCTGTTTCTACTAAAAATACAAGAAAAAATTAGCCAGGCGTGGTGACGGGCACCTATAATGCCAGCTATTCAGGAGGCTGAGGCAGGAGAATCACTTGTACCGGGGAGGCGGAGGTTGCAGTAAGCCAAGACCACACCATTGCACTCCAGCCTGGGCAAGGAGAGCAAAACTCAAAAAAAAAAAAAAAAAAAAAAAAAGGGCTGGGTGCAGTAGCTCACACTTGTAATTCCAGGTTTTTGAAAGGCCGAGGCAGATAAATCACTTGAGCCCAGAAGTTCAAGACAGCCTTGGCCACATGGCGAAACTCAGTCTCTACAAAAAACACAAAAAATTAACTGGGCATGGTGGCGTGTACCTGTAGTCCCAGCTACTAGGGAGGCTGAGCTGGGAGATCGCTTAAGCACTGGATGTTGAGGCTGCAGTGTGCCATGATGGTGCCACTGCATTCTAGCTGGGGCGACAGAGTGAGACCCTGTCTCAGAAAAAAATAAAAAAAACTGTAATAGATATGAACAAAACTTTATTGGACTACAGAAAATGGAACAAATACATCTACTTCCAGGTTAAAAGGAGCCCAAGCCCCATCTCATTCTAGCACACCGTACTCCACTGTCCTGGCAGCAGCAGGTACGGCCATCTGCGGGGGTGCTTGGCCTCAAAAACGTCCCCAGCCAGCCTGTGTCTTTGTCACTCCATGGAGCTCACACCCACTTTTCTTCCTTCCTCTCCTTCCCTAGCCCCTGCAGTAGATCAGACAGTCCTGTTTGGGGTACAGGAAACAAAGCAGGAGGGGTTTGAGGTCCCTACACTGCAGCAGAAGAAGAGGAAGGAGTGGGGCCTGACTTGACCATAAAGGATGTAAGGGCCACGTTGTTCCACTGTAATGTCAAGGAGGGGGCGGCCATTGTTCATCCCAGCCTGGGGCTCCCCCTCTGGTTTCCTATTTGTAGTTACTAGAATTAAAACAAACAAACAAACATGTATTTTCCAGGATAGATAAATAAATAATCCACTGGCAGAAATCAGGTTTAATCTGGATCATTAAGAATGAATTGGGGCCGGGCGTGGTGGCTCACGCCTGTAATCCCAGCACTTTGGGAGGCTGAGGTGGGCGGATCACGAGGTCAGGAGATAGAGGCCATCCTGGCTAACTCAGTGAAACCCTGTCTCTACTAAAAATATAAAAAAATTAGCCTGGTGTGTTGGTGGGCGCCTGTAGTCCCAGCTACTCAGGAGGCTGAGGCAGGAGAATGGCGTGAACCCGGGAGGTGGAGCTTGCTGTCAGCTGAGATGGCGCCACTGCACTCCAGCCTGGGTGACAGAGCGAGACTGTCTCAAAAAAAAAAAAAAAAAAAGAAGAAAGAAAGAAGAAAGAAAAGAAAGAAAGAAAGAAAGAAAGAAAGAAAGAAAGAAAGAAGAAAGAAAGAAAGAAAGAAAGAATTGGCCAGGATTGGTGGCTTATGCCTGTAATCCCAGCACTTTGGAGGCTGAGGTGGGTGGATCACCTGAGGTCAGGAGTTTGAGACCAGCCTGGCCAATATGGTGAAACCCCAACTCTACTAAAAATACAAAATTAGCCAGATATGGTGGCCAATGCCTGTGATCCTGGCTACTTGGGAGGCTGAGGCAGGAGAATCTCTTGATCCCAGGACGGGGAGGTTGCAGTGAGCTAAGATTGTGCCATTGAACTCTGGCCTGGGCAACAAAAGCAAAACTCTGTCTCAAAAAAAAAAAAAAATAATAATAATAATGAATTAGTGGGCCAGGCGTGGTGGATCACGCCTGTAATCCCAGCTCTTTGGGAGGCTGAGGCAAGTGGATCACCTGAGGTCAGGAGTTTGAGACCAGCCTGGCCAAACTCCATCTCTACTAAATATACAAAAATTAGCCAGGTGTGGTGGCCCACGCCTGTAGTCCCAGTTACTCAGGAGACTGAGACACAAGAATTGCTTGAACCTGTGAGGCAGAGACTCCGTCTCAAAAGGAAAAAAAAAGGCTGGGTGCGGTGGCTCATGCCTGTAGTCCCAGCACTTTGGGAGGCCAAGAGAGGTGGATCACCCGAGGTCAGGAGTTCGAGACCAGCCTGGCTAACATGGTGAAACCCCGTCTCTACTAAAATTACAAAAATTAGCGTGATGGTAGTTATCTGTAATCCCAGCTACTCGGTAGACTGACACAGGAGAATCGCTTGAACCTAGGAGGTGAAGGTTGCAGTGAGTCAATATCGCGCCACTGCACTACAGCCTGGGGGATAGAGTGAGACTGCCTGCAAAAAAAAAAAAAAAAAAAAAATTAGCCATGAATGGTAATGGGTGCCTGTAATCCCAGCTACTCGGGAGGCTGAGGCAGGGAGAATTGCTTGAACCTGGGAAGTAGGTTGCAGTGAGCCAAGATTGCACCATTGCACTCCAGCCTGGGCAACAAGAGCAAAACTCCATTTCAAACAAAACAAAACAAAACACCCAAGATTGTAACACTTGTGTTGTGGAACTATGAATATCCTGCTGCTTTACGTCTGGTATCCATCTGTAGGGCACACCAGCCTCCCAACATACAGCTCATGGGCAGATGGCACTTTCATTATGGCTACCATTGATTGAGCCCCCTTCAGATTTCAGGCTTTTTTTTTTTTTTTTTTTTTTTGAGACAGTCCTTTTTTTTCCCCCCCAAGACAGAGTCTCGCTCTGTCGCCCAGGCTGGAGTGCAGTGGCACAATCTCAGCTCACTGCAACCTCCGCCTCCTGGATTCACGTGATTGTCCTGCCTCAGCCTCCAAAGTAGCTGGGACTACGGGTACATGAAACCATGCCCGGCTACTTTTTTGTATGTTTAGTAGAGATGGGGTTTCATCGTGTTAGCCAGGGTGGTCTCGATCTTCTGACCTCATGATCCACCTGCCTCAGCCTCCCAAAGTGTTGGGATTACAGGCATGAGCCACCGAGCCTGGCAATTTTTGTATTTTTGTGGAGAAGGGGTTTCACCATGTTGGCCAGGCTGGCCTCCAACTCCTGACTTTGTGATCTGCCCGCTTCAGCCTCCCAAACTGCTAGGATTACAGGTGTGAGCCACTGTGCCCGGCCGGCCTCTTTTCAATCAAATATTCAGTCTGTCTAAGAAGAGAATCTTCCATTTCAGACTTAATAAAAGACAGTCAATGTCTGGCAGAGCTGGAAGACAAGCATTCCAGGCACAGGAAACTGCAGCGCAGAGATGGACAGGAAGGGCATAAGGTCATATGGCAGACTGCACAGAAGAGCCAAGGTTTGAAACTCCAATGCCAGACCCCTGATTTCAATTCGTGATTTTTCCTTTTTTTTTTTTTTTTGAGACGGAGTCTTGCTCTGTTGCCCCGACTGAAGTTCAATGGCACGATCTTGGCTCACTGCAACCTCCGCCTACCAGGTCCAAGCGATTCTCCTGCCTCAGCCTCCCTAGTAGCTGGGATTACAGGCGCTCACCACCATGCCCGGCTGATTTTTGTATTTTTAGTAGAGACGGGGGTTTCACCATGTTGGCCAGGTTGGTCTCGAACTCCTGACCTCAGGTGATCCGCCCACCTCAGCCTCCCAAAGTGCTGGGATTCCAGGTGTGAGCCACGGAGCCCAGACGGCTTTTTTTCAGACATTCATCCCCTGAGGATGAAGTAAGTGTGATTGTTATTAGGACCTGCTGCATGGGAGCCTCCGAAGTAGCTGGGACTAAAGGTGCCTGACACCATGCCCGGCTAATTTTTAGTTTGTCTTTTTTTGAGATGGAGTTTCACTCTTGTCGCCCAGGGTGGAGTGCAATGGCTCGATCTTGGCTCACTCCAACCTCCACTTCCCGGGTTCAAGCGATTCTCCTGCCTCAGACTCCCGAGTAGCTGAGATTACAGGCATCCGCTATTTCACCCGTCTAATTTCTGTATTTTTGTAGAGATAGGGTTTCACCGTGTTGGCCAGGCTCGTCTTGAACTCCTGACCTCAGGTGATCTGCCCACCTCGGCCTCCCAAATTGTTGGGATTACAGGCGTGAGCCACCATGCCAGGCTTTTTTGTTTCTTTTTGAGATGGAGTCTCGCTCTGTTACCCAGACTGGAGTGCAGTGGGGTAGCGATTCTCCTGCCTTGGCCTCTGGAGTAGATGGGATTACAGGCATGCACCACCACATCTGGCTAATTTTTGTATTTTTAGTAGAGACAGGGTTTCACTATGTTCGTCAGGCTGGTCTGGAACTCCTGACCTCCGGTGACCCACCTGCCTTGGCCTCCCAAATTGCTGGGATTACAGGCGTAAGCCACCGTACCCGGCTTAAATTGATTTTGTCTTAGAGACGAGGTGTCCCGATGTTGCCCAGGCTGATCTCAAACTCCTAGGTGTGAGCCACCACACCTGACCTTAATCAGTTTTTAAAAGTCCCTTTGTCGGCCGGGAGCAGTGGCTCACGCCTGTAATCCCAGCACTTTGGGAGGCCGAGGCAGGCGGATCACGAGGTCAGGAGGTCGAGACCATCCTGGCTAACGTGGTGAAACCCCGTCTCTACTAAAAAATAGAAAAAAAAAAAAAATTTAGCCGGGTGGGGTGGCGGGTGCCTGTAGTCCCAGCTACTCGGGAGGCTGAGGCAGGAGAACGGTGTGAACCCGGGAGGCGCAGCTTACAGTGAGCCGAGATCGCGCCACTGCACTCCAGCCTGGGCCACAGAGCCAGACTCCGTCTCAAAAAAAAAGAAAACAAAAAACAAAAAACAAAAAAAGGCTGGGCGTGGTGGCTCACGCCTGTAATCCCAGCACTTTAGGAGGCTGAGGCAGGCGGATCACGAGGTCAGGAGATCAAGACCATCCTGGCCAACATGGTGAAACTCCATCTCTACTAAAAATACAAAAAATTGGCCAGGCGTGGTGGCGGATGCCTGTAGTCCCAGCTACTCAGGAGGCTGAGGCAGGAGAATGGCGTGAACCCGGGAAGCGGAGCTTGCAGTGAGCCGAGATCGCGCCACTGCACTTGAGCCTGGGCGACGTAGCGAGACTCTGTCTCAAAAAAAAAAAAAAAAAAAAGTCAGGCATGGTGGCTCACGCCTGTAATCCCAGCACTTTGGGAGGCCGAGGCAGGTAGATCATGAGGTCGAGTTCAAGACCAGCCTGGCCAACATGGTGAAACCCCGTCTCTACTAAGAATACAAAAATTAGCTGGGCATGTTGTGTGTGCCTGTAATCCCAGCTACTCAGGAGGCTGAGGCAGGAGAATTGCTTGAACCCAGGGGGCAGAGGTTGCAGTGAGCTGAGATCGGGTCACTGCACTCCAGCCTGGGCAACAGAGTAAGACTACATCTAAAACAAAAAAAAAGTCCCTTTGTCTTCAGTCCACCTTTGAGGAGGGGCCTTTCTAACTGGTGGTAAACTGAGGCCTGAGGGGTGGGCTGGAGGCAGAGGCCATGAGGTGGAACGAGGGTGGGAACAGGGAGGGAATCTTGGACC
Source organism: Macaca nemestrina (assembly GCF_043159975.1). Classification (NCBI taxonomy): domain Eukaryota; kingdom Metazoa; phylum Chordata; class Mammalia; order Primates; family Cercopithecidae; genus Macaca; species Macaca nemestrina. The sequence goes on along the minus strand of NC_092138.1, from coordinate 110,817,019 downwards.
CTGAAGGGATTGAATTGTGTTTTCAAATATCATCTGCTTTGGCCTGGGGAGTGGCTTAGCCTGTATTCCCAGCACTTTGGGAGGCAGAAGTGAGCATTTCACTTGAACTCAGGAGTTTGAGACCAGCCTGGGCAACATGGGGAGACCCCTCCCCCAGTCTCTACAAAAACACAAAACTTAGCTGGGGATGGTACTGCACACCTGTAGTCCCAGCTGCTTAGGAGGCTGAGGTGGGAGGATGACCTGAACCCAGAGAGGTTGAGGCTGCAGTGAGCCATGACCATACCACTACTCCAGCCTGGGTGACAGAGCCAGACCCTGTCTCAAAAAAAAAAAAAAAAAAAAAAATTTAGGCCAAGTGAGGTGGCTCACCTGAGGTCAGGAGTTTCAAAGCAGCATGGCCAACATGGTGAAACCCCATCTCAACTAAAAATACAAAAAATTGGCCAGGCGCTGTGGTGGGTGCCTGTAATCCCAGCTACTCGAGAGGCTGAGGCAGGAAAATCACGTAAGTCTGGGAGGCGGAGGTTGTAGTGAGCCGAGATAGTGCCACTGCACGCCAGCCTGGACGACAAAGCAAGAATCTGTCGCAAAAAAAACCAAACAGGCTGGGCGCAGTGGCTCAGGCCTGTAATCCCAGCACTTTGGCAGGCCAAGGCGGGCAGATCATTTGAGGTCAGGAGTTCCAGACCGGCTTGGCCAATATGATGAAACCCTTCTCTGTTAAAAATACAAAAATTAGCCTGGTGTGGTGGCATGTGCCTGTAATCCCAGCTACTTGGGAGGCTGAGGCATGAGAATCGCTTGAACTGGGGAGTGGAGGTTGCTGTGAGCCGAGATCACGCCACTGCACTCCAGCTTGGGCGACAAAGTGAGGCTCTGTGTCAAAAAAAAAAAAAAAAAAAAAATAGAAAAAAGAAAAAGAAAAAGTAGCATCTATCCTTCCAGATCATTTTTTAGAATTTTAAAAATTTTATTATTTTGTTATTATTATTATTATTTTGAGACAGGGTCTCACTCTCTTGTCTAGGCTAAAGCACAGTGTGGTTCAATCAGGTCTCTCTGCAGCCTCAACGTCCCTGACTCCAGGGATCCTCTCACCCTGGCCTCCGGAGCAGCTGGGACTACAGGTGTGTGCCACCATGCCTGGCTAAGTTTTAAATTTTTTGTAGATAGGGAGTTTTGCTATGTTCAGCCCAGGCAGTTCTCAAACTCCTGGGCTCAAGTGATCCTCTTGCCTTGGCCTTCCGAAGTGCTAGCCATCTCGTTTGGCTTATTATTATTTTTTTAGAGATAGGGTTTTGCTCTATCTCTCAGGCTGTAGTGTATTGGTGTAATCATAGCTCACTGCAGCCTCAAACTCCTGGACTCGAGGGATCCTTACACCTCAGCCTGCCGAGTAGGTGGGACTACAGGCATGTGCCACCATGCCCAGCTAAGTTTTGAAACTTTTTTTTGGTAGAGACTGGCTCTCACTATGTTGCTCAGGCTGGTTTCGAACTCCTGGCTTCAAGCGATCCTCCTGCCTTGGCCTCTCAAAGTACCGGGATTACAGGTGTGAGCCACCGCACCCAGTCTATTTGTTTATTATTTATTTTTATTGTTTTAGTCCTCAGGTTGGAATCTCCAGGGTTTTTTAATTGCGGTGGGGCGTGGGGAATGGCAGAAGGAGGCAATACTGTATCAAAAGCAATTCCTGGCCGGGCCCGGTGACTCACGCCTGTAATCTCAGCACTTTGGGAGGCTGAGGTGGGTGGATCACGAGGTCAGGAGATCGAGACCATCCTGGCTAACACGGTGAAATCCCGTCTCTATTAAAAAATACAAAAAAAAAAAAAAAAAAAAAAAAAGCAATTCCTTCCTCAGGGAGAGAATTTAATAAGAGAGGTTCTGGACTTTTTGCCCGACATACAGTAGGCACATTATTTGGTTATTTGCTTTAAATTTCGATTTAATAAGCATTTTTCTGTAGAAGACCTCATTTAGGCCTCCCAGCTTTTCTTTTTTTTTTTTTTTTTTTTTTGAGGGGACGTCTCACTCCGTTGCGGAGGCTGGAGTGCAGTGGGGCGATCCGACTCACTGCAACCTCCGCCTCCCGGGTTGAAGCGATTCTCCTGCCTTCGTCTCCTGAGTACCTGGGATTACAGGCCCGCACCACCACACCTGGCTAATTTTTATATTTTTAGTAGAGACGGGGTTTCACCATGTTGTTGGTCAGGCTGGTCTCCATCTCCTGACCTCGTGATCCGCCCGCCTCGGCTTCCCAAAGTGCTGGGATTACAGGCGTGAGCCACCGCGCCCAGCCTGGGCCTCCCAGCTTTTCAACCACATTTAATCTCCGTAGGGATATTTTTCATCATCATTCTATTGAGACAGAGACTGAGGATCAAAGGGAGATCACTTGGCTTCGAGGTGACAGCCTGTTCGAGTGGCGCGGTTCTCGGATCTTCTGGAAGCATCAGTGGCTTAGCCAGATCGGCGCCCCCAGGCCCAGAACTCGCGGGCCCGCCACGGCCGCAGGCTCCAGCCCTCGCCTGGCCTCTGCGCTTGGCCGCTCAGCGCCATCTTTGAACCTGGCACCAATGCCTCACTTCCACAGTTTTCCTCGCCTAGGAGTAGTCAGGCCTTCCTCGAGCCGGCTTTTTCTAGGGACAGGGTATGCAAAACCGGTCATGCTTCTTTCTCTGGCCAAGAAGAATCATTACTTTTCTTTCTTTCAGGCCTTGCAGGTGGCGCTGCGACCAATTCAAACATGGCGCCGCCAGCCTCACGTTCCCCGTTTCCGCTCAAGGCGGCGTAGGGGCGGAGGTCGCGCCTGGCTGCGTCGGCACGAGGGGGCGGAACCGTCTCCATGGCAACCCGCGCGCAGTCCAGGCCACTCAGCCAGGCGGGAAGCGCTGGTGTTGCGGTGCTGGCGACGGGCGGGGTTGCGAGCGGCCCGGGGCCGGGGCGGCCAGGGGCACTGCAGGACGAGACCTTGGGTGTGGCGACCGTGCCCTCGCAGTGGAGGGCTGTCCAGGGCATCCGCGGGGAGACGGTGAGGGCTCGGGCCCAGCGCGGAGAGACGCGGGCGGGAAGGCGCGGGCGCAGCGCGGCCGCCGGGCGGGTTCGGGCGTCCCACCGTTTGCCTTTATGGTTTATTCCACATAAACTGACCCTGAGGATGCTCTTGGCTCATTTTTTAACAACAAAAAGTGGAATAAAACACCTACAAGGATCCCACTTTTTTTTTTTTTTTTTTGAGACGGAGTCTCGCTCTGTAGCCCAGGCTGGAGTGCAGTGGCCGGATCTCAGCTCACTGCAAGCTCCGCCTCCGGGTTCACGCCATTCTCCTGCCTCAGCCTCCCGAGTAGCTGGGACTACAGGCGCTGCCACCTCGCCCGGCTATTTTTTGTATTTCTTAGTAGAGACGGGGTTTCACCGTGTTAGCCAGGATGGTCTCGATCTCCTGACCTCGTGATCCGCCCATCTCGGCCTCCCAAAGTGCTGGGATTACAGGCTTGAGCCACCGCGCCCGGCCGAATCCCACGTTTTGAAGGATTTTGTGTGAACTGCAGTTTTTAAGCATTTAAAACAACTTTTTTTTTTTGTTTTGTTTCGCTTTTTTTTGAGACAGGGTCTCGCTCTGCCGCCTAGGCGGGAGTGCAGTGGTGCGATCTCGGCTCACTGCAGTCTCAGCCTCCGGTGCACGAGCGATCCTCCCACCTGCGCATCCAGAGTAGCTGAGACTTAAGGCGCGCGCCACCACGGCGGCTGTTTATTATATATAGAGATGGGGTCTCCCTGTGTTTCCTTGGCTGGTTTCCAACTCCTGGGATTAAGCTGTCCCTATCTCGGCTCGCTGCAAACTCCGCCTCCCGGGTTTACACCATTCTCCTGCCCCAGCCTCCCGAGTAGCTGGGACTACAGGCGCCCGCCACCACGCCCGGCTAATTTTTTTTTTTGTATTTTTTAGTAGAGACGGGGTTTCACCGTGTTAGTCTGGATGGTCTCGATCTCCTGACCTCGTCATCCGCCCGCCTCGGCCTCCCAAAGTGCTGGGATTACAGGCGTGAGCCACCGCGCCCGGCCCAGGCTAACTTGTAAATGACCAAACTGCATCGTAAATTCTAGATAAGCCAGTTTTCCAGGTGTTTAATCAAACGCGCAGAAAAGGAGGTGCTCTCATGAGATGAAGGGCGGGGCTGCTGCGTGCTCAAGGCCTCTCCCAAGGGGTGTGTGCGGACTTGGAGTACCTGCCGTGTGCCAGGAGCTGTTCAAGGGTTGGGGACTCATCAGAAAAGAAGACAGACATCTGTCCCTCCTGGAGCTTACATGGGCAGTGGCAGGGGCTGTAATATTAACAGTATGTTTAATAAGTAAATTATGCAGTGTGTTAGAAGGTGAACAGTGCCGTGGACAAAAGAAAAAGCTGAGAGATTGGAAGGACTGGGTTGGGGATTGAGAGTGTGGTTTGCCGTGTGGACTACAGTGAGAGGGTGACATTTTAGCAAAGATTTGGAGGAGTGAGCTTGGGCTAAGTGGATACCTGGGGTAGAGTCATCGAGGGAGATGAAAAGTCAAGTGCAAAGTAGGGTGCGTGGCATTGTGCCTGTAGTCCCAGCTACTTGAGCAGCTGAGGCGGGAGGATCCCTTGAGCCCAGGAGTTCAAAGGTGCAGTGAGCTATGATTGCACCACTGTGTTCCAGCTTGGGTAACACAGTGAGAGACCCTGACTCTACAGGGGAAAAAAGATCAGTGCAAAGGCCCTAGGACAAATCTGTCTGTTTGAGGAGGCAGATGGGCCTGGAGAGGAGTGAGAGATTGCGAAGAGTGGTCCCAGGTGAGGTCAGAGAGGATAAGGTGAGGAAAGGCAGGTCAGGTGGGGCCTCTCAGTATTGTAACGACTTATGCTTTTCCTCTGAAGATGAGCAGCCTTGGGTGCTGCACATGTCCCAGAAGAGAATACTGAGGCTTAGCTTGCTGCATGAACCTGCAGAGAGCCCAGATCTTCCCCAAGGCCAGTGAGGTTTCCATGAAGTCTTATCTTGAGGACAGATTTCTTACCTTAGACCTAGAAGTCTGCACAGCTGAAGCCAGGATCTGATCTGGCTTGCAAGCACTCCCCGCTTTGCTGTGCTGCCTGGGAGCAGTTCTCAGGGAAAGCCAGGGCACTGGGTGGTTTAGTTAACTGTCTATCCTTATCACAGGTCAACTGATGATTCAGATGCACTGGCTTTTAAGCAGTACTCGGAATAGGTCTTGCTGAACATGAACTTTTTTTTTTTTTTTTTGAGACGGAGTCTCGCTCTGTCGCCCAGGCTGGAGTGCAGTGGCGCGATCTCTGCTCACTGCAAGCTCCGCCTCCCGGGTTCACGCCATTCTCCTGCCTCAGCCTCCCGAGTAGCTGGGACTACAGGCACCCGCCACCACGCCTGGCCAATTTTTTGTATTTTTAGTAGAGATGGGGTTTCACCGTGTTGGCCAGGATGGTCTCGATCTCCTGACCTCATGATCCACCCACCTCAGCCTCCCAGAGAGCTGGGATTACAGGCTTGAGCCACCGTGCCCGGCCTTGCTGAACATTTTTAGAAGACTCTAGGTTGGTGCTGGGTGTGGTGGCTCACACCTGTAATCCCAGCACTTTGGGAGGCTGAGGCTGGTGGGTCACCTGAGGTCAGGAGTTGGAGACCAGCCTGGCCAACATGGTGAAACCCCATCTCTACTAAAAGTACCAAAAATTAGCCGGATGTGGTGGTGCACACCTGTAATCCCAGCTCCTCTGGAGGCTGAGGTGGGAGAACCGCTTGAACCTGGGAGGCGAAGGTTGCAGTGAGCCGAGATTGTGCCACTGCACTCCAGCCTGGGTGACAGTGAGACTCTGTATATAAAAAAATAAATAAAAAAGTAGACTCTAGGAATCATTGATTCAGTTTAATACTTTTTTTTTTTCTTATAGAATGAGATTGAGTCCGGTTAATTTTCTTTTAGATAGCTTTAAGAATATCTAAAGTAGAATCCCAAGAAAATGATTCTAATACTTGGGTGTGAAGGCTTTCATCTGAGGATGGTTCACTTGAAACAGCCAGCTCTCTTACCTAAGGAGATTCTTTTATATGGTAAGAATGTTTCAAGGGCCAGAAGAAGGTAAGTTACTTTTTTCATCCCTTCCCTTTCTGTTGTCCCCTTCCCACTCTTCTCTTCCCTTCCCCTCCCTCCCTCCCTTCCATCCATCCATCCATCCATCCACAGGATCTTGCTCTGTCTCCCAGGTAGGAGTGCAGTAGTGTCATCTTGGCTCACTGCAACCTCCAACTTCCAGGCTCAAGCCGTCCTCTTGCCTCAGCCTCCTGTGTAGCGGGGATTACAGATACATACCACTGTGCCCAGCTAATTTTTAAATTTTTTTTTTGTGAGATGGAGCCTCTTGCCAGGCTGGAGTACAGTGGCGCCATCTCGGTCCGCCTCCTGGGTTCAAGCGATTCTCCTGCCTCAGCCTCAGTCCTGAACTGGGACTACAGGCACGCGCCACCACGCCCAGCTAATTTTTGTATTTTTTTTTTTTTTTTTGAGACGGAGTCTTGCTCTGTTGCCCAGGCTGGAGTGCAGTGGCACGATCTTGGCTCACTGCAACCTCTCCCTCCCAGGTTCAAGTGATTCTCCTGCCTCAGCCTCCTAAGTAGCTGGAACTACAGGTGCATGCCAGCATGCCTGGCTAATTTTTTGTTTTTTTTTTGGTAGAGGTGGAGTTTCACCGTGTTAGCCAGGGTAGTCTTGATTTCCTGACCTCGGCCACCCAAAGTGCTGAGATTACAGGTGTTAGCCACTGTGCTCAGTCCATTTTTTTTTAATTTTAAGTAGGGATGGGGGTTTCGCCATATTGGCCAGGTTGGTTTTGAACTCCTGACCTTTCACCATATTGGCCAGGCTGGTCTCAAACTCCTGGCCTCAAGTCATCCGCTTACCTCGGCCTCCCAAGGTATAGGTATTTTTTTTTTTTTTTTTTTTTTTTTTGAGACGGAGTCTCGCTCTGCCGCCCAGGCTGGAGTGCAGTGGCCGGATCTCAGCTCACTGCAAGCTCCGCCTCCCGGGTTTATGCCATTCTCCTGCTTCAGCCTCCCCAGTAGCTGGGGCTACAGGCGCCCGCCACCTCGCCCGGCTAGTTTTTTGTATTTTTTAGTAGAGACGGGGTTTCACCGTGTTAGCCAGGATGGTCTCGATCTCCTGACCTTGTGATCCGCCCGTCTCGGCCTCCCAAAGTGCTGGGATTACAGGCTTGAGCCACCGCGCCCGGCCAAGGTATAGGTATTACAAGCCTGAGCCACCTCGCCTGGGCTACTCTTGGTAGTTTCTTTTTGTGCGTGTGAGACAGAGTCTCGCTCTGTTGTCCAGGCTGAAGTGCAGTGGTGCAATCTCAGCTCACTGCAACCTCCACCTCCCGGTTTCAAGTGATCCTCCTGCCTCAGCCTCCTGAGAAGCTGGGACTACAGCTGCGCACCACAACGGCTGGTTAATGTTTGTATTTTTAGTAGAGATGGGGTTTCACCATGTTGGTCAGGCTGGTCTTGAACTCCTGACCTCAAGTGATCTGCCCACCTCAGCCTCCTAAAGTGCTGGAAGTACAGGTGTGAGCTACTACCCCTGGCCCTTCTGGTAGTTTTGAAGCTTAGACATCATGGGGTTACGGAAAGATAGAGGTGCATAATGTAGTTCCTCCTCCATCTCTGCCAGCTTTTTATTTCCTTCCTGTTGCTTTTCATCAACATCTCTGATCAGCTTCTCTTTGGTCCCCACTGCATCCAGCAGCTGCTTGGGCACCCCTTGTAGGCCTTCCTGGAGACAGTGAAAGATCTCATGCAGCTTCCCGACATGCTCCAAGGAGGGGGCAGAGGTGGCCATGGCACAGGCTGTGCTGAAGCAGCGACCACTGAGATTCTGGGTGCTGGGTGTGCTCCTAGCCTGGCAGAACCGCGCCCAGCCCCTCAGCCATCATGGTGACCACTGCGCTACTGCCGCCTGGTGCTTTTTGAGTTAACTTTTTCTTCTTTGTGGAGGTAATCTATGGGCCGGCGTGGTGCCTCATGCCTGTAATCCCAGCACTTTGAGAGGCTGAGGCGGGTGGATCACTTGAGGTCAGGAGTTCGAGACCAGCCTGGCCAACATGGTGAAACCCCATCTCTACTAAAAATACAAAAATGGGACTGGGCACGGTGGCTCACGCCTGTAATCCCAGCAGTTTGTGAGGCCGAGGCGGGCGGATCACCTGAGGTCGACTGGTAGTTGAAGACCAGCCTGACCAACATGGAGAAACCCTGTCTCTACTAAAAATGCAAAATTAGCCGGGCGTGGTGGCGCCTGCCTGTAATCCCAGCTACTCGGGAAGCTGAGGCGGGAGAATCGCTTGAACCCAGGAGGTGGAAGTTGCGGTGAGCCAAAATCACGCCACTGCATTCCAGACTGAGTGACAGAGTGAGACCCTGTCTTAAAAAATATATATATAGGCCGGGCGCGGTGGCTCAAGCCTGTAATCCCAGCACTTTGGGAGGCCGAGACGGGCGGATCACGAGGCCAGGAGATCGAGAGACGATCCCGGCTAACACGGTGAAACCCCGTCTCTACTAAAAAATACAAAAAAACTAGCCGGGCGAGGTGGCGGGCGCCTGTAGTCCCAGCTACTCGGGAGGCTGAGGCAGGAGAACGGCGTAAACCCGGGAGGCGGAGCTTGCAGTGAGCTGAGATCCGGCCACTGCACTCCAGCCTGGGTGACAGAGCAAGACTCCGTCTCAAAAAAAAAAAAAAAAATATATATATATATATATTTATATATATATTACTATATATAATATATATATATATTACTATATATAATATATATAACATTTGTGTATATATTATATATATATATTTTTATATATATGTAGTTTTTGGCCTGACTTGACTTTTCTTGCCACATCCCTATCTGTTTAGAGGAACGGTGTCCTGGACCTTAATTTTCGATCTGAGTTTGAGGGTGCAGATCCTTTTTATTAGTGGCTTGGCCCTGGACTAGTAACGCAGTCTGTCTTCTGTGAAGTGCGATTGTTAGGATACTTCTTATGGGATTGAATGGGACTGTTGACCAGAAAGCCAAGTGAAAGCCAGTGCTGTTCATGTGGAGTTTCTGAGTGTCAGTGACTGGCCCCACTGTCTCAGCTGAGGGGTACCTCATCCCTCTTCTCAAAGGTAGTCAACAGTGGAATGCCCTGGAAAGTGTTGAAAAATGTGAACTCCTGGGTTCTACTTGCAGTTACTGTGGCTTACTTTGCATGTGGTATGACCTGGGAATCTGGCTTTACAAAATCTCCCTAAATGATTCTAATGCATAGCGAAGTTTGAGAACCACTAGAACCACTAGTTTAACCCAGCTGCTTTCCAGTAGAGTTACTTAAAAAAAAAAAAAATTATTTATTTATTTTTGAGACAGAGTCTTGCTCTGTCATCCAGGCTGGAGTGCAATGGTGCAATCTCAGCTCACTGCAACCTCTATCTCCTGGGTTCAAGCAATTCTCCTGCCTCAGCCTCCCGAGTAGCTGGGATTACAGGCACATACCACCATGCCCAGCTAATTTTTGTAGTTTTAGTAGAGATGGGTTTCACCATATTGGTCAGGCTGGTCTTGAACTCCTGACCTTGTGATCCGCCCGCCTCAGCCTCCCAAAGTGCTGGGATTACTGGTGTGAGCCACTACACTGGCCCAGTTTTTTTTTTTTTTTTTTTTGAGATGGAGTCGCACTGTCTTCCCTAGGCTGGAGTGCAGTGGTGCAATCTCGGCTCACTGCAGTCTCTGCCTTCTGAGTTCAAGCAATTCTCCCACCTCAGCCTCCCCAGTAGCTGGAATTAGAGGCGTGTTCCACTAGGCCTGGCTATTTTTTGTATTTTTAGTAGAGACTAGGTTTCACCATGTTGGCCAGGCTGGTCTCGAACTCCTGACCTCAAATGATCCACCTCGGCCTCCCAAAGTGCTGGTGGTCTAGTTCTGTCTCCCAGCCTGGAATGCAATGATGTGATCAAAGCTCACTGCAGCCTCAAACTCTTGAGCTTAAACAATCCTCCCAGCTCTGTCTCCCGAGTAGATAGAATTACAGGTGCACACCATCACGCCTGGCTAATCTGGAAAATTTCTGTAGAGTCAGAGGTCTTGCTTTGTTACCCAGCTGGTATTGAACTCCTGGCCTCATGTGAGCCTCCCACTCAGCCTCCCAAAGTGCTGAAATTAAAGCTGTGAACCACCATGTCTGGCCCGTTTTAAGCATTTTTGAAAGTGTGCAGTTCAGAGGCATCAAGCATGATTCCAGTGCGCCATCCTCACTGCGATCTATTGAACTGTTTCCCAGTGGGGTGCATTTTTTTTTTTCGGTAGACGGAGTCTCGCTCTGTCGCCCAGGCTGGGGTGCAGTGGCGCGATCTCGGCTCACTGCAAGCTCCGCCTCCTGCGTTCACGCCATTCTCCTGCCTCAGCCTCCTGAGTAGCTGGGACTACAGGCGCCCGCCACCGCGCCCGGCTAATTTTTTTTGTATTTTCAGTAGAGACGGGGTTTCACTGTGGTCTCGATTTCCTGACCTTGTGATCTGCCCGTCTCGGCCTCCCAAAGTGCTGGGATTACAGGCGTGAGCCACCGTGCCTGGCCCAGTGGGGTGCATTTTTAACATTCAGGTCTGTCTCCCTTGATTTAGCTCCTTGAGGGCAGGGGTGAGTCTCCTGTAGTTTTCCGTGTCCCAGAGGTGCCTAGGAAATGCTGAACTGAATGGTTTCTTGTGTACTTTCACCCCCTGGCAGGCCTCTGCTCCATCCCTCTTCTGAATTCACCTCGCTGCCTACCTCTGGGCCTCTACGTGAGTGCCTTTTCTGGACTGGCTGTAGTTTCCGGCCCGGCAGATTCTCTCTCTCTCTCTCTCTTTTTTTTTTTTTTTTTGAAACGGAGTCTCCCTCTGTCGCCCAGGCTGTAGTGCAGTGGCACAATCTTGGCTTACTGCAACCTGCACCTCCTAGGTTCAAGCGATCTTCCCACCTCAGCCTCCCTAGTAGCTGTGATTACAGTCGTCTACCAACAGACTTGGCTAATTTTTCTTTCTTTTTTCTTTTTTTTGTATTTTTAGTAGAGAGAGGGCTTCACCATTTTGGTCAAGCTGGTCTCGAACTCCTGGCCTCAAATGATCTGCCTGCCTCAGCCTCCCAAAGGGCTAGGATTACAGGCCTGAGCCACCATGCCTGGCTCTGCCTGCTTGGCTTGGCTGGGCCTGGCTTGGCCCGGCCCGGCCCAGGAGATTCTCTAGCATATGGCACCCCCTGTTTGAGACGAAGTCTGGCTCTGTTGCCCAGGCTGGAGTGCGATGGCGTGATCTCAGCTCACTGCAACCTCCGCCTTACTGGTTCAAGTGATCCTCCTGCCTCAGTCTGCCGGATAGCTGGGATTACAGGCGTGTGCCACCACACCCGATTAATTTTTGTATTTTCAATAGAGGTGGGGTTTTGCCATGTTGGCCAGGGTGGTCTCGAACTCTTGGCCTCAAGTGATCCTTCTGCCTCGACCTCCCAAAGTGCTCGGATTACAGGTGCGAGCCACTGTGCGCGGCCAGTGTTCAGTTTTCATTCAGTCAGAGAAGTCAGGCTTGGGGCCTAGCTTGTGGCTTGGGTAGGAGGTTTTCCAAGAAAAGGGGTCCTGTGGGGCAGGTGGACTTTGCAGGAGGCATCTCCTCATCTTTCTGGGCCTCAGTTTCCTTCCTCTGAGAGGCAGGAGTGCTGATGTTCTGGGCTTCTCATGGCTGCAGGCTCTCTTGGGGAAGAATTGGCCTTCAGGCTGCAGAGGGACCCTGGGGCCTCAGACTCTCAAGAGGGTGGACCCTACTGGTCTTGATTTGGTAGTCACTCTTCTCTGATTCCTTCTGAGGACGTCCTGGTGTGATTACATAAAGTCTGGCCCAGCCCTTTGTACTCCCCTGAACACACCTTTTTTTTTTTTTTTTTTTTTTTTGAGACAGAGTCTCGCTCTGTTGCCCACGCTGGAGTGCAGTGGTGTGATCTCAGCTCACTGTAACCTCCACCTCCCAGGTTCAAGCAATTCTGCCTCAGCCTCCCGAGTACCTGGGATTACAGGCGTGTGCCACCACGCCTGGCTAATTTTTTGTATTTTTAGTAGAGACAGGGTTTCACCATGTTGGCCAGGATGGTCTCGATCTCCTGACCTTGTGATCCACCCGCCTTGGCCTCCCAAAGTGCTGGGATTACAGGCGTGAGCCATAGCGCCTGGTCCCTGGATACACTTTCTAGGTGTGGGAGGCTGACCCGGGGCCCAGCTTCCTCAACACTCCCCTCTGAGAGTGACCTAGGAAGCGAGGATTCTGACTCCCATGCCTCATTTCTTTCTCTGACTTCCTGGGGGCTGCTTATTGGAGCCTTACCCTCTTGCCAGTCACACACTGCCTGGCATAGTGGCAGGGTATGGACTTGGGCCTCATCCCCAAAGGGATCTCAAACCATGGGAAGCTGATTTAGGTATCCCGGAGCACAAAGAGTAATTGTGGCTTCTTACCAATTCACAGGAAATTTGCAGATGCCATATTAATGTTTGTTTTTTGAGACAGAGTTTCGCTCTTGTTGCGTAGGCTGGAGTATGATGGCGTGATCTCAGCTCACTGCAACCTCTGCCTCCCGGGTTCAAGTGATTCTTCTGCCTCAGCCTCCCAAATAGCTGGGATTACAGGTGCGCTCCACCATGCCTGGCTGATTTTTGTATTTTTAGTAGAGATTTTCACCGTGTTGGTCAGGTTAGTCTCGAACTCCTGTCCTCGTGATCAGCCCACCTGGGCTTCCCAAATTGCTGGGATTACAGGCGTCAGCCACTGTGCCCAGCTGACCTGGCTAATTTTTAAATTTTTTGTAGAGACTGGGTTTCCCCATGTTGCCTAGGCTGGTCACAAACTCTTGGACTCAAAAATAATCTACCTTCCTTGGCCTCCCAAAGTGCTGGGATTACAGACATGAGCCACTGTGCCTGGCTTAGCATAATTTGTTAGGGCCCTAGGATTTTCTGGGTATAAATGAACTTTGGCTTTTCCTTGAAGTCATCAGCTGCATTATCCCCTGACAAGAGAGTCAGCCTGTCTTTTGAAGCTTTGAAGCCAGGCATTGACTTCTTTCTAGTTTCCAAATTCCTAGATGGCATGTCCTTCCAATGTTTCATCTACTTTGAAAATCTGGGCCGGGTGTGGTGGCTCATGCCTGTAATCCCAGCACTTTGGGAGGCCCAGGTGGGCTGATCACCTGAGTTCAGGAGTTTGAGACCAGCCTGGCTGACATGGTGAATCTCTGTCTCTATTCAAAATACAAACATGGCCGGGCGCGGTGGCTCAAGTCTGTAATCCCAGCACTTTGGGAGGCTGAGACGGGTAGATCACGAGGTCAGGAGATCAAGACCATCCTGGCTAACATGGTGAAACCCCGTCTCTACTAAAAAATACAAAAAAAACTAGCCGGGTGAGGTAGCGGGTGCTTGTAGTCCCAGCTACTCAGGAGGCTGAGGCAGGAGAATGGTGTAAACCCGGGAGGCGGAGCTTGCAGTGAGCCGAGATCCGGCCACTGCCCTCCAGCCTGGGCGACAGTCAAAAAAAAAAAAAAAAATTACAAACATTAGCCAGGCATGGTGTCGGGCACCTGTAATTCCAGCTACTCGGGAGGCTGAGGCAGGAGAATTGCTAGAACCCAGGAGGCGAAGGTTGCCGAGATCACACCACTGTACTCCAGCCTGGGTGACAGAGTGAGACTCTGTCTCAAAAAAAAAAAAAAAGAAAATCTGTTTAGTGCGGCCACCTTCATCAATAATCTGAGCTAGATCTTCTGGAGAACTTGCTGCGGCTTGTCCAGCAGCACTTGCTGCTTCATCTTGTATTTGTACATTATGGAGATGGCTGCTTCCCTTAAAGCTCATGAGCCAACCTCTGCTGGCTTCCCGCTTTTCTTCTGCAGCTTCCTCACCGCTCTCAGCCTTCATGGAGTTGAAGAGAGTTAGGGCCTTGCTCTGAGTTATGGTATGTCTTAAGGAAATGTGGCTGGATTGATTTTCTATCCAGGCCACTAAACTTTATCCCTATCAGCAATATGCTGTTTCACTTCCTTATAATTTGTGTGTTCCCTGGAGTAGCACTTTTAATTTCCTTCAAGAACTTTGCGTTCACAACTTGGCTGTTTGGTGCAAGAGGCCTGGCTTCAGCCTGTCTCAGCTTTCAACATGCCCTCTTCACTAAGCTTAATCATGTCTAGCTTTTGAATTAAGAGACCTGCAACTATTCCTTTCCCTTGAACATTTAGAGGTCCCTGTAGGGATATTAATTGGCTTAGCTTTTTTTTTTTTTTTTTTTTTTTTTTAAACATGGAGTCTCAGTTTGTTGCCCAGGCCAGAGTGCGGTGGCATGATCTCGGCTCATTGCAACCTCCGCTTCTTAGGTTTAAGTGATTCTTCTGGCTCAGCCTTCCAAGTAGTTGGGACTACAGGCACCCGTAACCACGCCTGGGTAATTTTTTTTTTTTTTTTTTTTTTTTTTTTTTTTTGAGACAGAGTGTCACTCTTGTTGCCCAGGCTGGGTTCAAGCGATTCTCCTGCCTCAGCCTCCTGAGTAGCTGGGGTTGCAGGTGCACACCACCATGCCCAGCTAATTTATGTATTTTTAGTAGAGATGGGGTTTTGCTGTGTTGACTAGGCTGGTCTCGAACTCCTGACCTCAGGTGATCCGCCCGCCTTGGCCTCCCAGAGTGCTGGGATTACTGGCATAAGCCACTACGCCCACCCAATTTTTGTGTTTTTTTAGTAGAGATGGGGTTTCACCACATTGTGCAGGCTGGTCTCGAACTCCTGACCTCAGGTGATCTGCCTGCCTTGGCCTCCCAAAGTGCTGGGATTACTGGCATGAACCACCACACCTGGCCTAATTGGCTTACTTTCAATGTTGTTTTGTCTCAGGGAATAGGGAAGCCCAAGGAGAGAGAGAGATAGGGAACAGCTGGTCAGTGGAGCAGTCAAATCACACACAACATTTATCGATGAAGTTCACTGTCTCACGTGGGTGCAATTTGTGGTGCTGCAAAACAGTTATTGTAGTAACATCAAAGATCACCCATCACAAATCACTGTAACAGATATACTAAGAATGAGTAAGTTTGAAATATTGTGAGAATTGCCAAAATGTGGCAGAGGCATGAACTAAGCGCATGCTGTAGGGAAAATGGCTTGATAGGCTTGTGCAGTGCAGGGCGCCGTGATTCTTCAGTTTGTGAGGAGTGCTGTATCTGCCAAGTGTCTGAAGCGGAGTGCAGCGACACTTGGTTGGCCCAGCCTCGTGCGTGTGTGGGAGAGCACTATGGCTGGGATGCAGTTTACTGTCGTCAGGTCAGACTGTCTAGTGGCAAGTCAGGTTGGCCGGATGCGGTGGCTCACACCTATAATCCCAGTACTTTGGGAGGCCGAGGAGGGAGGATCATTTGAGCCCAGGAGTTGGAGACAAGCCTAGGTAATATAGTGAGACCCTGTCTCTATAAAAAAATTCTTTTTTTTTTTTTTTTTTTTTTTTGAGGCGGAGTCTTCACTCTGTCGCCCAGGCTGGAGTGCAGTGGCACCATCTCGGCTCACTGCAAGCTCCGCCTCCCGGGTTCGCGCCATTCTCCTGCCTCAGCCTCCGGAGTAGCTGGGACTACAGGCGCCTGCCACCGCGCCCGGCTAATTTTTTGTATTTTAGTGGAGACGGGGTTTCACCGTGTTAGCCAGGATGGTCTCGATCTACTGACCTCGTGATCCGCCCGCCTCGGCCTCCCAAAGTGCAGGGATTACAGGCGTGAGCCACCGCGCCCGGCCAAAAAAAATTTCTTTTAAAAAATCAGCCAGGTAGTCCGGGCGCGGTGGCTCAAGCCTGTAATCCCAGCACTTTGGGAGGCCGAGACGGGCGGATCATGAGGTCAGGAGATCGAGACCATCCTGGCTAACCCAGTGAAACCCCGTCTCTACTAAAAAATACAAAAACCTAGCCGGGCGAGGTGGCGGGTGCCTGTAGTCCCAGCTACTCGGGAGGCTGAGGCAGGAGAATGGCGTAAACCCGGGAGGCGGAGCTTGCAGTGAGCTGAGATCTGGCCACTGCACTCCAGCCTGGGCGACAGAGACTCCGTCTCAAAAAAAAAAAAAAAAAAAAAAGCCAGGTGTAGTTTTTTACCTGTAGTACCAGCTACTTGGGAGTCTGAGGTGGATTGCCTGAGCCCAGGAGGCAGAGGTAGATTGCAATGAGCTATGACCACTCCATTGCACTCCAGCCTGGGCAACAGAGTGAGACCCTGTCTCAAAAAAAAAAAAAAAAGGCTGCCTGGGTTCAAGTTGATCACCTTTTGCTGTGTGACCTTGGGTGAGTTCCTCAGTTTCTCTGTGCCCCAGTGCCAACATTAATAATATGAACATAGGATTTACTTCGTAGGGTGGTTGTGAGGAGGAATGAGGTGATGTGGGTGAAGCTCTTGGCACAGTGCCTGGAAGTGAGCTCTTACCAAGTGGCACTGTGGTCAGAATTGTGGCTTTCACAGAGTTTGAGATTCTCCCTTAGTCCCCTTGACTCGGCACATGCACTTTGTGATCCCCTGGCGCATTCATTCATTCCTTGATGTGTATGCTCCCTCGGCAGCCTCCTCCAGCTCTGTGGCTTCAAGTCACATGTCTGGTCAGAAGCTCTCCAGAGCTTTGTAACCTCCCCTGGGAATACTTGATGCCTCCCCGTGGGTGGCTGAGGCATCTGAGTCCAAAGCAGGCCCCACAGAACTGCCCTGTGTTCTCTGAGTGTGACCTCACATCTGGGGATGCCCTGTCCACGGGTTCTCAGTGCAGATCCCAGGGTCACACTGGATTCTCTTCTTTCCATGATTCCCAGAGTCCAACACATCTTCTTGGGCTTTACTTGCTCTGTTGCCCAGGCTGGAGTGCAGTGGCACAATCAGCAGCTCACTGCAGCCTCCACTTCCTGGGCTCAAACAATCTTCCCACTTTAGCCTTCTGAGTAGCTGGGGACTACAGGATGTGCCACCATGCCTGGCAATTTTTTTTTTTTTTTTTTTTGAGATGGAGTCTCCCTCTGTCACCCAGGCTGGAGTGCAGTGGCATGATCTTGGCTCACTGCAACCTTTGCCCCCCAAGTTCACGCGATTCTCCGGCCTCAGTCTCTCAAGTAATTGGGATTACAGGTGCCTGCCACTGTGCCCGGCCAATTTTGTATTTTTAGTAGAGACGGGGTTTCACCATCTTGGCCAGGCTGGTCTTGAACTCCTGACCTTGTGATCCACCTGCCTTGGCCTCCCAAAGTGCTGGGATTACAGGCATGAGCCACCATGCCTAGCTTCTGGCAAATTTTTAATTGTTTTGTAGGTACAGGGTTTCTCTCTGTTGCCCAGGCTGGTCTCAAACTCCTGGACTCAAGTGATCCTCTTGCCTCGGCCTCCCAAAGTGCTCGGATTACAGGTGTGAGCCACTGCGCTCAGGCAATTTTCCTCTATAACATTTTATTCTGGCCCACGACACTCCTTCCTGAAGCTTTCCACTTGGCCGGCTCCTTCGTGTCCTTCACCTCAGCTCAAATGCCTTCTCCCTAAGAGGCCACCCTCGCTGTCCCCAGACAGCCTCCCTGGCTGTTTGCTTCTGTTCTCTTGCCTCTGGATGTGCTCAGTGCTGTGTGGATTTGGTATTTCTTGTTTTTTCATCTCTCCCCACCCCTGTGTAAGCACCTGGGGCACAAGAATCTTGCACATTTTCTTTTCTGCTGTATCTTCATTACCCTGTATGCCTGGCAAGTAGATGCTCAGTAAGTAAGTTTTTTTTTTTTTTTGAGACGGAGTCTCGCTCTGTGTCCCAGGCTGGAGTGCGATCTCGGCTCACTGCAAGTTCTGCCTCCTGGGTTCACGCCATTCTCCTGCCTCAGCCTTCCCGAGTAGCTGGGACTACAGGCACCCACCACCACACCCAGCTAATTTTTTTGTATTTTTAGTAGAGACAGGGTTTCACCGTATTAGCCAGGATGGTCTCGATCTCCTGACCTCGTGATCCGCCCACCTCGGCTTCCCAAAGCGCTGGGGTTACAGGCGTGAGCCACCGTGCCTGACCTCAATAATTTTATTTTATTTTATTTTTTGAGACAGAGTCTCCCTCCATAGTCCAGGCTGGAGTGCAGTGGTGTGATCTTGGCTCACTGCAACCTCCGTCTCCCAGGTTCGAGTGATTCCCCTGCCTCAGCCTCCTGAGTAGCTAGGATTACAGGCACGCGCCACCACACCCGTCTAATTTTTTTTTTTCTTTTTTGAGATGGAGTCTCGCTCCGTTGCCTAGGCTGGAGTGCAATGGCGTGATCTCAGCTCACTGCAAGCTCCGCCTCCTGGGTTCACGCCATTCTCCTGCCTCTGCTTCCTGAGTAGCTGGGACTACAGGCACTCACCACCACGCCCGGCTAATTTTTTGTATTTTTAGTACAGATCGGGTTTCACCGTGTTAGCCAGGATGGTCTTGATCTCCAGATCTTGTGATTCACCCGCCTGCCCACCTCGGCCTCCCAAAGTGCTGGGATTACAGGCCTGAGCCACTGCGCCAGCGTTTTTTTTTTTTTGTGTGTGTGTGTGTGTGTATAAATGAATGTCTGCTTTGTGCCAAATACCGTGCAAAGTGCTGGGGATTCAAAGATCAGACAGAGTCTTATGCGAGGGGACTTGCGGTTCACTAGGACACAGACAAGCAGAGGGAATTGAGTGGCCTGTGGAGATGAGGGTGGGTACCAGTGCTGAGGCCTCTCTGTTCAGAAGAGAACTGTCCTGGTGAGTCCGGCCCCCTTCCTTCCTC
The DNA here is from genome assembly GCF_043159975.1 of Macaca nemestrina. Classification (NCBI taxonomy): domain Eukaryota; kingdom Metazoa; phylum Chordata; class Mammalia; order Primates; family Cercopithecidae; genus Macaca; species Macaca nemestrina. Next base: position 110,798,156 of record NC_092138.1, on the reverse strand, counting down.
CGGGCTTGCCTCCTGGCCCAGCTCGAATCCTGCATGAGATGGGAAGGAGGGAGTGTGGCAGTCCAGGGCCCTGTCATTGTCCCTTGGCCACCTGGGGGAAGCCCCTCACAGCAGCAATCATTGCTTCTGCCCAGAGAGCCTTCGTTTGGTGAAGATTGGGCATGTCTGTAAGATAGGGAGGCTGGCTTCTCCTTCCCTTTCTGATGTTTGTACCTGTGCCAGGTACAGCTAAGCAGGGGACCAGGAGTAGTAGGCGTGGTGGCAGGGTGGAGAGCAAGGCCTCTGGGGGCGGTGCTCTGCCTCCCGCCCAGCAGCTCATAGTGGATGCCGGAGCTGCCATTGCTCGCCCGGGTGCTGGGAGGGCTGCCTGCTGAGGGAGGCAGCTGGGGTGGTGTGAAGCTGGGGTGTTCATGGGCATCAGACCATGTGTCTGCCAGGGTGCTGGTGTGAGCCGACGTGGTTCTGCCTGCCCTCCATGTCTTCAGAAATGGAGCCCTCTGGCTCTTCCGAATTGTACCAAAAGTTTGGGGCAGGGTCTCACTGGCCTGTGTGGGTCCCTTGGCCAGCCCTGAATTGGTCCCTGGGGCTGAGGTGCGGACACAGTGCTCTGGTTGGCTGGCATTGATTGACTGTGGGACATAGGAGAGTCAAGGGGCCATCTCCAACCCAGACCTCCCTGAGAGAGGCCCCTAGCCGGAGACCTTCACACCTAGGAGGAGGTCCAGCAGGAGAGGCAGGCAGGGGGCTGGGCGGGGGCTGGGCGAGAACAGCCGGGTGGTGATGCTTGTTTTCACCCTCCCCCCAGAAAAGCTGCCAGACGGCCAGCATTGCCACTGCCAACGCGTCCGCCCAGGGCCGGAGTCATGTGGACGCCCAGGTGCAGACAGAGGCCCCTGTGCCCGTCAGCGTGCAGCCCCTGTCCCGGTACGACATGCCTCGGCTCGCAGCCTTTCTTCGGAGAGTGGAGGCCATGGTCATCCGAGAGCTGAACAAGAACTGGCAGAGCCACGCGTTTGATGGCTTCGAGGTGAACTGGACCGAGCAGCAGCAGATGGTAGGGGATGGGCTGGTGCAGCCTCGGGTGGAGCCCCTGCCCCACTTCTGTCTCCCGTTGTTTTCCTTCCCACAAATAACAGCCGTGCCAGTCGTCGTCACGGTCAGCAGTCACCAGGCTCTAACGTCCTGCCTGGTACTGGGCTAGGTTCCCTAAGAATAAGTCAGTGAGTCTTCACTGCTGGCCTTGAGGTAGGTTTTGTTCTGTCCACTTTACGGTTAGGGGGATGGACATCCTATGTGGAAGTAACGTCCAGGGTGAAACTGAGCAGGTGAGCAGTGGAGGCAGAGGCTGGAGCCCGGGTGGCCCGGCTGCTCTGCCTCCCCATGTATGGTACAGTGAGGGCCTTCTTTGGGCCAGGCCCAATTTAAGAATGTCTCCTGTGGTATCTTACTCACTCCTCAAAGCAACTGTATGGGGCCGGGCGCGGTGGCTCATGCCTGTCATCGCAGCGCTTGGGAGGCCGAGGTGGGCGGATCACCTGAGGTCAGGAGTTCCAGACCAGCCTGGCCAACATAGTGAAATCCCGTCTCTGCTAAAAGTACAAAAATTAGCCAGGCGTGGTGGTACACGCCTGTAGTTCCAGCTACTCGGGAGGCTGAGGCAGGAGAATTGCTTTAACCCGGGAGGTAGAGGTTGCAGTGAGCTGAGACTACACCACTGCACTCCTGCCTGGACAACAGAGCAAGACTCCTTCTGAAAAAAAGACAAAAAAAAACAACTGTATGAGGTAGTGCTATTATAATCTTCAGTTTATAGATGAGCCTGAGAGAGGCTAAGTGACTTGTCCAGGGCCACACAGCTATACCCTGGCTGAGCCAGAACTTGAACCCCAGTCTCTCTGGTTTCACTACCATGCTCCAGGTCATCTGCCCTCCAGGTACAGTCCAGAGTCATGACCCTGTAAACACTAATGGGCAGTTGGGCAGACAGCATTGGGTTTGAGATGAGGGAGCTTGTGTCTTTGTCTTTTTTTTTTGAGATGGAATCTTGCTGTTTCACCCAGGCTGGAGTGCAGTGGCATGATCTTGGCTCACTGCAACCTCCGCCTCCCAGGTCCAAGCAATTCTCCTGTAGCTGGGATTACAGGCACCCGCCACCACACCTGGCTAATTTTGTGTTTTTGGTGGAGACAGGATTTCACCATGCTGGGCAGGCTGGTTTCGAACTACTGACCTCAGGTGATCCACCTGCCTCAGCCTCCCAAAGTGCTGTGATGACAGGCGTGAGCCACCGCACCTGGCCAAAAAAATGTTTTTAGAGTTAGGGTCTTCCTGTGTTGCCCAGGCTGCACTTCAGATGGGCTCGAGATGCTCCTGCCTCAGCCTCCTGAGATGATTTTTTACAAAGTGTAAACATTTCTTGAACCAGAACACAGATCAACAAAGTGAACATTACCAGGCCTGCAAGAGCTTCCTTCTACCTCCTAGCCCACTGTATAGCCTTTTTTTTTTTTTTTTTTTTTTGAGACGGAGTCTCGCTGTGTCTCCCAGGCTGGAGTGCAGTGGCGTGATCTCGGCTCACTGCAAGCTCCGCCTCCCGGGTTCACGCCATTCTCCCGCCTCAGCCTCCCAAGTAGCTGAGACTACAGGCGCCCGCCACCACGCCCGGCTAGTTTTTTGTATTTTTAGTAGAGATGGGGTTTCACCATGTTAGCCAGGATAGTCTCGATCTCCTGACCTCGTGATCCACCCACCTCGGCCTCCCAAAGTGCTGGGATTACAGGCTTGAGCCACCGCGCCTGGCCAATGTATAGCCTTGTTTGAAAATAATGGGTTCATGCACGTTGTGGCTTGGATTGGTGCTGCATTCCTTTTTACAGCTGCATAGTGTTCCATCGACAGACCACATTCATTTAGCCACTCATCAGCTGATGGACGTTTGGGCTGTTCCCCTTTTTGGGTATTGTGAGTCATGCCCCTGTGTCCGGCGGACATGAGTTTTCATTTCTCTTGGGTCTAAACCTAGGAGTGGAGTTGCTAGTCCTGGTCTCCTGCCAGCTTGTTCTCCACAGCAGAGGCACCTCTTGCACATGCTCCAGCCCTGCCCGGGGTATGGCTGTGGAGTGGGGAGTCTTTCCAGTGGATAGTTTTTTTTTTTTTTTTTTTTTTTTTTGAGATGGAGTCTCACTCTGTTGCCAGGTTGGAGTGCAGTGGCGCGATCTCGGCTCACTGCAACCTCTACCTCCCAGGTTCATGCTTTTCTCCTGCCTCAGCCTCCCGAGTAGCTGGGACCACAGGTGCCCGCCACCACGCCTGGCTCATTGTTTTGTATTTTTAGTAGAAACGGGGTTTCACCATGTTGGCCAGGATGGTCTCGAACTCCTGACCTCGTGATCCGCCCGCCTCGGCCTCCCAAAGTGCTGGGATTACAGGTGTTGAGCCACCAGGTCCGGCCTTTTTTTTTTTTTTTTTTTTTTTTCTGAGACACGGTCTTGTTTTGTTGCTTAGGCTGGAGAGCAGCAGTGCAACCTCTGTCTCCTGGGTTCAAGTGATCCTCCCACCTCAACTTCCTGAGTAGCTGGGATTACAGGCTCTGGCCCCCATGCCCAGCTAATTTTTGTATTTTTGGTAGAGACGGGGTTTCACCATCTTGCCTGCGCTGGTCTTGAACTCCTGAGCTCAAGCTATCCTCCTGCCTCAGCCTCCCAAAGTGCTGAAATTACAGGAGCCATTGCGCCCAGCCTTCAGTGGATAGTTTCTTTATGTAGAATCATGAGGTCAACAGATCTGAAACGTCAGAGGATCTGGGAGGCTGTTTGGATTCCTGGCACACACTACTTCCTGGGCAGCTGGTGCCTACCCCTGGCTAGGCTGGTTGTCAGCCTCCTCACTTGTGGCTGTGGCCGGCTGGGAACTGAAAGCAAGATGCCAGAGCTAGACAAAAAATTGTGTGCAGCTGGGCACCGTGGCTTACGCCTGTCATCCCAGCACTTTGGGAGACCGAGGCAGGCGGATCACCTGAGGTCAGGAGTTCGAGACTAACCTGGGCAACATGGTGAAACCCCATCTTTGCTAAAAATACAAAAATTAGGCTGGGTGCAGTGGTTCATGCCTGTAATCCCAGCACTTTGGGAGGCTGAGGCAGGCGGATCACGAGGTCAGGAGATCAAGACCATCCTGGCCAACACAGTGAAGCCCCATCTCTACCAAAAATACAAAAAATTAGCCAGGCGTGGTGGTGGGTGCCTGTAGTCCCAGCTACTCCGGAGGCTGAGGCAGGAGAATGGCAGGAACCCAGGAGACGGAGGTTGCAGTGAGCAGAGACCGCACCACTGTACTCCAGCCTGGGTGACACAGCAAGACTCCATCTCTTAAAAAAAAAAAAAAAAAAAAAAAAATATATATATATATATATATATATATATATATATATATACACACACACACATACACACACACACAAACATACACCCAAAAATTAGCCGGGTGTGGTGATGCTTGCCTGTAGTCCCAACTACTTGGGAGGCTGAGGCATGAGGATCACTTGAACCTGGGAGGTGGAGGTTGCAGTGAGTGGACATTGCACCATTGCACTTCAGCCTGGACCACAGAGTGAGACTCTGTCTCAAAAAAGAAAACCAACCAACTCACCACCACCACCACCACCAAAAAATCATATGCGTGTAGCACAGTATGACGTTGGATGGTTTGCTTGACCCCTTGTCGAGTGTCCCACTCGGCCATGTTGGGCATTTTTATGCTGCTGGCAGCCATCCCTACCTTCCTGCTACAGCCCCTGAGGCTTGGAAACTGTGGAGTGCGCCTGTGAGGGCAGCTGCCGCTCTGGGCAGGAGCGCGGTCGGCCTTGCTTCTCAGGCCATGCCTTCTGGGCTGTTGGAAGCATTCTGCTGGGACAGATGTGGGGATGAACACTCCACGTTTTCCTCTAGGCCTGGCCAATGGACTTGAGGGCCTCTAGGGCCAATGTGGCCTGGCCTAGGTGGGGTTTTTGGTTAGGCAGTCACGAGGCCCTCTGCTGGTGGCTTTGGGACTCAGGGTTGGGGACGTCTCCGCAGGTGTCTTGTCTGTATACCCTGGGCTACCCTCCAGCCCAAGCGCAAGGTCTGCATGTGACCGGCATCTCCTGGAACTCCACTGGCTCCGTGGTGGCCTGTGCCTACGGCAGGTGAGTGGCAGTGGGGCGGGTGAGGGCAGCGTGCCACTCCAGGACCCTCGCTGGGCCTTGTCTCTGTAGCTGCACAGGGAAGAGTTGGTTCTAAGAGCTTGGCCATCCTGGGAGTCTCTTCTTAAGGCTTCCTGGGTGGGGGTGACAACAAGTGGCAGGAGAAGAGCAGGCAGTGGGGCTGAGTGCCAGGACCGCCCTCCCCCCTGCCCGGCGGCCCTGGGCCTGCCTGCCTCGCTGCGTCCCCATCCTGCATGGCATGGACCATCCTTGGTGCCGGGGGACCGTTTTCCAGAGAATGTCACGCCCTTGGGGTGCTAGAGTGGAGCGTGGGCCACTTCAATACCCAGAGTAGTGTCTAGTGGTGACAAGGACACAGCAAATGTGTCGAGGGCTAGTGGGGAGAGAGGTGGGGTGGGTGATAGGAGCCCCACCCAGGGGCACAGCCGGCTAAGGTGTGTCCGTGTGCAGGCTGGACCATGGGGACTGGAGCACGCTTAAGTCCTTCGTGTGTGCCTGGAACCTGGACCGGCGAGGCCTGAGTCCCCGGCAGCCGTCGGCCGTGGTGGAGGTCCCCAGCGCTGTCCTGTGTCTGGCCTTCCACCCCACGCAGCCCTCCCATGTCGCAGGTGAGCTACCTGCTGCCTCTGCCTCCTCTCCTCTCAGGACTCAGCTTCCCGCCCTGCAGAGGCACACAAGGGAGCTTTTCATGGGCCCTTTGGCCCGGAGACAGAAAGGCAGGCCCTGACCCCCTCAGCCTGGAGCCCAGGTGAAGGTCTGTGGTGAGGCCTGAGGGGGTGGAACTCGGAGGAGGAGTCTGGAAGGGGTCCACGGTCGGGGCTAGGGGGCTGTGGAGAGGCCAAAAGAGGCAGGTGCCCTTGGGAGGCCATCAGTGGTGCGGGGCAGACAACGCTGGAGGGAGCTGCCAGGTGCAGGGCAGGGGCGTCCGGCAGAGCTCCCTGGGGTACAGCAGGGGAGCTGGGGGCTAGGACTCTCCCTCTGTGGGGATGACTTCCAGCCAAGTGGCTCTGCCACGTGGCCCTGTGGGTGGGCCAGGGCGGGTGCTTGGCCAGGAAGCCAGGCTGAAGGTAGGGCTGAGCCTCTGCCCAGGCCCACTATCCCTGCAGGAGGGCTGTACAGTGGCGAGGTGCTGGTGTGGGACCTGAGCCGTCCTGAGGACCCGCTGCTGTGGCGCACAGGCCTGACGGATGACACCCACACAGACCCTGTGTCCCAGGTCAGGGCAGGGGCTGCCGGGCGGGGTGGGCCCTGAGGCAGAGCTGGGCAGAGGGCGCCCACTCTCCTAGGAAGGTCACCCGGGCGTTGGCAATTGGACAGTTGCCTCCTGCATTCTCAGAGCTCCCACAGCATGAGTCACCCCCCCTCAGGAGCCACTCCCAGGGCCCTGTGGCCATTCCCAGCCTCCTCTGCAGGCACCGAGTGAGCGGCACTGGGATTCTGGGACTGGAGAGGGCCCTGGGAACCCTCTGGGCCTGCCCCCTGGTGGGTGAGCCTGGCTCTTGGGCCTCCCTGATAATTCTTTTTTTCCTGGAAGAGAGGGAAGGTAGGGGTGGAGCGTAACACCTGGGCCAGGTGTTCCTTGTCTCCATCCTGGCCCTGCACACCGTCATCTCAGGTGGTGTGGTTGCCCGAGCCCGGGCACAGCCACCGCTTCCAGGTGCTGAGCGTGGCCACCGACGGGAAGGTGCTGCTCTGGCGCGGCGTCGGGGCGGGCCAGCTGCGGCTCACGGAGGGCTTCGCCCTGGTCATGCAGCAACTGCCACGGAGCACCAAGCTAAAGAAGGTGCGCGGGGCGCCCGGAAACTGCCTCGGCCTGCGCTGGAGAGCCTCGGGGGGCGGGAAGGTGTGGCCAGTGGGCCCGACTCGCTGTGGTCGTCCCTCCTGTTCTCTGGCTCTGTTGGGACAGTGCCATCTGATGCATTTGGCTCTGACCCTGCTGCTGCCATTTCTCCACAGCATTCCCGGGGGGGAGACCGAGGTGGGTGCCACGGCAGTGGCCTTCTCCAGCTTTGACCCTAGGCTGTTCATTCTGGGCACAGAAGGTGGCTTCCCGCTCAAGTGTTCCCTGGCAGCTGGAGAGGCAGCCCTCACGCGGATGCCCAGCTCTGTGCCCCTGCGGGCCCCGGCACAGTTTACCTTCTCCCCCCATGGTGGTCCTGTCTACTCTGTGAGCTGTTCCCCCTTCCACAGGTAGGCAGGGGAGGCCTGGGCCCGAGGCTTAGTGGGGCCAGGGCATCCCTGCGCTGCGGGTCTCTAGCCTGCCAAGCCTCATGACGAACTGCTTCAAGTGCTTGCCTTCTGCCCACCTGAGACCCTGTCCAGGTCTTTGGTGGTTTGCCCAGGCATCGTCCCTCTAAGAGAGGACCAGCTCCAGGCTCAGGGACCAGGGAGGCTCTTCATGAGCTTGGTAGCCCAGGAGGGGTCTGGTGTTGGGGGCCAGCACCACCCAGACCCCAGCACTGATTCCCTTGCCTGGCCCCCTGCATCCCATCTAGGAATCTCTTCCTGAGCGCTGGGACCGATGGGCATGTCCACCTGTACTCCATGCTGCAGGCCCCTCCCCTGACCTCGCTGCAGCTCTCCCTCAAGTATCTGTTTGCTGTGCGCTGGTCCCCAGTGCGGCCCTTGGTTTTTGCAGCTGCCTCTGGGGAAGGTAGGAAGGGGCCGCCAGGCCTGGATCTCTTTTAAGGGGTGGGTGGTCTGGCCCCTGCTTGTACCTGGGGTTCTGGGTTGGGGAAAGACTGCACGTGGGGGGTAAGGATGGCTTCCCTCCAGCAACCCAACTCAAAGCGACCGCGGCTGCACACGACAGGATTGAACCCAGGTGGTAGCCTCCTCCTTCCATGTGGTGGTCTCTAGAGTTTCTCTTACTCCATGTATCTGTCTTTCCAGGTGATGTGCTGCTGTTTGATCTCCAGAAAAGCTCCCAGAAACCCACAGTTTTGATCAAGCAAACCCAGGATGAAAGCCCTGTCTACTGTCTGGAGTTCAACAGCCAGCAGACTCAGCTCTTGGCCGCGGGCGATGCCCAGGGCACAGTAAAGGTGTGGCAGCTGAGCACAGAGTTCGTGGAACAAGGGCCCCGGGAAGCTGAGGACCTGGACCGCCTGGCAGCGGAAGTGGCCACCTGAGGGGTCCCGGAGGCGGGTGCAAGCCTTCGCTGTGCCGAGCCTTGTGTTTCTGACAACAAGCTGAATGAAGAAAAGCAAAGTTTTGGGGGAAGTCATCATTTATTTGTCTTTTACATGAAAACAGATTTGGGGAGAGGGCGGGAGAACAAGGGGAAGAGCCAGCTGCTTTGATTTTCTGAAGTCGGAATGAGGGCAGCTGCTTCAAGACGTGGATCTGGGTCCCCACAGTGACATGGTGATTGTGACTGGACCGGAAGCGGGTTAGTGAAGCACCATTTTCTACTAAGTCTTATTCCAAGCTAAGCAGGCTTAAGGTTACAGTGGAAAGTGAGAGCACACAGAGGAGCGGACATGCAGCAAGGCGACGCGGGGCAAGCAGCGAGGGGTGGGTGACCCAGGGAGTGGCTCAGTTCACAAAGAGCGAGCGGGTGAACTCCACGTAGTCAAACGCAGTGGGGAGCTCACGGCCCTTGCCGTCCACGTAGGGCTTCATGTGGGAGACGCAGTAGTCAGCTTGTTCCCGGGTCAGGTTCTACGGGGTAAGAGACCACACCTAGTGTCTGAGCCAGCTGCACCCACTTCAAACCTGACCTCCCAGGTCTCAGGATGCTGGGGGTTCAGAGCTGCTGCTACGAGCAGATCCAGGACTTCAGTCCATACTGGGTTTGATTTGTAAATGGGGAGAAAACTGTACCCAGCACAGGGCCTGTTGCCCCAGACTCGGCTCTGCCACAAATGTGGCTTTAGTTTTCCAAAGGACACCTCTTCACCCACCTCCTGAGGCCCATACCTGGTAGAGTTCCTCCTTGGTCACGTAAGGCTTTCCCTCTGAGCTGAGGGCCCGGAAGGCGCTCTCGATCTCCTCACTGGACTTGACGTTCTCGGTTTCACGGCTGATCATGAAAGCCATGTATTCTTGCAGGGAGACGTGGCCATCTCTAGGAGAGGAGGAGCAAGAGCCTGAGCAGGGAGGGGCAGGTGGGTGCTCAGGGTGCAGGCTCACAGCACCCGGCCTAAGGCTTACCTGTTTGGATCCACCGTGTCCAGGATTGCCTCGAACTCAGGGTCAGGTTCCCCTTCCTCCACCATGGGCAGGTCATAGCCCAGGGAGCGCAGGCAAGATTTGAACTCCTGATGGTTCAGCCTGCCAGACTTGTCCTTGTCAAAGTGTCTGCAGCACAAAGCCGAGGGCAGCTCAGCACACAGCCCTGCTGCCGAACACCCCCCACCCAGCCAGGGCGAGTGGGGCTGAACTCACTTAAACATCATGCTGAATTCTTTGAGGGCCTCCTCAGTGACACCTGTTGTGTTCCTGAAAGAAGAACAGAAATTAGGGAGCAGACCCTCCACACAGCAGGTGAGCATGTCTTTTCCTCCCTGGGCTCCAGGCTGAGCCTGGCCCACAGCCCTCCCGGGTACCTGGCCTGGATCTGCTGCTCCAGGTTGTGCTGCATGCGCATGCCCAGCTGGTCCAGTTGGTCCCACTGCTGGGCCAGGCCCACGGTGCTGTGCTCCGTGTACTTGTTGTCCAGGATGAGGGCCTCCTCCATGGCGGCCCCCAGGTCCTCAATCTTTTTGAGCTGACTTCTCATGGCTCGGATTTCCTGGTGTTTGCGCTGCAGGGGCGGGGAGCACAGATGCTCAGACAGGGGCCCTCAGCTCAGTCACCAGCCCAGGAGCCACTTACTGCCCTCTGGTTCCTGCTTCAGGCCTGGCCTGAGACCTCTTAAAACAAGAACATTTTAGAATAGGAATAGTGGGATGGGGTGAAGCTGAAGAAACCCCAACCACCTCAGCAGGAGGAGAGACTTTCAATGTGAGGGTTCTAAAGCAGCTGGTAGACCTGCCAGGGGGCAGTGCACACTGAGGATAAGTGCGGTGAGGACTCCAGGAAGCAATGGCCAAAGATTTTTAATTTTTTTTTGAGATGGAGTCTCACTCTGTCACCTAGGCTAGAGTGCAGTGGGGCAATCTCAGCTCACTGCAACCACCCGGGTCCAAGTGATTCTCCTGCCTCAGTCTCCTGAGTAGCTGGAATTACAGGTGCCCACCACCACACCCACCCAAATTTTTGTATTTTTAGTAGAAGTGAAGTTTCACTGCATTGACCAGGCTGGTCTTGAACTTCTAGGCTCAAGTGATCTGCCTGTCTTGGCCTACCCAAAGTTCTGGGATTACAGGCATGAGCCACCGCACCCAGCCTTATTTTTAAGACAAGGTCTTGCTACATTGCCCATGCTGGACTTGGGGCAGGTGTGGGCCACTGTGTCCAAAGACTTAATTTTTTTTCAGATGGAGTTTCGCTCTTGTCACCCAGGTTGGAGTGCAATGGCCTGATCTCGGGTCCTGCAACCTCTGCATCCCAGAATCAAGTGATTCTCTTACCTTAGCCTCCTGAGTAGCTGGGATTACAGGTGCCTGCCACCACACCCAGCTAATATTTAGTATTTTCAGTAGAGATGGGGTTTCACCATGTTGGCCAAGCTGGTCTCGAACTCCTGACTTCAAGCAATCCACCCGCCTCAGCTTCCCAAAGTGCTGGGATTACAGGCGTGAGTCACCACACCCAGCCCCAGACTTTCTTTAAAGTGAAGAGCCCTCGGTAGGGAGTGGTGGCTCACGCCTATAATCCCAGCACTTTGGGAGGCCGAGGCGGACAGATCACTGGAGATCAGGAGTTGGATGGCAACTCCATCCTGGCCAATATGGCAAAACACTGTCTCTACTAAAAACATAAAAATTAGGCCAGGTGTGGTGGCTCACGCTTAATTCCAGCACTTTGGGAGGCTAAGGCAGATAGATCACCTGAGGTCAGGAGTTTGAGACCAGTCTGCCTGGCCAACATGATGAAACCCTGTCTCTACAAAAAATACAAAAACGGCCCAGGTGTGGTGGTGGGCGCCTGTAATCCCAGCTACTTGGGAGGTTGAGGCAGGAGGATCACTTGAACCCAGGAGGTGGGAGGTTGCAATGAGCCAAGACCATGCCCACTGCACTCCAGCCTGGGCAACAAGAGTGAAACTCCATCTCAAAGGATAATTAAAAAGAAACAAATTCGCCGGGCGTGCTGGCACATCTGTAGTCCAGCTGTTTGGGAGCGGCTGAGGCAGGGGAATCGCTTGAACCCAGGAGATGGAGGTTGCAGTGAGTCAAGATCGCACCACTGCACTCCAGCCTGGGTGGCAGAATGAGACTCCATGAAGAAAGAAAGAAAAAAGGAGAGAGAGAGAAGAGCCCTAGACTGCTTTAGACCAAGGGAAAAGAGTACAATAGCACATCTGGTTCCTGACTTTAAACCAGGAAGGGAAGGGGTAGCCTGGGGGGTGGCTGGGTGAGGGGTCTCTGCTGGGCCACAGCCCCATGGGCACTTACTTTGGTAGCTTCAAGCTGGGATTCGAGGGTCCCCGACTCCTCCACCATGCAGGACCTAGACACAGAAGGACAGTAAGGAAAAGGGCCTGCTCCCAGCTGGCCGAGAGCTCAGAATGAACCTTCTCTCAGAGCAGTGCCTGGCAACCTCACATTCCTTTTAAGGGAACTGAACCTAACTGCAATTGGCCATCTTTATCTAATGGGCCCCAGGAATCCAGGGAGGGCAGGGAGCATTTCTCCCGTTTTAGAGATGGGAAGCTGCTGCCTTGGTGTGGGCTAGGGCTGAGCCCACTCGTCTTGCTCCCAAGGCCAGGATGACTCAGGAATGGAGTTTAAATTCCCCCATGGGTACAGGGCAGCTGCAAGCCTGTCTGAGCATCCTCTCTGCAGCCTTGGAGGGGATGGGACACCCTGACACCTGACAGACGGGAGACCTCAGGGCAGAGGGGAGGCTGAGAACCTGACAGCCTCCCCATAGAAACCCTGGAGTGTCCTGGCAAGGTTCCTGAGGAGGGAGCCCCATTCTAGGGGGAATGAGAGCACGACCCTGCAGACAAAGGACACAAGTGGAGTGCTGGGAGATCACAACCAACTGTGCCAAAAGGAGGGATGGCTGTGACTAAGCCCCAGATCCCGGTTTCATCCTCTAGACACAGTCAGGGAGGCAGCCTCCTCTCTAGGATCAAGTTCTGAGAGCAGATGGGCTTTGGGGAAGCTCCTTCCCAAGAGAACACAGTGCCAGGTCACAGAGGCTACCAGTAAACAAAGACGACAAACAAGTTAGGGACGTGCAAGGATGGATTCACACAGGGTGTATGGCCTTGGTGGGGTTTTAGCCCAAGCTCCCCTGTACCCACATTCGCCCCAGCCTACCCTTTTAAAACCCAGTGAGCTGGGGTTAGCTCTGCAATCTCCCCAAGTTCAGAGTGCTCTAGCAAGGCAAGGCACCAGGCTTCCTCCTACCCCAGCAGGTCAGACTCACAGTCACGCCATGTCCCCCCGGGGAAAATGCCCCCCAGGACCTGGGGGCAGGAGGCTGGGTGCCGGTGCAGTGGGAGGACAGACCCCTCCTTCCCAAGCGGCCGAGGGCGGCAGGTTAGTCAGGGTGGAGCCGCCTGGGGATGTCAAGAGTGCATCAGTAAAGCCACAGTGAGGTAAGAAGAGAAATAAGGAGAAAAACCTTCCAGACAGATCATCCCCAACTTCATACTGATAGACACGAATGACTCGACGATATGCTATGCTAGTCAAAGAAAAGAAACCAAATGAATACACCAAAGGGAGGGGAGGCAAGAGCACACTGCAACAGACATACAAGGCCCAAGCTGGCAGGGCGCAGGCAAGGGCAACCTGGTGCCTGGCGGGTACCTGGAGGCAGCAGGCCCAATGGCTCACCCCAGGCACCTCACACTAGGAATGGGCAAGAAGGGCAGGGCTTGGAAGGAGCCATAAGGTGAGGGGAGCGTGGCACCTCATGACCTCATGGAGACAAGAACAAGACCAGCAGACACAGCCATGGGGCAGGGAGGGGAGTCAGGTGGCCAGGGTGTCCTACGGGCACAGGCCGGAAACTGCGATCCCTACGTCCCCAGCTGCTCTGCCATCAGAATGTGTGGCCCGGCTGGAGGGGTCTATTTTTCTCCTGGCTGCCTATACAGGCTTGATATGCCTGTGTGCTGAGCCTCAGGAGTGCAGACTAAGCCACTCCAGTCCCACCAGCCCTGGCTTTCACAGCGGGCTTGGCAGATGACAAAGGTGACCCGCCCAGGGAGAGGCCCCAGGCTGAGCAGAGAAGCCCCCGCCGGGACTGGGTGGGACAGCTCTGCTCCTCCCTGGGGCTCCTCCCACGTCCTGTCTATCACATCATAACGGGGGCATTTTTGCCTTCTATTAGGGCGGTCAGTTCTTACCCTTCCTGACCCCAGGAAAGTCAAGTGGCAGCCTCAGCTACTTGGGAGGTGTCAGTGCCCAGCCCTTCTCAGCTGTGAACTTACTGTACCCTGCCTGAGCCCCCAACATTGCCATCTGCTTCATGCCCACTGACCACTGTTGGACACGCTGTGGAAGCAGCGCTGAGAGCCCAACAGAGCCCGGGGACTGGACAGGCGTGGGGGTTCTCAGGGCCCCTGGACTCCAGCTCTGGCCTTCGTGCTTCATCACCTTCACTACCCAAAGTGAGCCCTTGGAATCGCTCAGTGAGGCAAGGGTAGCTCCCTCTGGCTTGAAGGCTCTATCGGGGACCCGGGACCATGGGCTATGGGGCAAGGAACACGCTCCTTGTCAGGTGACGGGAAAGGTGGGAGGGGAAGTGCAGCCTGCCCTGGGCAGGAAGGCCCATCCCGGGATCCTCCACAAGCCAGGCTACAGGACAAGGGCAGAGGGGCAAGCGCACGAGACCCCACACGACAAGCCCGGAGAAGGAAGAAAACAATATTAACCCATCGAGGAGGTATGTCCTGTGGAGAGCAGATCCAAGCAGCCAGGAGACAAGGTGGTATCCGGACAACAGCAGCAATCGGGAGGTGGGGGACAGAGAGAAGACAAAAGAAAGAAAGGAAAACAAAAGCAACAACATCAGTACTCAATGCATAGACCCTGCATCGTCTGTCGCCAAATCACTGCTGGGGCTGATCACACACCCTGTGTGGCCCCACTCAATCCAGGAGCTCCAGCAACTTGGTCTCTGGGACATGCAGCACTGGGAGGCTGCTCTACCTATGCTCCCACTCCCGGCTCCAAACACGACCAGGCATTGCCAGCCCAGCTTTATTCCCAGGCTGCCTCTGGTTTTACACAAAGCACCCCCACCTCCTTGGGGCTGGAGGCTCTCCAGGGCTTAAGCATAGCAGGGACATGCTGCTGCCCCCTGGCCCCAGAGGGCTGGCACCTGGTCTCTTGGATCCACTGGTGGAAGGCATTGGCGTGCTGGGCAAACTCCTGGCGCAGCTTGTCGTTCTCCTCCTGCCGCCGCTGTTCCTTTTGCAGCTCCAGCTCCCTCTCCTGAGGGCCAAAGGGGGGCAGATGCTATGCACTGCTGTGGCAGTGACACCAGCCCCTCCTTCACAGATGGGCTCAGGATGGATGGAGGTGGCCTCCCTGCAAGGAACCTCCCCAAAGATGAGAGGGGAAGGAGGCTGGGAGACATGAGGCCGGCTCAGAGCACTTGGTAGTTCTTTCTCTGTTCCCACCCCTCAGGTGCTTCAGGAAGGGGTGGACCTGGCGGGGAAGCGACTGGCCAGTCAAGCAGGGAGTTGCTGGACTGTCAGAAATGGAAACTTCTGGCCGGGCGCGGTGGCTCACGCCTGTAATCCCAGCACTTTGGGAGGCCGAGACGGGTGGATCACGAGGTCAGGAGATCAAGACCATCCTGGCTAACACGGTGAAACCCCGTCTCTACTAAAAAATAAAAAAAAAAACTAGCCAGGCGAGGTGGCGGGCGCCTGTAGTCCCAGCTACTCGGGAGGCTGAGGCAGGAGAATGGCGTGAACCCGGGAGGCGGAGCTTGCAGTGAGCTGAGATCCGGCCACTGCACTCCAGCCTTTGAGACTCTGTCTCAAAAAAAAAAAAAAAAGGAAACTGGAAACTTCTGGCTGGGTACAGTGGCTCACACCTGTAATCCCAGCACTTTGGGAGGCCTGGGCAGGAGGACTGCTTGAGGCCAGAAGTTCCAAGACCAGCCTGGGCAACATGGCAACACCCTGTCTACAAAAATTAAAATAATTAGCCAGGCGTGGTGGCATGTGCTTGTAGTCCCAGTTATTTAAGAGGCTCAGGAAAGAGGACCACCTGAGCCTGGGAGGCTGAGGCTACAGGGAGCCATGTTGGCACCACTGCACTGCAGTCTAGGTGATAGAGACCCTGTCTCAAGAAAACAGAAAGAAATGGAAACTTCTGATGAAACCATGCTCCTTCCTCCTGCCCTGTCCTGTCGTTACTCAGTGTGGGCTCTGAGCAGGGCCCAGCAAGGGCTCTGGGAGGCCGAGCAGCTCCTGAGGGCAGCGGGAGGTGTACCTTGATGATCTTCTGTAGGTTCCTCCAGGTCTCCTCCAGGGCCTCCATGGTGAACCAGGTGTAGGGGTTGGAGGCTACACGGAAGCTCTTGATCTGGCGGTCCAGCTCGGCCAGCTGATTGAAGTCGGCCTGGGCAGAGCTGAGGGAGGAGCGGAAGGCGTCGTGGGCCTCACGCAAAGCTTTGATTTCTTCCAAGGAGTTGCAGCGCACAGGGTCTGTTAAGTCCTCCTCTGCATTTTCAAACCAGCTGTTGAAGGCAGAAGCCTTTTTGGCAAAGGTCAGGAAGAGGTCCTCCACCTGGAAGCAGAAGTGACTGAGTTAGCGGAGTCGTCAGGGCTGGACATGCCGACCCAGTGCAGGAGGTGGGGTGCGGGGCGGTTCCTGGGAATCAGAGGCGCACACAGCTCCCCTCTGCTCCTGTCTCCTGCTCCCCCTTCTTCAAGTCTTCACCAGCCTTTTTTCCCCTTCCTACCCTTTGCCCTTGTCTTCAGTCTGTCCTGTGTGCTTCTGAATGTCGATCTCACATGGCCCTCTCATTTGCCTTGGTTTTAACTGACGCCACACCCATGTTCGAAAGCTCTGCACTGAGCTCACAGCTTCCTCACGGGGGAGGGGCAGAGTTGGGCAGACAGAAGGTGGGCTTCCTTCCCTGAGCTGTGGGCCAGCTAAGCTTCACGTGGCCCCATCCTCACCTTGCGGAAGTGACTCTGAGCCTCCAGAAGCTTCTTCTTGCGGGTGGCTGAGTTGGCCAGAAGCTGGCTCCACCTTTTCATGAGGGAGGCGTGCCGGGCCTCGATGGCCTTGGACTGAACATGCTTGGCAGCAAGAAGTTGATCTTTGAGGGCAGTGATGTTGGCAATGCCTTCCTGCTGGAAGGCCTGGAGGCCAGCATCAAAAGTTTCCTGAACAAGGAGTGACAAGCCAATTTGTGGTGACTCCACAAGACTGGAACTAGCTCTTCCTAGGTGCCTCGACTCAGATGGCGCCAGCATGTCCCCCAGATGCCCAAGCCAAACTGTCTGCCTGGACACTGCTGATACTGGGTCACACACGCCCCCTTTCCTGCTCTCCTTCAGCCCGCAGATCACTGCGGCAGCCTTCTCCCACCTCCCTGACCCCAGCCTTCAGCTCTTCTGCCCCAGGGGTCCCTGCCAGCTCTGCCTAGAACACTCGCCCTGCCTCTCTCCCTGACCGTTTTCATTCACCCCTCATGATTTCGCTTAGGAGGGCTTGCCCCTTCAACCCTCGCCTGCTGAGAACTGAGGGAGTGCCCCTGCAGTGCCCATCCCATCAGCACCCAGCAGGCTGCTGCAGAGATGCCTGGTTCTGTGTTTGCTTCCCCAGTTAGTCTGGAAGCTCTCTGAGGACCAGGACAGGATCTTTATCCTGCTGATCCCCAGGGGCTAATAGAAGATAGTTAAATGCGTCAGTGAAAGACGTCCCCAGTCATCTCGCAGGAGATGCTATTTGCATACATTTCAACCAATGAAGGGGCAGGGCAGACCTGTTTGGTGAGGAGCGTCTGCACAGAAGACAGGTCTCGGCCATAGTCATCTGTCTTCAAGCTGTTCTCCTTTTCACCTAGAAAACCAAGTGTGGAAAATATACCACCCTCCTCAGTGGAGTGAGATGGATTACAAAAGAAAAAAGCCAAAACCCAGACAAACCATTTTTTGTGTACACATAAATTCCAATATTCCTAACTGCAGCCTCAGAACCCACATTAGCGGGCCCCTCCCTGCACCCAGGCCTGGCCGCCATCTGTGCCATGAGGAGCTCCTTGTAGCCTGTTCTCTAGTTCACTTGCTATTATTACAACCCAGGACTACCGAGGACACGGGGACCCCGATATCAGGACCCAGTTTCCCCTCACCCAGGAGCTGGGTGGTGCCCGACCAGGGCAGCTAGTGGTGCCTTTGCTGTGCCCACTCTGTTCATGTCATGACGTCACATTATGCCATCTCTGCTTGCAGCAGCATTTACAGGCTTTTATTAACCCTGGTGCCAGCCCAGTTCCGGCAGCTCTGGCCTCAGGACACTGTCTCCTCCTAGCTGGCAGTCAGTGGTCTACCCTGGTAGTAGGTTCTCTGCCATGCCCACAATTGATCAGTTTCTTCTCTGAAGAAGAAAACCAATGACATGGAAGGAGACAAAGAGCAGCTCTGGGAAGGCTCTTCTGGGCCTTTCCGACAGTGCTCACCGATCCAGGACTCCACCACGTCTGCCTTCCAGTTGAACTGAAGGAAGGCCGAGTTCTCATCCAGCTTCGCCTTCCTCTGGGCTGCAGCTTTCTCCAGGTCTGACACTTTCCCATTCAGGCCCTTCATCTTTGAAGATATGTTCTCCTCATGGTGATTGTTCTAGGCCATGGAGAGAGGCACACACTGGTCAGCCTCACCTGCTGTGGTTACCTGACTATGCCCTCCCTGGAAAGGCTCTAAACTTCTATAAAATGGGCCACTTGCTCCCCTGTCCACTGCTGGGTAAACAATGATAGGTGAGGCTTTTGTAAGAGCAACACAGTCAAAGGCTTCAGATGAATACACTGTACTGGCAATTCTACTTTTAGGAATTCTTTTTTTGTTTTTTGACACGGAGTTTCACTCTGTCGCCCAGGCTGGAGTGCAGTGACGTGATCTCAGCTCACTGCAACCTCCACCTCCCGGGTTCAAGAGATTCTCCTGCCTCAGCCTCCCGAGTAGCTGGGACTACGGGAGACCACCACCATGCCCAGCTAATTTTTTATTTTTAGTAGAGATGGGGTTTCACCATGTTGGCCAGGCTGGTCTCGAACTCCTGACCTCAGGTGATCTGCCCACCTCGGCCTCCCAAAGTGCTGGGATTACAGGTGTGAGCCACAGTGCCCGGCCAGTCCTAGGAATTAATTCTAAAGAAATATGGGCCAGGCACAGTGGCTAACACCTGTAATCCTAGCACTCTGGGAGGCTGAGGTACGCCAATCACTTGAGGCCAGGAGTTCAAGACCAGCCTGGCCAATATGGTGAAACCCTGTCTCTTCTAAAAAATACAAAAAAAAAAAAAAAAAGAAAAAAAGAAAAAAAGGCAGATATGGTGGCGCGCATCTGTAATTCCAGCGACCCAGGAGGCTGAGGGATAAGAACTGCTTGAACCTGGGAGGCGGAGACTGCAGTGAGCTGAGACTGTGCCACTGCACCCAGCCTGGGCAACAGAGCAAGACTGTTTCAAAAAAAAAAAAAAAAAGGAATGGGCTGAAATTTGAAGTTACAATGATATATTCACTAGTATTATTTTTGATAGAAAAAAATTGAATATTATCACTTAAAATACTACACATATAGGCCGGGCGCGGTGGCTCAAGCCTGTAATCCCAGCACTTTGGGAGGCCGAGACGGGCGGATCACGAGGTCAGGAGATCGAGACCATCCTGGCTAACACGGTGAAACCCCGTCTCTACTTAAAAAAAATACAAAAAACTAGCCGGGCGAGGTGGCGGACGCCTGTAGTCCCAGCTACTCGGGAGGCTGAGGCAGGAGAATGGCATGAACCTGGGGGGCGGAGCTTGCAGTGAGCCGAGATCAGGCCACTGCACTCCAGCCTGGGTGACAGAGCGAGACTCCATCTCAAAAAAAAAAAAAAAAAAAAAAACTACACATATAGGGCTGGGTGCAGTGGCTCACTCCTGTAATCTCAGCACGAGGCGAGAGAATCGCTTGAGCCCAGGAGTTGGAGACCAGCCTGGGCAACACAGTGAGACCCAGTCTAAAAAAAAAAAAAAAAAAAAAGAAAGAAAAGAAAAGAAGCCAGGTGTGGTGGCACCCACCTGTGGTCCCAGCTAACTAGGGAGGCTCAGGTGGGAGAACTGCTGAAACCTGGGAGGCAGAGGCTGCAATGAGCCACGATCACGTCATTACACTCCAGCCTGGGTGACAAGAGTGAGACTCCATCTCAAATAATAAAAATAAAAAAATTGGTTGGGTGCGGTAGCTCACACCTGTAATCCCAGCACTTTGAGAGGCCGAGGCAGGCGGATTATGAGGTCAGGAGTCCGAGACCTGCCTAACCAACATGGTGAAACTCTGTCCCTAATAAAAATACAAAAATTAGCCGGGAGTGGTGGTGGGCGCCTGTAACCCCAGCTACTCAGGAGGCTGAGGCAGGAGAGTCACTTGAACCCAGGAGATGGCGGTGGCAGTGAGGCAAGATTGCGCCAGTGCACTCCAGCCTGGGCGACAGAGCGAGACTCTGTCTAAAATAAATAAATAAATAAAATTAAAATAAATAAAATTTAAAAAAAATACATAAAATTAAAAAAAAAACAACATACTACAAGTCACATTAAATTTAAAGAGAAATTCTTTAACACCTGTGAAAAGGGGAAAAAGAAAAAGAAAAAAGAATTGAAAGAGAAATTCAAGGAGGAAACAGGCTGTTGCTGAGGACAAAGCAGCTGGCTCGCTGGCCGGGCACAGTGACTCACGCCTGTAATCCCAGCACTTTGGGAGGCCAAGGCGGACAGATCACCTGAGGTCGGGAGTTTGAGACCAGCCTGACCAACATGGAGAAACCCCGTCTTTACTAAAAATACAAAATTAGCTGGGCGTGGTGGCACATGCCTGTAATCCCAGCTACTAGGGAGGCGGAGGCCGGAGAATCGCTTGAACCTGGGAGGCGGAGGTTGTGGTGAGCCAAGATCGCGCCACTGCACTCTAGCCTGGGCAACAAGAGTGAAACTCTGTCTCAAAAAAAAAAAAAAAAAAAAAAGCAGCCGACTCATTGCTAGAAGGCCGAAGGACACTCACACCGGTGATCTCCTGGCTTGAAGAACTGGGAATGTTGTCTGGGTGTGTGTTGGGGGGTTAAGTGCGCAGGAAACACGTCTACATCTACACATGTATCTGAAATTAGTTTCGTGCATCTGAAATTAGTTTCGTGCTAGTTTATTTGCAGATCAGAGCAAGGAAAAAAAGCTCTCCAGTGAAATGGATTTTAGCTACATTGTTGCTGCCTATGGATCAAACCCTAGTGTCAAGGCCATGACTGCTGAGTGCAACCTCTGTGATGAGAAATCCTTCTCATGATGTGTGTGTCACAGGAGACCAAAGCTGTTAAAACCTCTGTCCTTGGCCCGATTTGGTGGCTCATGCCTGTAATCCCAGCACTTTGGGAGGCCAAGGCGGGTGGATCATAAGGTCAGGAGATCGAGACCATCCTGGGTAACATGGTGAAACCCCATCTCTACTAAAAACACACAAAAAATTAGTGGGGCGTGGTGGCGGGCGCCTGTAGTCCCAGCTACTTGGGAGGCTGAGGCAGGAGAATGGCGTGAACCCGGGAGGCGGAGCTTGCAGTGAGCCGAGATCGTGCCCCTGCACTCCAGCCTGGGCTACTCAGCAAGACTCTGTCTCAAAAAAAAAAACAAAACACCTCTGTCCTAAGGCACTCCAGGTGCGCCACTGCACCTGAGTGACTGCTGGTAAATTCCAGACCCATGGATGCACAGCCTTCAGTCTAGAGCTTCCATGTGGGAAGGATGTGGCTTCACTGTTGCTGGGAAAGCACCAAGTCCTTTTATTTTGTTTTCTCCCAAAAGGGCTGCGAATGAAGTAGATTCATTTCTAAAATGCCCTGTACAGGCTCCAGGTTTTTGATAATTAATGGAGTGATATGATCCTATTAAATGGGAATCTCTGGGGCTGTTTGATCTAGTTGGTAGCTCTATACCTGTGGAGAGAAAAGGTCTGGCAGGTAAGACACAAAGATCTAATGTGTAGTCTCTGGGTGGGGTTTTATGGGTAATTTTTATTTTATGCTTTGCTTATTTGCATTTTCTACTGTCCCTATAAAGAGATTGTACTGCTTGAGAAATAAACTAAGAGCAGCATTTGGGAGTGCCAGTGTCTCTGTTGCTTAACGCAGAAAAAATAAGCACTGCAGAATAACTTTACTGGCTTTAAAAAGGGGGAAACATCCAACTTGTCACGAAACACAGGAATGGAATTGCTACTGGTTTCCACGCAGACCTTGGTTTGAACATCCCAGGAAGTGAACTTTGGGGAACCTCTGTGGTACCAACATGTGGGTATCCCAGTGGGTGATGGAGGTCTTACCGATGGGCTGGACTCACCTTCTTAATGAGGTCTTGTCCATTGGTGCAGACGTCATTCACGCGATCTTTGTGGACGGTGAAGTCTGTCTCAAAAGCTTCATGTTTCTTCAGTAAGCCCTGGAGTAGAAGCAGCCAAGGCCCACTATTGAGAGCCTGCTATGTGTTATGGGCTAGGCCCCAGGGACAGAGAGTGACAAAACCGCTATGGTCCCTGTCAATGCACACATTACAGGCTAGCTGGGGAAGAGGACAATAAAGAGGAATATTAATAAAAAGAGAATCATAAAAGGAAGGAAAACACGAGGCAGTGAGAGTAACCAGCGGTGTTGGGACAGGCCTTGGCAGGGACAGTCTTTGGACCTTTGGGAAGGGTCAAACCCTTTGTTATCCATCAACAGTGTCTTATGGTCTCTCCCCCAAGAGGACGACAAGAATGACACAAACCAAGCTGAAGATACACACCCAAACAAAAATGACACATTTTTAAGGTTTAACTTGAACACATCTCAGAAAAGGCCTTCCAAGTCATGTCTTTTTCTTTTCGAGACAGAGTCTTGCTCTGTTGCCCAGGCTGGAGTGCAGCGGTGTGATCTCGGCTCACTGCAACCTCTGCCTCCCAGGTTCAAGTGATTCTCCTGCCTCAGGCACCCAAGTAGCTGGGATTATAGGCATGCACTACCACCCCCAGCTAATTTTCATATTTTTTAGTACAGATGGGGTTTCACCATGTTGGCCAGGTTGGTCTCCAACTCCTGACCTCAGGTGATCTGCCCGCCTCAGCCTCCCAAAGCGCTGGGATTACAGGCATGAGCCACCATGCCCGGCCCCATGTCTTTTCTTCAGTACAGTTTAAGCACTGCAGACAATGCCTTTTTCGTTGCTTCCAGGGAACTCAACTATGCAGAGGATGGGAAATGACTGACCATCTAAATTCTACCTGAATCACCCTGACCAGCGGAGGATGCTTCCTACGGTGAGGAAGGTGGCTCAGAGCTAACTCGATTCCTGGGAGTGCATACTCCTGCTTCCACATCTGGGGACAGGAATTTAGACATATCTGACCATGATGTTTTGCAGCATCTCCTTTCCAGAGGCGAATCTGTCCATCTATGCCTCTGGGCTGTCTTGGGACTTGCTTTGGCCAGAAGGCAGTGAGGATGATGTGTGAGGCTGCAGACACCCTGCAGCTCCTGCCTTTGCCTGTCTGAGTGCTGCTGAAAGAGGCTGGTCTAGCCAGCTGGAGGACAACAGGCCACGTGGAGGGGAACAGAGATGTCCAGGCTGGGTGACACTCAGGCTCAGCTGCCAGTGTGTGACTGATCTCTCAGCCCAGCCACGCTCTGCCTGAATGCAGGAGCATGAGGGACCTCCAGTGACAGCTGCAGATGCTACTGATCCACAGATCCATGGGAAATGGATAATAAGATAATGAATAAGATCTGTGGATCTTATTCTTAAAAATAAGAAATGGGTGTTGCTTTCAACCACTACATTTAGGCAGGTTGTTATGTAGCAACAGTTAACCAATTTAGGGAGTATGTGACGGGCTGAACTCTGTCCCCCTCAAGAGATGATGAAGTCCTAACTTCTGGTACCCATGAATGTGGAAAGGGGATCATTGCAAACATACTCTGCAAAGGTAAGATGAAGTCATTAGGGTGGACCCTCATCCAATACACCTGATATCCTTACAACAGCACACAGAAATGTGAATAGACACACAGAGTGATGCCAAGTGAAGACACACACAGAGGGAAGATGGCCATGTGAAGACAGGCAGAGACTACAGTGATGATGCCACATGCCAAGGGCACCTGGTGCCAACAAAAACTGGAAGAGGCAAGGAAGGATCCTCCCCTACAGGTTTGGAGAACATGGTCCTGCATCTTGATTTCAGACTTCTGGCCTCCAGAACTGAGAAGCAATAAACCTCTGTTGTCCTCAGCCACTCTGTGCCACTCCATCTGTGCCACTCCGTCTGTGGTACTCCGTCGGTGGTACTCCGTCTATGGAACTCCATCTGTGGTACTCTGCCTGTGGTACTTATTTATGGAGGCCCCAGGAAACTAAAACAAAGACCCAAGCCCACCACTGCCTGGCGAATGACAGGGCCCGGGAACCGAGACTGATAAAGCCACACCAATTGTGTCTACTGAAGGGCAATGTCCCCTAGTGTGAGATCTTGAAGGTTAAAACCAACTACTGAGGCCTTGGCTGCTGGCCCTGTGTGCTCTCCTATTAAGAGCAGGGCCCTTTAACAAACCAACAGGGAAATGATGACCAGCAGGCAGTTGCCAAGAGAGACAGCAGGTGACACCTTTGGTTTCTGTCTCACCTGGATGGCGGCAAGAGTGTCTCCATAATCTTCACTGGCCACCAGGGTCATTTTCTCATTGATCCAGGCTTCCTCCTCTTCCACATTGGCTACAAACTGCTGATATTCCAAGGACTCTTCAAGCCGCTGACCCCTAAATTACAGCAGACAGGAAGAAAATCAGCCATAATCTCCTCCAGCTTTGATTGTGATAGTTAACATATGCTTAAAAACATTCATAAAAGCCAGGCGCAGTGCCTCAGGCCTGTAATCCCAGTACTTTGGGAGGCCGAGGCGGGCGGATCATGAGGTCAGGAGACCGAGACCATCCTGGCTAACACGGTGAAACCCCGTCTCTACTAAAAATACAAAAAAATTAGCCGGGCGTGGTGGAGGGCACCTGTAGTCCCAGCTACTCGGGAGGCTGAGGCAGGACAATGATGTGAACCCGGGAGGCGGAGCCTGCAGTGAGCCGAGATTGCACCACTGCACTCCAGCCTGGGCGACGGAGAGAGACTCCGTCTCAACCAAAAAAAAAAAAAATTCACAAAAAAAGTGGGCCCTCACAATCAGTCCGTCCACGGAACACCATAAATCACCCACTCCGTGATTCCAGACTCTCATGTCTTCATTTCTGGAGAATCATGTGTGATTCTGGACTCCAGATTAACAGAATGAGACCACCTTAGCATGGCCTGTGGGAGGTGGCTCTGGAGCAAACCGACTATGGCACATGTGAGGCCAAAGGTCCAGGAGATGGTAGGAGGGCCCAGTGGACCCCACAGCTCAGAGTCTGCCCTTGGGTACTGGCCTTCCACTTGTTCCCGGGAGCTCCTGCCTCTGACTACTCACCGGGCAGATGCCAGCTGCTTCAACTCTTTCCAGTGCTCCACAAACTGCGCCAGCCGCTGCTGGATCTCCTCTTTCCCGATGGTGTTATCATCGGACAGCTTCTTGCCAGTGTCCAGGACACCCTGACAGGTAAGGACGATGAGGTTAACAGCAGGTAGCTCTGCTGGTGCCTCTGTCTTGAAGCTCCCAGGAAAAGTCCTCAACATCAAATTTGGGACTTCTCCAGGTTTGGACTGAGGGGTCATGAACACTTTAGGGACCTCAGTGAAATAAGCGCAAGGGGTTTGTCTGTCCCCTAGGGCCCACTCAAACACCTCTGCCCTCTTGGCAGAAGGCGGCCCCTACCTGAATAGCTGGCTCATGCGCGGCCAGTTCTGCCTCCAGCCGCTTGTGCTTTTTCCTCAGGTTCTGCACGCCGGTGAGGTCCCGGCCGTAGTCCTCAGAGCCCACCAGCAGCTTCTTCTCCCTGAATGAGAGACGGGGAACGGCACAGTCGGTCTCTGCACCTCCCTGCTTTCAAGTGGGGACATCAGGTCAACTGTGGACCTCACAGACATCTACTAATCTTTCTGGGAAAATCCTTGCCAGTTTTCTGGAAAACAAAAGCCTCTACTTGCCCAGTGAGTAGTGACCGAGAACCTCTGTCCATCTATGCATCTATGAGCCCTGCTGTGTGTCCAGATTCTAGAGGGTTGGGGATGCACTGGAGGATGGGAGGCACCACTGGTGCTGCCCTGAGGAGCCCTATCAAATTATATCAATATATATCAATCATGTATACTAAATATGTATCAATATGTCTGTAAATATATGAAGATATTTATTTATATATATACATACATAAACCCATATATATTTTTTGAAACAGAGTCTCATTCTGTTGCTCAGGGTACACTGCAATGGCATGATCTCTGCTCACTGCAACCTCCGCCTACCTGGTTTGAGTGATCCTCCCACCTCAGCCTCCTGAGTAGCTGGGACCACGGGTGTGCGCCACTATGCCTGGCTAATTTTTTCTATTTTTGGTAGATACGAGTTTTCACCATGTTGCCCACGCTGGTCTCAAACTCTTGGACTCAAGCGATCTTCCCACCTTGGCCTCCCAAAGTGTTGGGATTATAGGTGTGAGCCACCACGCCCAGCTATATAACATACATATTTTTTGAGACAAAGTCTTGCTCTGTCTCCCAGGATGGAGGGCAGTGGCATGATCTCGGCTCACTGAAACCTCCACTTCCCGGGTTCAAGTCATTCTCCTGCCTCAGCCTCCTGAGTAGCTGGGATTACAGGCCTGCACCACCATGCCTGGCTAATTTTTGTATTTTTATTTTTTATTTTTTTGAGACGGAGTCTTGCTCTGGAGTACAGTGGTGCAATCTCAGCTCACTGCAACCTCCGCTTCCCCGGATCAAGTGATTCTCCTGCCTCAGCCTCCCAAGTAGCTGGGACCACAGGCGCCCGCCACCACACCTGGCTAATTTTTGTATATTTAGTAGAGATGGGGTTTCACCATGTTGGCCAGGCTTGTCTTGAACTTCTGACCTCAAGTGATCTGCCCGCCTCGGCCTCCCAAAGCGCTGTGATCACAAGCGTGAGCCACTGTGCCTGGCCAGAAATGCCTTTTAAGAACAAAATCCTCTCTCTTAATTCCTTACTTCCTTAAAGCCTTCTGACCAGGAGCAGTGGCTCATGCCTATGATCACAGCACTTTGGGAGGCCGAGGTGGGTGGATCACTTAAGGTCAGGGGAGGTCAGTTTAAGACCAGCCTGGCCAACATGGTGAAACGCTGTCTCTACTAAAAATACAAAAATTAGTCAGGCATGGTGGCACTCTAGCCTGGCGACAGAGCGAGACTCCGTCTCAAAAAACAAAAGATGTTTGTTGACATGCTACGTCAACTGGAATCAGTAGACTGACATTTTGGGGGGTAGATAGAGAATAAGAAAAAAAGCAGCTCCTTCCTTGGAGAAGTGATCTTCTCCAGGAGGTCAGACACAAACTCACTAACTTTCACGGGAATCTAAAGGGCAGGGTCTAGACAGGGCCTATGTAACCAGCGTGGATCACCACCACCGCCAATCATCATCACTGTAAACTCGGAAAGCAGAAAACAGAGGCATCCCAGGAGTGAGTGGCCAAGCTGGGATCCTAGTCCAGCAGGGTTTCCAGCCTCACCACTACAGCCAGGAGATAGAAACCTTCTGCCTCAACAGTCAGCCTGTGGTTTCTGCTGCCCACTATTACAGGCCACTGAGAACACGTACTTGATCCAGGACTCCTCGTCATCCATGTCCCGGAAGAACTGGTGCAGGCGATGGGATTCATTCAGCTTGGCTCGCCGGGAGGCCGCCATGCTCTTGATCTTCTGGAAGCGCCCGTTGATGGTGTCCCTCTTGTCTTTTACTTGGGAGGTGTCAAAGGCACTGCTGGTCATCAGGCTGTCTGCCTGGCTGTTCAGGTCCTTCAGGCGATCCTGGGGCAGAGGACATAAGAGGGTCAGAAACTGGGTCTCTTACAACTATCTGCTTGAACCTAAGAACTCAGGAATTCCTTACTGAGATGTGGAGTGTTGATATTCTCAAAGTATGTTATGTGGACCTCTGGCATTTTATGAACTCAAACTATTTTCATAACATTATAAGACATTATTTGCCTTTTTTACTGTGTGGACATTTGCACTGATAGTACAAAAGCAATGGAGAAGGAGGGGACATGCTGGTGCTTTAGCTCAAATCAAGGCAGTGGCAAATTACTAGCAGAAGTGGATTCTTCACTGCCACCCACTCACAGTAAAAAAAAAAAAAATTGCTTTTTCACTTAAGAATGTACTTAAGGCAGTGAAAGTTAATTTTACTGAGTAGGCATTCTTTTGTACTTGAAAGACCAACCAACAGACAAACTATGGTCATTCAGACTTGGTATCTCACAGATACCTGGCCCAAAACAAATAAAGTGAGCCTGTCACTTCAAGTAATACTGACAGTTTGTTACTAATGATAAAATTCAAACTTCTATGAGAAAGTTAGAATTTTAGAAAACTTAAACATCCACCATCAGAAGCCTGATGGCTTCCTAATATGTGAAGATTTTTCTGATGAAATTGGTGGTATTAACAGCAATGTTTTGATATCATATAATCACATATGTCAAAATATAGAACCAACAGGCATAATATTGCTCAGTGAAGCAATATTTACCAAATGAGCCATGCATGATGTTACAAAATCATGCATAGGTAAGAGCTACATTCAAAGCCCAAGATGGACCAGTGGGTTTTAATATAAGCCAGTATAAAAAATTTACTGACAAGGTTTGAGGGGCCACTTTGCAACTCAAAAAAAGTTTTTTTTGAGACACTTTTTTTTTCTTGCTGTCATCCAGGAGTGCGGTGGTGTGATCATGATTCACTGCAGCCTTGACCTCCTGCCTGGGCTCAAGTGAACCTCCTGTCTCAGCCTCCAAACAACTGGGACTATAGGTGCGTGCCCCAACGTCTGGTTAATTTTTGTGGGTTTTTTTTTTTTTTTTGAGACGTAGTCTCACTCTGTCACCCAGGCTGGAGTGCAGTTACATGATCTCAGCGGTTCAAGCAATTCTCCTGCCTCAGCCTCCCGAGTAGCTGGGATTTACAAGCACACGCTGCCACATCTGGCTAATTTTTTATATTTTAGTAGAAACGGGGTTTCACTGTGTTGCCCAGGCTGGTCTCAAACTCCTGAGCTCAGGCAATCCGCCCACCTTGGCCTCCCAAAGTGCTAGGATTACAGGCATGACCCACCACACCCAGCCTAATTTTTGTATTTTTTTGTACAGAGTCTTATCATGTTGCCCAGGCTGGTCTTGAACTCCTGGGCTCACATGATCTGCCTGCCTCAGCCTCCCAAAGTGCTGGGATTACAGGTGTGAGCCACT
The DNA here is from genome assembly GCF_043159975.1 of Macaca nemestrina. Taxonomy (NCBI): domain Eukaryota; kingdom Metazoa; phylum Chordata; class Mammalia; order Primates; family Cercopithecidae; genus Macaca; species Macaca nemestrina. The sequence continues at coordinate 110,769,275 of NC_092138.1, read as the reverse complement.
GTGCCTGACCACAGCCAAGCTTTAAGAAACTACAACTTTGGTATAGTATCAAAGAAAATTATTCACACTTATCCATATCAAAATATTCCTGTCTTTTCTATCTACCTATCTGTTCAAAGCTGAATTTTCATCCACTACAAAACACGACAACCTAAATTCAGCATTTTATTTATTTATTTTTTTAGAGATGGAGTATTACTCTGCTGCCGAGGCTGGAGTGCCGTGGCTCACTGCAACCTCTGCCTCCTGGGCTCAAGCGATTATCCTGCCTCAGCTGCCCGAGTACCTGGGATTACAGGCACCCGCCACCACGCCTGGCTAATTTTTGTATTTTTAGTAGAGATGGGGTTTCACCACGTTGGCCGGGGTGGTCTCGAACTCCTCACCTCCGGTGATCCGCATGTCTGGGCCTCCCAAACTGCTGGGATTACAGCCGTAAGCCACCGCGCCAGGCCTTAAAATTTAACTTTTAATAATGGTGAATACTGACAGATAAAACCTACATAATAAAAATCTCTTAAGAGCCTCAGTAACTGTCAAGTGTATAATGATCCTGAGGCCACAACCTTTGAGAATGGCTGCTTTAAGTGAAAGAAGTCACTCTCTTTTCTCAAACATGCTAGTTTTCCTTAGGAGTCAGGCACAGCCGCGTCCCAGGCACTTGGGTCTGGCCTGCCTCCCTTTGCTTACCTCATGGGCAGATATATCTGCTTCCAGCAGTTGATGCTTTTTCAGCAGGTTATTCACAGAAGCCAGGTCTTTGCCATAATCTTCGGATGCCAGCAGGGCCTCCACCTGGCAGTGAAAACATAAAAAGGAAACGCTACTGTGTGGTGTATACTCAGTATTCTGGAAAATTCAGGATGCCCAGTGGTTATTCCAGGTCCTTGTTTGGACAGCTGAATACCTCTCCATCACAATGTGTTACTGTGATTCCTAGTCACTTTGATCAGCCTGCCCGGCCTGAGACACTGTCTCTACTCAGTCAGTCAAACCTAGACTCCAGAGTCTATTCATAGTAAATACTACAGCTAAAGGCAAAATGCACAGCAATCTTAGTTCAAGGAAACTCCCCTAGGAAAGAATCAGCAGTGTGGGCAAAGATTAATATTCAAAGGTATTCACTGCAGCTAAATATATACACCAAAAGGCTGGGAACACCTGAATGTCCAACAATATGGGAATAAATTATGGCATGGCTCTATGATAAACTTACACAATTATTCAAAAAAACATTTTTTTTTTTTTGAGATGAAGTCTTGCTCTGTCGCCCAGGCTGGAGTGCAATGGTGTGATCTCGGCTCACTGCAAACTCCACCTCCTGGGTTCAAGCGATTCTCCTGCTCAGCCTCCTGAGTAGCTGGGATTACAGGAGCACGCCACCATGCCCGGCTAATTTTTGTATTTTTAGCAGAGACAAGGTTTCACTATGTTGGTCAGGCTGGTCTCGAACTCCTGACCTCAAGTGATCCGCCTGCCTCGGCCTCCCGAAGTGCTGGGATTACAGGCGTGAGCCACCGCACCTGACTAAAACCTCTATGATATTTTTATAATCTATGCTTTCCAAACATTCTCCAAGGAGAATACATGACTGACTCTGGTTTCCTAGATGCTACTATCTTGGTTTCTATCCTGGCATAGGCTTGTTAGAGTTGCACGCTGTGTAACTATCCATATCTCTTTCTATTTGCCTTCCCTATGGACATGAGTGATCTGCAGTCCAAGTGCCACTCCAAGTCAGCTCTCTTCTCTAAATATTCACTCCCTTTGCACATCAATCCCTTACAGCATTACAGCAACTCATATGTAATAAAGGTTTCTGTCAAAAGGGGTGTCTGGTGAGCCCTGCCTTTTCATGGTTTTGGGCTCACTGATGAACCCACTGTCCCAAATGACTAGAAATTCCCCACTGGTGGGAAGAGAAACCACTCAATGTTACCTCAGACAGCCAGAAGTCAAAGTCCTTGATCCCTGTGTTGAAGTTCTGCTGCTTGTTGGCTTCTTTCAGTTTCTGGCTCTTTTCAGCTGACTTCTGCACCAAGAACTGCCACTGGTCAGCTAAGGCAGCCAGGCGGGCCTGGGGAACAGAAGGGAGCCAAAAAGAAGATGAAATCTATGAAGAATCCTCCCTCTCCTAAAGCTCGATTTGAGAACTTCTAAGAGAGGAGGGTGGAAAACACTCATAGGAGCCATTCTCACTAGCATTCCCCAACTGTAATTCAGCCTAAAGTCTTCTAATCCATTTAATTTCTTAAGACTGTAATCCAAGTTATTATATCAGGTTGATAGTGATGCTGCTCATGTTCTTCCCCGGGCACCGGGAGCTGGTGGGCCATACCTTGACAGCATCCTCACTGCCGGCGCAGGCTCCACGTTCAATGAGGGAGTTGCCCATGTCGATAACCCCACGGATCCGGTCAGCATTGGCATGCAGCTCTGCTTCAAAAGCCTGGTGCTTCTGGTGCTTGCTCTAAAAATACCAAAAATTTTTTTTTCCAAACCAGTTCCTGCTAGGTTATGTCTTTTTAGGAGGGAAGGGGTTCTCAGTGGGAGGGAGTGGCAGCAAACATAAATAACTGGGGTAAATGCCAACGTTTTTTACAGAAGGCAATTGGAATTTGTATGAAATATTTTAGGGTTCATCTCTTGGGGAGTTAACAAAGGAGAAAGGAAATGTACTAGCTCAGGAGTAGATGAGTTAGAAGTCCTTATTTTTGAGACAGGGTCTTGCTCAGTTGCCCAGGCTGGAGTGCAATGGTGCAGTCTCAGCTCACTGCAGCTTCAACCTCTTGAGCTCAAGCAATCCTCCTACCTCAGCCTCATGGGTGCATGCCACCACACCTGGCTAATTTTTCTATTTTTTGTAGAGATGGGGTTTCCTGAGCTCAAGCAATTGAGCCGCACTGGCCTCCCAAAGTTCTGGCATTACAAGCATGAGCCACCAAGCTCGGCCAAAAAATCAATTCTTGAAGTAGCTATGCTAGTTATTTGGGAGTGAAGCCCTAGAATTAAACACTTTCTAGCACTTTCCAGAAGATGGCAATGGCCAACTTCAGTTTTGAATCTGCTTGTACATCAATTTCCATCCATGGCTTTCTCCTTTTTGGAGACAGGCTCTAATGAATGAGATTCATACGGACGTTTTATCATCTAAAGCAGAAATCACCATTAAGCAAAATTCATAACATAAATTGTATTAACTAGCAAAATAATATTTGATGGTCAGTCTTATCCCTCTGTTGACAGAGGAGAAATCTACAGCTACTACAGACATTGGCTTTGTTGATTTATCTTTTGGTAGCTGTCATTAATCAAAACACTGGGATACTGTCAGAACCCAGGCTTGACTGCAAGAAGGAATTTATTTTCTGGGAAACGAAAGGGCTACGAGAAGGATGGGCTCCTGATCCTGGGTGCCTGATACGGTTTTTATGAATCCATAAAGAAACAGAAGGTACTGAAATGCTACAAGAGACAATTGCAAGGACATAGCAGCTGTGCCACAATTCTGGGAAAAAAAATTGGCTGGGTGAGAAATGCAGGGTCTCAGGGGAGAGTGTTATTTGGGGGAAAAAAAACAACAACTAAAAGGCAGTAGTGTTGGGGAATTCTGCATCAAATGTTTCATTTCAGAGGCAGCAACTGTCAAAGGATGGAGCCATCTGGCTCAATTCAACACTAACATGAAATGTCCTTGTTACGTTCTCTCACTGCCTGATCCCAAAGGCAAGAACAAAAAGGGTCTCAAACACTCAGATATCCTGACAAAAGTCCCATTCCTTTCTTCTTCTGTTCCTTGTTCTGATCACTCTTTGGTTCAAATTCCATTTATTCTCTTCTCTATCTTCATTTTTTCCACCCGCTTAAGCAACTTTGAGCTACATGTTAACTGAGAAGTCTCCTTTCACTACCTGTTGAGTAATGTCTGCTTTTATCTTAACTTCTCATTTGTATTCCTTGAAGATTTGTAAGTATTAATAGATCATACGTCTCTCTACAGTTCTCTAGCTGTTCCTGTCCTGACTGGCACCTCTGGATGCCTGAGTGGCTATGCATTAAAACCCTCACACCAGACTGGCCTCCCTTGCCTGGGCCACTGAACACCATGAGCTCATAGCAAGTCTCAGCCAAGGTCTACACAGAAAAAGCTGAAGCTGATATTCCATCTTCAAAAGGAAGCACTCCTTGAAAGAAAGTGGTCAACTACTGCCCCGCAAATCAAACACTGTACAGAATTTGCCTAAGTGATAAACTGGGGGAGAGAGGGGGGAGTAAGGCGTTGCAGGCTAATTACAACAGAGAAAGCCACATCCCACAGGGACACTTGAATGGAGTGTAATGGATGATTAGAAATGAAAAGGATGAAGAGACACCAGCAGACTTGTGACCACAATAACAATAATCTATGCAGAGGAACACAAATACTGGAGCTCATTTAACTACAACTCTTAAAAAAATTAAAAACTTACCAGCAGCTTGGAAAGCTACAAAAACAGATTAAAAGAATAAGAGTTCAGTACACTGATGTGGACACACATATCAGCTATTAAATAGAAACTCATTTTGTCATACTTCCCCGGGGAAGCTCAGCATTTGGGAACAGTAATAGAAAGGGGATTCTATAGACTTTAACAGAATATATTAAAGTAATAGAAAGGGGATTCTATAGACTACAGCAGAAACGGTTTTAATGGAGACAAATGAGGAAGGCGAATTTTAAATGGCTCTGAAACGTGAGGAGGGCTTTCCCACTGGCTTGACTTACTAAAACATTTTTCACTGACTTCCCATGGGTGCAAGGAGTTTGTTTTATAAATGCTTTAACAAAATCTACTCAATAACATAAGGCTACATCAAGAACAACACCCAGTCACTTCAGCTTACCTGGATGTTGGTGGGATCCTTGTATGACTCATCACTCGCTGTCTGCAATTTTTCACTGATCCAAGCCTCAATCTCATCCACATCCCGGCTGAACTGTTGGAGGGTTTGAGATTCTCCTAGCTTTGACCTTTTCTCAATCATCTGGGCTTTCAGACGTCGCCACCTGAAAGAGTGAAACCATGAGATCCAACAAGAACATATCTTACCGTGGAGAAGGAAGTGGGGAGATAGAACAGGACTGGGCCTTCATATGAGGGGATGTATCCTCTCAGGGCTGGTGACTATGTCAGTGCCACAGGACACCCACCTGTCCAAGACCTCATTGCGCCGGCTAGAAATGTCTCCCTTGGCATAATGGCCGGCAGCGATGAGCTGGTCGGCAAAGGCCTGCAGAGCAGCAATCTTCTCTTCCTGTCAGAAAACAAAGGTGTGAGGTCAAGGTGGGCCTGCAGCTGGGCCCTGCCTGGATTGCTGGTCTTGAGAAAAGGACAGTTATTTTGGGTGACTGAGAACTAGCTGGTGGCAGGATCAGAATACACTGACACTTTAGAAGCAAGAGTGTAAAACGCCAAAAGCAAGCTTGATTTCAGTCATTACTAGAGTATAGTTTAACTCAAGGAGTCTTCAGGTCACTTAGGTGGGGCAGGTGTTAGAATATCAGAACAAAATTAAGCTTAATAATAGGAAAATGCTATCAGATTTACAGCAAAGTGACTTATAAATCAAAGAGTCTTACATCTTCCTTGTTGTTTGTTCATGTATTCCTTTACCTACCTACACATTTGTTTTTCCTCCCTTTGATAATAAAATTTTTTTTTCCTGTGGCATCCCCATTATTAAAATCTCAGAAATATCAGAATCTATAAGTTTTAAAGATTATTTATGTACACATTTTTCTTAGACAATGCAGGTATTCCTTGGAGATATAACAGTGACTCTATAAGCCAAGAAACAGATGTCAATGAGGAAAAATCCAGACTCTGACTCCATGGTCCAGAGGCCTCACCTGGACATTAATTGCTTTGTCAAAGTCTTCATGTTTTTTGATCAGAGCCTCTACGCTGTCCAGTGAGTCTCCTTTGTCTTCGGTATTCAAGAAAGCCTCCCGGGCAGCCATCCAGTTCTCAGCTTGCTCACAGTCCCGATGGAACAGCTTTAGAGAGGGCAAGAGGCAGGTGAGAAAATGAGGCTCTTCAGCAAGGAAACGCTTGGTCAGAAAGCAGGAGCACACATACCTGCAATTCAAGGCACTGATCCAGCATCATCCTGCGCTGAACCCAGGCCTTCTCCAGGTCTGCACGCTCCTGGTCAAGAATATCAAGTTTCTGCTTGATCTCAGGGCTGGCATAGTGTCCATGAGCCAACAGCTGCTGTCCAAACTGCTCAAATGCCTGGAAAGTGCCAGCCCTGGCATCAATTTCTGTCCGGTGTTCCTGCCAAAAGGAGGGAAGGGATTAGGTAACTGGCAGCAGATGCCCACTCTGATGTCAACTATCGACTCACCACAAAAGGAGGGAATGAGGCCTCCAGGGCCCTGCAGAGCAGTCACGTCTTTGCTACTCAGCAGGCAGGTCCACCCACCTGGTGTCGCTCCAGCAACGCCTCAGCTCCGGTGACATCCTTGGCTAGCTCATCTGAGGACACCAACCCCCGTATTCCATTGATCCAAGACATGAGGTCCCTGGAAACCAGAACCCCAGAAAAATAGCTATTATATTACCTGGTAAGGAGATCTTCTGCCCAGGAAAACAGGGAATGACATAATTCTTGCCTCAGAAAGTTATCTTGGATTAATTTAATCTACTGAATGAGGCTAGGTCTTTGGGCAAAGTGTTTCAAAACTTCTTGTTCTTCTTGAGGTGTTTTTTTTTTTTTGAGATGGAGTCTCGCTCTGTCGCCCAGGCTGGAGTGCAGTAGTGCAATCTTGGCTCACTGCAAGCTCCACCTCCGCCTCCCGGGTTCACGCCACTCTCCTGCCTCAGCCTCCCGAGTAGCTGGGACTACAGGCATCTGCCACCGTTCCTGGCTAATGTTTTTGTATTTTTAGTAAAGACGGGGTTTCACCGTGTTAGCCAGAATGGTCTCGATCTCCTGACCTTGTGATCCACCCACCTCGGCCTCCCAACGTGCTGGGATTACAGGCATGAGCCACTGTGCCCAGCCATTGTTGAGTTATTTTTTTAAAAGTCTGAATTTCTTGGAGGAAAAGTCAGTAAGTTTATAATTAAGATCTTTTCACCCTCCAGAATAACAAGTTCTAGCTACAATTAAGTCTTTGATAGCTTCAAATGAAAAAGCCTTTGTTGGCCGGGCATGGTGGCTCACGCCCGTAATCCTAGCACTTTGGGAGGCTGAGGCAGGAGGATCACTTGAGCTCACAAATTCCAGACCAGCTTGGGCAATGTGGTGAAATCTTGTCTCTAAAAAAAAGAAAAAGCCTTTCTTTAGGATTAACCCTTGAAGCCCTAGGCCTGTGCATGCATTTGATCCAGTTTCTCACAGCTGTGCAAGCACAAGGGCACAAAACTGAGTGTGTAAGGTCAGATATGGTATGATTCCTTTTATATGATATGTCCAAAAGAGGCAAATCCATGGACACAGAAAGCAGATAAAGGATTCCGAGTGGGTGGGGAAGAGAGAAGAGGGGGTGATTAGTTAAGGGATGTTATTCTAGGGCAATGAAAATGTTTCAAAGCTAGAGAGGAGTGGCTGCACAACACTGTGAATCCATTAAATGTCATGGATTGCACATTTTAAAGTGGTTAATTATATGTTGTGTGGCCCTTACCTCAATAAAAAGAAAAAGAAAACTAACTGCCAACTGGGACCTCCTCCCAGAGGCCTGTGAAAGAAAGCAGCATCTGCCTACTCCCACTGCAGCAGGGGAGATGCCCCAGCTAACAGATACAAGACCACAAGTGTGCAAGTGTGTGTGTAAAATAATATTGTTAAAGAGCACAAAAAAAGACAAAACAAGTGTCTGTCCTCAATGGCTACTGTTGAACAAGTCATAAATCGCCCATCCAGTGGATTGCTGTGTAGTCATTAAAAAGGCAGTGATACAAGATTGCGGGACATTTTAAGACAACTGGCCTAGTATCCTAATGACATTAATGCCAGGTAAGACATAGGCCAGGTGAAGTGGCTCATGCTTGAAATCTCAGCACTTTGGGAGGCTGAGGCGAGAGGATCATTTGAGCCCAGGAATTTGAGACCAGCCTGGGCAACACAGTGAGACCTAGTCTCTACTAAAAATTTAAAAACTAGCCAGGTGTGGTGGTACATGCCTATGGTACCAGCTACATGGGAAGCTGATGCTGACGGATCACTTGAGCCTGGGAAGTTGAGGGTGCGGTGAGCAATGATTGGGCCACTGCACTCCAGCCTGGGCAACAGAGCCAGATCCTGTCTCAAAAAAAAAAAAAAAAAAAAAAAAAAAAAGGCCGGACATGGTGGCTCACGCCTCATCCCAGCACTTTGGGAGGCTGAGGTGAGTGGATCACCTGAGGTCAGGAGTTCAAGACCAGCCTGGACAACATGGAGAAACCCCATCTCTACTGAAAAAAAATACAAAATTAGCCGGGCTTGGTGGTGCATGCCTGTGATCCCAGCTATTCGGGAGGCTGAGGCAGGATAATCGCTTGAATCCGGGAGGCGGAGGTTGCAATGAGCCAAGATTGTGCCATTGCACTCCAGCCTGGGCAACAAGAGACACACATATATATATGTCTAGGGAAAAATATAATGTCATACGGCAAGGGGATGAGAGGGCGTACGCCTGTACTTGGATAGGAAAGCAGAGACTTGTTTTTTTTTTTTTTGAGGCAGTCTTGCTCCATCGCCCAGGCTAGAGTGCAGTGGTACGGTCTCAGCTTACTGCAACCTCCGCCTCCCGGGTTCAAGTGATTCTCCTGCCTCAGCCTCCCGAGTAGCTGGAATTACAGGTGCGTGCCACCATGCCTGGCTAATGTTTGTATTTTCAGTACAGATGGGGTTTCACCATGTTGGCCAGGCTGGTCTTGAACTCCTGACCTCGTGATCCACCTGCCTTGGCTTCCCAAAGTGCTGAGATTACAGACGTAAGCCACCATGCCTGGCTGTGGAGAATTATTTTTAACAATCTGGAATTCAGTAGTTTGACTATTTTACATTGATTACGTACTACTTTTTTCTGTTTTTAATTTTTTCTTTTTTTTTTGAGATTGAGTCTCACTCTTGTCACCCGGGCTGGAATGCAGTGGCACGATCTCGGCTCATTGCAACCTCCGCCTCTCAGATTCAAGTGATTCTCCTGCCTCAGCCTCCTGAGTAGCTGGGATTACAGGTGTCTGCCACCATGCCCAGGTAATTTTTGTACTTTTAGTAGAAACATGGTTTCGCCATGTTGGCTAGGCTGGTCTTGAACTCTTGATCTCAGGTGATCCGCCCGCCTTGGTCTCCCCAAAGTGCTGGGATTACAGGCGTGAGCCACTGTGCCCGGAGGTTTTTAATTCTTAAATTAAAATTTAAAATTTTACAATAGCCAAAGTGTTTTGCCATGTATCCCAGGCTGGTCTCCAACTTCTGAGTTCAAGCGATCCGCTTGCCTCGGCCTCCCAAAGTGCTGGGATTATAGGTGTGAGCCATTGTACCCAGATGAGCATGTGCTACTTTCACGATAAAAATGACCCCTGCAAAGAAGGCTCTACGTTCCAGAGGTCTGAGTGAACGCAGCTCCGTACCGGAAATCGCTAAGAAAGCGCTGCAGGTCGTGGGAGTCGCCCAACTTCGCCTTGCGCTGATCTGCACGTTTCCCCAGGCTGCTCCAGGCCTGGTTTAACTCTGTGCACTTTTCCTGGAGGTCCTCTGCTGACTCGGGATGGGACTGGATCAGGCGCTCTGCTGTTTCACCAAGGGAGTTTACCTATGGGAACAAAGTGGTGAATGAGCTTGCAGTAAGGGGGTGTGCTCTGCAGAACAGAAGACTTCTCTTGCTGGGGCAAAAATGCCAGAAGATGACTTTGGGTCCTCTCACCTTGTCACCGAGAGCTGCAAGGTCCCTCTCAAAGCCCTCATGCTTGCGTTGCAGGGCCTGCACACTGGCGAGATCATGTCCATAATTGTCTGTGTTTAGAGCTTGATTCTTTTCTTCAATCCATTCTTTGGTTTCATCAGCATCTCTAAAGGGGAGACACATTTACGTTAAGAAATGCTGAGTACAATTGCCTTGATTACAGGACAGACACTAAAAAAATTTTATTTATTTATTTATTTATTTATTGAGACGGAGTTTCGTTCTTGTCACCTAGGCTGGAGCACAATGCACAATCTTGGCTCACTGCAACCTCCACCCCCACCGGGTTCAAGCGATTCTCCTGCCTCAGCCTACCAAGTAGCTAGGATTACAGGCACTCGCCACCACGCCCAGTTATCTTTTTATTTTTAGTAGAGGTGGGTTTTCCCCATGTTGGTCAGGCTGGTCTCAAACTCCTGACCTCAGGTGAGCTGCCTGCCTTGGCCTCCCAAAGTGCTGGGATTACAGGCATGAGCCACCAGGCCTGGCCTAAGAAAATTTATTTAGCTGACATTTGTATATTTGTCTGTGGCTACCACCAATAACTCTAAAAAGCAAAATAATTCACTTAGCAGGATTTACTGAGCATCCACCCTGTGTCAGATGTAAACATCAACAAGAGCCAGCCGTTCCTATAGGATCTCACTCAGCAAGCTTGGGGGCTGTCAGGAACTAGCAGTCACCTGTTTCTCCCTCTCCCAGCCCAGGGTTCACCCCTCACCTGTGGAACCTCTGTACTTCATGGGCACTGCCCAAGAGCTGGCTCCGTTCCTCGGCCAGCTGCTGTAGGGACCGCCAGCGCTCATTCAGCTCCTGCAGGACAGCAAAACATCAGCTCCATTGTACCGCCTCTCGTCATGTTCCCAGTCAGACTTTGGGAAAATGACTTTGCTTGAAGGAGATGCTAGGGCACATATAATTTCCTGTTTCCAACCTTCCTCGCTGAATAAATTAGTATACAACATTCCAGTCAGAGCCAAGCCAAAACTAGCTGTGCCTGACAGCTTCAACACCCACAAACACCTGACCTAGGCATCCCCTCTGAGGCAGCAGGAGACATAGCTGACTCTTCCTTACTCTCATCTCCTAGCCTGGGGCCTGGCAGTTAGCAACTGCTTCCTAAATCACAGCTGCGTGGAGAAATCCCAGCGCTCGCTGCCTCCCAACACCCGACCAGCAGCCTCACAGGCCACAGCAGGCCTGGGAAGAGCCAGTATGCTACAGGACCTCGCACTGCAGGCGGCAAGGGAGCCACTCACTGCTTTCCTGAGACTGTGCTCCTTCTAGCTCCCTGACCTACTGGAAATCAGAGGGAAGGCGTGCTGCCTTCCCTGGCGGGCTCTTGACAGGAAAGCCACCAAGCTACCCAGCGACCATGAGCATGCTGATGTTTACTTAGGACATGCTTGGACCCAGGAGAGTGAGATATGTCACAGTTCACCCGGTTGACAAGAACAAGAGCTCTACTGTAGACAGGGAAGGAAGATAGTGGAGAAAACCAGGGGAGATTAGGGGAGCTGGTCAGTGCTTCTTACCTTGATGGAATTAAAGGTGGCCACGGTGTGAACCATCAGACGAGCAGACTAGGTAGGGAGGAAAGCAGAAGGCAAAACTAATCAAGTGCCTGGCAATTAGAGATCTGAGCTGCAAGTGTCATTGACTAGGTCCCTGTGATCAACCCAAATTACCTTAAAGGGATACTGGCAACATTCTTAACAGAGACATCAGTAGAAGTGTCAACTACTAGAAGGTCATGAAAATACCCAAAATGCACAATTAGACTCAGCTCAGTAATTAATTTTATCTGATGAAGAGTGAAAAGAGAATGGTAAAAATCACAATTCCAGCAGCTAGCTGGACAGAAAAATACCTAAAAGACTAATGATTAATATCATTTTCTTGTCTATACTACAGGAGAATATTCCAGAAAAAGAAAAAACAAACCCTAATTTAACAAATGCTGGCAGCTGAGACTATTTAACAGTCAGGAGCACTAATAATCACTTTCATTTCTAATTATAGTTATTGGGTTGCTGTTCTTTTTAACAGTATCCCCATTGAAGGGCAACGGCTTTACCAGAGGGAAAAAATAAAGCAGTGAATTAGCTTTCAACAATGTACATTTCAACAATATAGCTGTCAACAATATAGATCCTTCTAAAAATCTAAAGTCCCTTAGGGCTAGGCACGGTGGCTCACGCCTGTAATCCCAGCACTTCCGGAGGCCGAGGTGGGTGGATCACCTGAGGTTAGGAGATCAAGACCAGCCTGGCCAACATGGTGAAACCCTGTCTCTACCAAAAATATAAAAATTAGCTGGGCATGGTGGCGGGTGCCTGTAATCCCAGCTACACAGGAGGCTGAGGCGGGAGAACTGCTTGAACCCAGGAGGCAGAGGTTGCAGTGAGCTGAGATCACGCCACTGCACTCCAGCCTGGGTGAAAGAGCAAGACTCTGTCTCACAAAAAAAAAAAAAAAAAAAAAAAAAAAAGGAGGCCAAGATGGCTGAGCTTGGATGCAGACGTCCTCATGGCATCCCTAGGTGGCATTTTCAACTGGTGTGTTTATAGGAGTCAGAAGGTGGACCCACTGTCTCCGGTAAGAGGTACTGGGATTTATAAAGGTATCTAAAATAAACTTCTGAAAGAATACATATGTTATCAGAAACATTCTGCTGAGGGCGTAAGTAAGGCTGTTGCCCATTCATATAATCAATGATCAAGTTTTGCTATGTAAGAAAAGCGAAGAGTGAGAAAAGGAGAGAGAGCTGAATAGAAGGAAAAGTATACCCCCCGTGCCTGGCCCAATTAGAAACCTACTTAACAAGGAGGATAGTCAGAGCCAGTCAGGGAAGGAGGCCACAAGACACAGATCCCTCTCAGCCTAGGTCCTCAGGAGAGGTCAGACAAGGTGACTGAGCGGGTTCAAAGGTGGACATGGAAGGGTTGTTGGGGGGAGGCTTTTTGTTTTAAGGTTTTCATGCTTTCTTCATATTTCTGGGGATACACTTTTAAAAATTTTACTTTTTTTTTATCTGCTTGTCAACTCACCATTGTACTAACGAGGAGAAGACCTACTTTCTTTTTTCTTTCTTTTTTTTTTTTTTTTTTTTTTTGAGGCGGAATCTCGCTCTGTCGCCCAGGCTGGAGTGCTGTGGCCGGATCTCAGCTCACTGCAAGCTCCGCCTCCCGGGTTCCCGCCATTCTCCTGCCTCAGCCTCCCGAGTAGCTGGGACTACAGGCGCCCGCCACCTCGCCCGGCTAGTTTTTTGTATTTTTTAGTAGAGACGGGGTTTCACCGTGTTAGCCAGGATGGTCTCGATCTCCTGACCTCGTGATCCGCCCGTCTCGGCCTCCCAAAGTGCTGGGATTACAGGCTTGAGCCACTGCGCCCGGCCTCTTTTTTCTTTTTAAAACTTTTTTTGTTTTGTTTTGTTTTTTGTAGAGCCGGGGTTTCGCCATGTTGCCCAGGCTGGTCTCCAATTCCTGGGCTCATCCACCTGTCTCAGCCTCCCGCAATGCTGGGATTATAGGTGTGAGCCATCACACCTAGCCAAAAGATCTACTTTTATAAAGTCAGAATCTGCTCTCTAACTTGCCTGTAACTTAAGTGATGTATTCCTGAAGAGCTGGGTCAGGAGGGAAGATGCTAGAACTGAGACACACGCAACCAGTTACACAATCACAGCTATAAATGTATCACATAAAAAACCTCAGCCGGGACAGTAATCCCAACACTTTGGGAGGCCGAGGTGGGCGGATCACCTGAGGTCAGGAGTTTGAGACCAGCCTGGCCAATGTGGCGAAACCCTAACTCTTCTGAAAATACAAAAATTAGCAGGCATGGTGGTGCATGCCTGTAATCCCAGCTACTAGGGGGAGCTGAGGAAGGAGGATCGCTTGAATCTGGTAAGCAGAGGTTGCAGCGAGCTCAGATCATGCCACTGCATTCCAGCCTGGGCAACAGAGCTAGACTCCATCTCAAAAAAAACAAAAAACAAAAACAAAAAAAACCTTCTCCCTGGCTGGGCGCTGTGGCTCAGGCCTGTAATCTCAACACTTCGGAAGGTTGAGGCGGGTGGATCACCTGTGGTCAGGAGTTAAAGACTACCCTGGCCAACATGGCGAAACCCTGTCTCTACTAAAAACACAAAAATTAGCCAGGCATGGTGGCACATGCCTGTAGTCCCAGCTACTTGGGAGGCTGAGGCAGGAGAATTGCTTGAACTAGGGAGGCAGAGGTTGCAGTGAGCGGAGATTGCGCCACCACACTCCAGCCTGGCTGACAGGGCAAGACTCCATCACAAACAAACAAACAAACAAAACAAACACCTTTTCCCCTGTATTCTTGGTCAGGGATGGCCCATTCTGGTTAAGCCATATTCACACCTGGATTTGTCCAGAAAAATGTCTACTGTAGTGGGGAAACATCTCATTCCTCCCTTTACATCTCTGCATCGGGCATCTCTGAAGCCTTTCTTGGGCCACAGGATAGAGGCCAAGCAAATGGTGAATGAAGGCCTGCCCTCCTTTACAGGTGCAGTTGTTCTCGTGTTCACGTCATTTCCCTTTGGACTGCCTCTTACTGGTGGGACCCTGCCAACCACACAGTGCTCCCTGCTGCAGCATATGCTGCACCAACATGGGTAATCAATGCAACCTAACTGTACTGAGCATTTGACGTAGACACTCTGCTTTTGTATATTAAGCATCACATTTTAAGAGATAACAGATTCAGAAAGAAACCACCCCAAACAAGTCCAGAAATGACTAAAGACTTAAGACAAGCTGAATATTCAGAGAAAGGCACACCAGAAAAGGACACAACATATTTCATGCTCTCACAAAACTCCTGAAAACAATAATTTGCAAAAGAGTCCTTACCTTCCACGGGGAGGCTGTCTTGGGATCAGTTTCATCCTATTCAGAGAAAGAGTAATTTAGGCAGCCATGCAATTGAGCATGAAACAACAAAGCACCTGACCTTTCCAGTTAATGACTCTAGTTTCCCCCAGGGGAGATCCCAGATATTAATACACTAATCAAAACAGCATTCTCCCTCCATAGTTTGGCTGGTAACAAACTTCAAGGCTAGTTAAGAAAAATTAAGCCAACAAACAGGAGAGACAAATTCCAACTTTTTATCCAGTAGAAGAAATGGAGAGAATAAAGAAATTTAATAAGAAAACCACCAACTTTTCTTTATGTTGTACTCATAAGATTGTCTGCAAAGGGGTAATAAACAAACCTAAAGATAGCTATAGAAGAAGTTTTAGAAAACTGAAGAGATAAAGACTTTTTTTTTTTTTTTTTTTTTAAAGAGCTGCGCTTTGTGTTGCATGCCTGTTGTTCTAGATAATTGGGAGATTGAAGTGGGAGGATTGCTTGAGGCCAGGAGTTCGAGGCTGCAGTAGGCTATAACTGTAGCTGTGAAAAGCCACTGACCTCCAGTCTGGACAACAAAGCAAGACCCTATCTCTTACAAACAAAACAAACAAAAAAAAACCAACATTTTTTTGTCTTTTGAAGAATGGTAAGTAGAAATCAATTTCTGGGCCAGAAGTGGTGGCTCACGTCTGTAATCCCAGCACTCTGGGAAGCTGACGTGGGCGGATCACCTGAGGTTGGGAGTTCGAGACTAGCCTGGACAACATGGTGAAACCCCGTCTGTACTAAAAATACAAAAATTAGCTGGGTGTGATGCCACACGCCTGGAATTCCAGCTACTCAGGAAGCTGAGATGGGAGAATCGCTTGAACCTGGGAGGTGGAGGTTGCAGTGAGCCAAGATCACACCACTGCACTCTAGTCTGGGTGACAGAGTGAGACTCTGTCTCAAAAAAAAAGAAATCAATTTTTGGTGTTTTCCACAAATCTTTACACACAAAAGGCATCGGAGGTTAAGGAATAGCAATTCTGATGAAGTTCTTGGCCTGGATATTCTTACCAAAGTTTAAACCCTTCTCATGTTCAAGATCCACACACAGTACCCGAAACTTACCCTGGGCATCATGCCATACACTTCCTACAAGGAGAGAGAGAAACCAGTTTTATTATTAGAAGAAATACACGTCTCTCAAGAATACTCATTATGGTCAAACCTGGAAACACAGGAGAGAATTCCAAAAAGACAAATGGAAATGCCAGTCCAAATGTCCAGCAGAACTTCAAGTATTTATACATAAACCTTTTCTTTGAGGAACTTATGAAATTACCATTAGTTAATGGCTATATAAACATTAAATATTTAATGGACTTACGGAGAAGACAGAAGACCCCCCAGAACCAAATAGAGATGAGGGATATTGGTATAAAGAAGTTAATCAAAATGGTTTTGGTCACATAGAGGACCTGACCTACAGTCAAGCCACAATTCTGTGCTATGAAACACTGCTTGTTGGGCTATGACAGACATAGGAAGAACAAAGCTGCATCCTTACAGCAACAGAGCCTCACTCCAAGATGGAGACACCTACCTGTTGTTGCACAGCCTGCACCTCCTCTGCCATAAGACCTTCAGACTCCAGGTCTTCAGCTACCTTGTTAATGTCCTTCAACCGTGACTCATTGGCCTTCAGGTCCTTTAAAACAAAAGCCATAATAACTAAAACCCAAAATAGCAAGCCAAAGTCAAAGGAGACATCACAAACTATGGCTTGAAACTATAAGGAGTCTTCTACAAGGGCCTATTTAAAAAAAAGGGATTAAAAAAATAAGCTACGGCCAGGCATGGTGGCTTACGCCTGTAATCCCAGCACCTTGGGAGGCCAAGGTGGGCGGATCACCTGAGGTCGGGAGTTCAAGACCAGCCTAACCAACATGGAGAAACCCTTTCTCTACTAAAAGTACAAAATTAGCTGGGTGTGGGGGCCTTTGCCTGTAATCCCAGCTACTTGGGAGGCTGAGGCAGGAGAATCGCTTGATCTTGGGAGGCAGAGGTTGCGGTGAGCCGAGATCGCACCATTGCACTCCAGCCTGGGCAAGAAGAGTGAAACTCCATCTCAAAAACAAAACAAAACAAAAAGGCCGGGTGCGGTGGCTCACGCCTGTAATCCCAACACTTTGGAAGGCCAAGGTGGATCACAAGGTCAGGAGTTCAAGACCAGCCGGGCCAAGATGGTGAAACCCCGTCTCTACTAAAAATACAAAAATTAGCCGGGCACGGTGGCAGGCGCCTGTAATCCCAGCTAATCGGAAGGCTGAGGCAGGAGAATCTCTTGAACAGGTGGCGGGAGTTGGGGGGCAGAGGTTGCAGTGAGCCGAAATCGCACCACTGCACTCCATCCTGGGCAACAGAGCAAGACTCTGTCTCAAAACAAAACAGAAACAAAACAAAGAAAAAAAGCTATAAGGATCTGTTCAACAGGTATCCCTATGGATTGGTTTTCCCAGCCCTCAGATAATTATTGGACTCGAATTTACTTCATTAACTGTAGTTTTTTCGTTTTTTTGGAGACAGGGTCTCGCTGTCACCCAGGCTGGAGTGGAGTATTGCAATCATCTGCAGCCTTTACCTCCCAGGCTCAAGCAATCCTCCTACCTCAGTCTTCTCAGTAGCTTGGACTACAGGCACACACCACTATGCCCAGCAAATATTTTTATCAAATAGAGACTTTTTTAAAACCTCTTTTTGGTTTCAAAACAATGTTTTTAAAATGTGAAGAGGCCAGATGTGGTGGCTCACACCTTTAATCCCAGGACTTTGGGAGGCCAAAGCAGGAGGATTGCTTAAGGAGTTCAAGACCAGCTTGGGGCAACATAACCAAACCCCAATCTCTACAGAAATTTTTTTTTTCTTCTAATGAGACTCAGTCTCACTCTGTTGCCCAGGCTGGAGTGCAGTGGCATGATCACGGTTCACTGCAACCTCCGCCTCCTGGGTTCAAGTGACCTTCGTGCCTCAGCCTCCTGAGTAGCTGGGACTACAGCCAGGCACTACCACGCCCAGCTACTTTTTGTATTTTCAGCAGAGATGGGGTTTTACCACGTTGGCCAGGCTGGTCTTGAACTCCTGACCTCCAGTGATCCGCCTGCCTCAGCCTCCCAAAGTGCTGAGATTACAGGCATGCGCCGCTGGGCCCGGCCAGAAAAATTTTTTCAATTATAACAATGGATGTGAGGCAGGGCGCGGTGGCTCAAGCCTGTAATCCCAGCACTTTGGGAGGCCGAGATGGGCGGATCATGAGGTCTGGAGATCGAGACCATCCTGGCTAACACGGTGAAACCCCGTCTCTACTAAAAAAATACAAAAAAAACTAGCCGGGTGAGGTGGCGGGAGCCTGCAGTCCCAGCTACTCGGGAGGCTGAGGCAGGAGAATGGCGCAAACCCGGGAGGAGGAGCTTGCAGTGAGCCGAGATCCGGCCACTGCACTCCAGCCTGGGCGACAGAGCGAGACTCCATCTCCAAAAAAAATAAATAAATAAAAAATAATGGATGTGGTAGCCTACGTCCATAGTCCCAGCTACACGGGTGGCTGAGGTGGGAGGATCACTTGAGCACAGGAGTTCAAGGTTACAGTGAGCTACAATCATCCCACTGCACTCTAGCCTGTGCGAGAGAGTGAGACCCTATCTCTAAAAAATAAGTAAAAACGAGATAAAATTTTAATGCACAGTTACTATAGGAGATAGAAGCTCTTCCTCCTCATTTGAATTTTTTGTAAGAATACTTTTAAGTGAATCCCAGCACTTTGGGAGGCCGAGACGGGCGGATCACCAGGTCAGGAGATCGAGACCATCCTGGCTGACCCAGTGAAACTCCGTCTCTACTAAAAACTACAAAAACTAGCCGGGCGAGGTGGCGGGCGCCTGTAGTCCCAGCTACTCGGGAGGCTGAGGCAGGAGAATGGCGTAAACCCAGGAGGCGGAGCTTGCAATGAGCTGAGATCTGGCCACTGCACTCCAGCCTGGGCGACAGAGCGAGACTCCATCTCAAAAAAAAAAAAAAAAAAAAGAATACTTTTAAGTGGTGGAATGGATAAACAATGTGTAGTGTGCCAGTCAAATATTATTCAGCTATAAAAAGGAATGGAGTACTGACATGTGCTACAAAAAGGATGAAACTTGAAAACATTATGGGCCAGGTGCAGTGGCTCACACCTGTAATCCCAGCACTTTGGGAGGGCAAGATGGGCAGACAGCCTGAGCTCAGGAGTTCGAGACCAGACTGGGCAACATGGCGAAACCTTGTCTCTACAAAAAATACAAAAATTAGCTGAGCATAGTGGTACATAGCTATAGTCCCAGCTACTCAGGAGGCTGAGACAGGAGGATCACTTGAACCCAGGAAGCGGAGGCTGCAGTAAGCTGAGACTGGGCCACTGCACTCCAGCCTGGGCAACGGAATGCTACCTTGTCTCAAAAATAAATAAATAAAAGAAAGAAAACATAAACAAAAGAAGCCAGTCACAAAAAGTCACATGACGTGATTCCATTTATATAAATTGTCCAGAATAGGTAAATATGGAGGCAAGCAGCAGATGAGTGGCTACGTGGGCCACTGGGGTTAGGGAGAATGGCAAATGAATGCTTGATAGATATGTGGTTTTCTTCTGAAGTGATGCAAATGTTTCAGAACTAGAGGTGGTGGTTGCACAACATTGTGAATGTACTCAATACCACTGAATTGTACACTTTAAAATGGTTAGCTTTGTGAATTTACCCCAATTTTTTAAAAAAAGAGTACTTTCACATCTATTGTAGTTTAGGCTTAGAAAAGTTCTTATAACAACATGTAGAGAACAAAGTATATCCTTCCTTAAAACTAAACTAGTCCAAAAAGGTTTCAATTAAAGTCTTTTAAAAATAGCTACACAGGCCAGGCGTGGTAGCTCACTTTGGGTCAAGCTGAGGTGGGGGGATCACTTGAGGCCAGGAATTTAAGACCAGGCTGGCCAACACGGTAAAACCTCGGCTGTACTAAAAATACAAAAATTTGCCAGACGTGGTCATGCGTACCTGTAATCCCAGCTACTCGGGTGGCTGAGGCATGAGAATCACTTGAGCCTGGGAGGCGAAGTTGCAGTGACCTGATATCGAGCCACTGCACTCCAGCCTGGGCAATACAGTGAGACTCTGTCTTAAAAAAAAAAAAACTGAGGCCGGGCGCGGTGGCTCACGCCTGTAATCCCAGCACTTTGGGAGACCGAGGCAGGTGGATCACCTGAGGTCAGCAGTTTGAGACCAGCCTGACCAATATGGTGAAACCTCATCTCTACTAAAAATACAAAAACTAGCCAGGCATGGTGGCAAGCCCCTGCAGTCCCAGCTACTCGGGAGGCTGAGACAGGAGAACTGCTTGAACCTGGGAGGAGAAGGTTGCAGTGAACTGAGATCATGCCAATGAACTTCAAGCCTGGGCGACGAAAGCGTGATTCCGTCTCAAAAGAAAAAAAAATTGGAAAAAAAAAATAGCTACATAGATGATGGAATATAATCTATGTAATTTGCATTCCAGTAATTTGCAGTCAGAAATCAAGAGACTCCGGCCGGGCGCAGAAGCTCATGCCTATAATCCCAGTACTTTGGAGGCTGAGGTGGGTGGATCACCTGAAGTTAGGAGTTTGAGGCCGGCCTGGCCAACATGGTGAAACACTGTCTCTACTAAAAACACAAAAATTAGCAGGACATGGTGGCGGGCATCTGTAATCCCAGATACTTAGGAGGCTAGGGCACGGGAATCACTTGAACCCAGGAGGCAGAGGTTGCAGTGAGCTGAAGTCATACCACTGCACTCCAGTTTGGATGACAGCGAGAATCCATCTCAAAAAAAAAAAAAAAAAAAAAAAAAAATCAAGAGACTAAAATCTTTTTTTTTTTTTTTTTTTGAGACGGAGTCTTGCTCTGTAGCCCGGGCTGGAGTGCAGTGGCCGGATCTCAGCTCACTGCAAGCTCCGTCTCCCGGGTTTTAGGCCATTCTCCTGCCTCAGCCTCCGGAGTAGCTGGGACTACAGGCGCCCGCCACCTCGCCCGGCTAGTTTTTTGTACTTTTAGTAGAGACGGGGTTTCACGGTGTTAGCCAGGATGGTCTCGATCTCCTGACCTCGTGATCCGCCCATCTCGGCCTCCCAAAGTGAATTTTCAGCTGAGCTCTAAGACTGCCCATACCTTCTGGAAGTCATCAAACTTCTTCTGGAGCACCTCAACCTGCTCCAAGTCTGCGCCGACCTCCTCACTTGTCAGAGCGGCTTCCTTCTCATTGATCCATTGCTGTAGTTCATTCGCTTCACGGAACAACATAAACTTCTTGCAACTCTTCTCCAACATGCCTTTACGCTTCTCACCCAGTTCCAGAAGAGAATGATATCTGATGGAATTCAAGAGGGAGACAAGAGGGACAAAGAAGGCAGTTTGTAAATGCTGACATAAAGGCAAACCACGAAGTGTCTCCAAGATATGGATTCCAGGCTACGAGTTTGTAATGATGATGCCCTAGTAACAGAGTTATCAGATGAAGATGAGGATCCCAAGTACCCACGCCACAGCCTAAGAGATATGCACACACTGTTCACAACTAGGTGGCTAGAACAGCCAGGCACACTTATCTCCAGGCCAATTCTGCACTTATAACAACACAACCACAAATGACTGAAACCAAGCGCTTAGCACAGTAACACAGGGTTCATGCAACTACAGTGGAGAGATGAAATGAATTTGCTGGGCAGAATGTATACAGAGGGTTTTTTTTTTTGTCTTTTATAATTCTCTGAATAGCCCCCAGGCTGGGGTGAGGTGGGGGAGGTACACTGAGCTTTAAAATATCCTCATACAGGATGTTTTATCTCCATATTAGTAGGACATTTCTAAAATGATACATTCAGTTCTCAGAAAGTTTTGGCAAGTTCGGAAGGAAAATCAGGCACATTACTGAGTATCTCTGTGCCATTCTGTTACTGAAAGATTTCTTAAGAATCAAAGGATATTCTAACCCTCGGGAACTAAAACACAAAAGGCTGAAATATTATCTTTGAACATGAAAACAACAAACAATAAAAAACTAAAAGTTAAAAAAAACTAGAATCACCATCAAATCTAAGTGTCCCAAAGTGAAATAAAAAAGCAATGAGTTACCAAGAATCACAACACTTTAAGAGAAGCATATGATTTCCTTCCTACTAAGGAAAACTACAGAACAAGCCTTCAGGTTTGCTGCTGATAGTGGCTGGTCCACCACAAAAACCAACAGGAGGGGGAACCAACACCACTCTGAACACACAGCTGCACACGGAAGCAACCAATGAGATAAGCAGTCATCAACCAACACAGCTGCACCGCGACCTCTTCCCTTGTGAGGCAAAGCTGCTGCACAGACAGGCAGTTCCTCCCACCACCTCATCTTTCTGGATGAACAAAGGCCTTCAAGAGAAGCGGCAGAGGGAGAATGGACAGGGTAGCAGTGGACACTGGTGCTCTGCAAGACTCTCAGCCTACTCACAGTTCTTCCACCTGCTTCATACGCAGAGATACACTGCCGGCCTCCTTAGTTATGCGTGTCCTGCACAGAGGGGGCACAGCAAAAGCATGCACAAATTAGTGGGATTAATCCACAGGGATGAAAGGCGGCAGCTCCCACTGGTGCCATGATGGTGGATGCTTAATGTTGGGAAAATACGGACTCATTCAACAGCTCTAAGGAGCACTCTAAGCCATGAGTGAAATGACAGTAAAGAAATAACAGGAAAATTACAGGGTTAGTTCACCTTCATTTTCTTGACAGGTCTGCCATGCTTAAGGCAGATTTTCCTGTACTGAAAACACTGGTAACTTCACAGAGCAAGGTCAGGGAACAGACTGGACTACCCTTAGAAAGAAATTTTACTGAGAGCTAACAAGCAATTTAGCCATATATTTGATCTACTTTTTCCTCTTATATTTATGACCCAGACTGCTGGTAAGAATACAAACCAAGGCCGGGTACGGTGGCTCACGCCTATAATCCCAGCACTTTGGGAGGTCAAGGCGGGCAGATCATGAGGTCAGGAGTTTTAGACCAGCCTGGCCAACACAGCGAAACCCCGTCTCTACTAAAAATACAAAAATTAGCTGGGTGTGGTAGCACATGCCAGCAGTCCCAGCTACTTGGGAGGCTGAGGCAGGATATCACTTGAATCCGGGAGGTAAGGTTGCAGTAAGCCAAGATCATGCCGCTGCACTCCAGCCCGGGTGACAGAGCGAGACTCTGTCTCAAAAAAAAAAAAAAAAGAATATAAACCAAAACCTTCCATTCTTATCTCAATAATAACAGAATCTATAAGTGGACAAATAACTCTGATCTTACTGAGGATCACTGGAATCCAAAAATTCCACTATTCTACCCAAACTCTAGTGGGAATGTATTTCCTGGATACTTCTCAAGTGTCCAAAACTGCTGATTCCACTAGTGGAGTCAGAAATACCCTGAAGGAGGGACACAGGGCAATATGGGGGCTCAGCTACAGGAAAGAGAACAGAGCCATTTCATTACAAAATTCCATTCTCAGAACTCAAAGCTATGGCAGAGAGAGAAGCTCTGAAAGCAGCTTTTCAAAGTGGACAGAGCTGTAGGGGTGTAGAATCTGAATATCCAATTTCGAAAAGCATCTCGAACCAAAAGACAAATGGCAATGATTAGAAAAATTCTGTTTAGGAAAAACTCATGAACACTGGTGGAAAAAAAACAAAGCAAAATAAGTCATCAGTCAGGGATTTGAGACCCAAACAGGGAGGTCTGTGGGCTCAAAGTGGGGTGGAGACAGCAGGAGGCATGCAGGTGGGCTCCAGGAGCCTCAGGACACGCCTAAGCTTCGGCCCATGTGGAACAGAGTACGCCTGTGGGACGCCTGGTCCTTGTGGCCCCCGGTGTCATCCTTACTGATTGTCAATCTGCTCCTGCCGCAGCGCTATGCTGCCTTGCTCCTCCAGGAGATTCTCCCGGGAGGCTGACTGGGCGGGGTCCAATTTCTTCACGTAAGCAGCTGGCACAAAACCCTGACGATCGTTCACTTCCACTTTCCACCAATCCTAAAGAAAAAAGACAGAGAACTGAAAACAAATTCCTTCTCTGAGACGGAGAATCCAAGGAGGTCATGTGTGTGCACACACAAGACAGCATTAATTGTTTTAAGAGGCCCAAAACAATATTAAAGTCACTTTGCATAAGGTCTGATAATTCAGTCCCTTCCTCACCTACCACACCCACAGAGGGTCATAGGCAGAAGAGCAATGCTGCCTGCCACCAAGGCCAGACTTCTCTCCACTTAGATGCTCCAGAACTGTGCTATTTAACACTGGAGCCACCAGCCACATGTGCCCACTGAACTTTCATTGAGTTAGAACTTTTTATTTTTGAAATGGAGTCTTGCTCTATCACCAGGCTGGAGTGCAGTGGCACCATCTTGGCTCATTACAACCTCTGCCTCCCGGGTTCAAGTGATTCCCCTGCCTCAGCCTCCCAAGTAGCTGGGACTATAGGCGTGCGCCACCACGCTCAGCTAATTTTTTGTATTTTAGTAGAGACGGGGTTTCACCATGTTGGCCAGGATGGTCTCGATCTCCTGACACTGTGATCCACCCGCCTCAGCTTCCCAAAGAGCTGAGATTACAGGCGTGAACTACCACGCCTGGCTTTTTTTTTTTTTTTTTAAATATAAATAGAGATGAGGTCTCAGGCCAAGCACAGTTGCTCACACCTGTAATCCCAGCACTTTGGGAGGCTGAGGCAGGCACATCAAAAGGTCAGGAGATTGAGACCATCCTGGCTAACATGGTGAAACCCTATCTCTAATAAAAAATACAAAAAATTTGCTGGGCGTGGTGGTGGGCGCCTGTAGTCCCAGCTAGTTGGGAGGCTGAGGCAGGAGAATGGTGTGACCCCGGGAACCGGAGCTTGCAGTGAGCTGAGATCGCACCACTGCACTCCAGCCTGGGCAACAGAGCAAAACTCCATCTTAAAAAAAAAAAAAAAAAAAAAAAAATGAGGTCTTGCTATGTGCCCCAGGTTGGTCTCGAACTCCTGGGCTCAAGCGATCCTCCCGTCTAGGCCTCCCAAAGTGCTGGGATTACAGGCGTGAGCCACTATGCCCGGCCTCATCGAGTTATAATTCAATTAAATAAAACACTCAGTTGTACTAGCCATATTTTAAGGGCCCACTATCACACGTAGCTAGTAGTTACTGCAGAGGCAGCACAGACACCTTACATTTCCACCATCACGGAAAGTTCTACTGGGCAATGCTGCTTCATATAAACCAAAGCTAGACCACAAGTTGGTTTAAGTTTAAATTAGAATCAATAGAAAGATAAGAATCACAGGATTCCTCAAAGTATCATGACAAGGATAAATAAGGTGTGGGAGTGGGAATAAATTGGCTCTTAAAAATGGCCAACGACATTTCTCCAGCCTTAACTAAAACGGAAGGCAGGCCTCTTTCAGGATCAGTCAGATAATCTGTGGACGCTTCAAGGCCACCGTCAATTCAGAGTGTGTTAGGGAAGAAAGGCTGATGGACCAGGATGGATTTATTATTGTCATTATTTAGCCTGGAGAAGACAAAGCCTGCGGGGTGAGGTCACAGCTGTCTCCAATGATCTGCTGGGCTGAGATGTAGCCTGTAGTCTGGAGTAAGAACCAACAGGTCCAAGTTATACAGCAAACTTTGGCTCGACAGGTCAAGAATTCCACCTAGAGATACTCAATGGTGAAAATAAGCTATCCTTCTGAGCGTGATTATCTATGCTTCTTGCAGGTATTCAAGAAGACAGATTAACTTCTTGATCATACACAGTACCGCATAAATGTATATCATGTCGGGGACTGGTAAAGAAACTTATCTCTTTGAATTCTAAGCCTTTTCATTTCAGGGAGACACACAACCCACAGAAACCCAACTGAGCATACATGGAGGTGCTAGTGAGGAACAAACACGCAGCCACTCTCTGTGCCTTGCCTTGTTGGTGCTGTTGAGTAAGGTAAGGATATCTCCCTTCTTCATGGTGACCTCTCGGGGACTCTTCTCCTGATAGTCGTAGAGAGCCAAGACCAGCTCCTTCCCAGTCTCGTCATCCATGGGGGCCACTTGTTGCTAAAAATCCAAAGAAAGGGCAAACATTGTAAAAACAGGTCCACGCTGAGTCATCTAAGTACACAGCAGTTTCAAATGTCACCAGCTGTACCAAATTTACCAAATACACACTCATGAGAATTCTTCACTGAAGCTACCAATAAAATCTGATCCAAGAACTTTAAATTTTTGGTATCTTTAAAAAAAAAATCTCATTTTGGCTGGGCGCAGTGGCATACACCTGTAATCCCAGCACTTTGGGAGGCCAAGGCAAATCACCTGAGGTTGGGAGTTTGAGACCAGCCTGACCAACATGGAGAAACCCCATCTCTACTAAAAATACAAAATTAGCCAGGCGTGGTGCATGCCTGTAACCGCAGCAACTCGGGCTGAGGCAGGAGAATCACTTGAACCTGGGAGGTGGAGGTTGCGGTGAGCCAAGATTGTGCCACTGCACTCCAACCTGGGCAACAAGGGTGAAACTCTGCCTCCAAAAAAAAAAAAAAAAATCTCATTTTAAATTAGGGCCGGGCACGGTGGCTCATGCCCACAATCCCAGCATTTTGAGAGGCTGAGGCGGGCGGATCTTGAGGTCAGGAATTTGAGACTAGCCTGGCCAACATGGTGAAACCCCATCTCTACTAAAAATACAAAAATTAGCTAGGCGTGGTGGCGGGCACCAATAATCCCAGCTACTCAGGAGGCTGAGGCAGGATAACTGCTTCAACCTGGGAGGCACAGGTTGCACTGAGCTGAGATCGTGACACTGCACTCTAGCAAGACTTCATCTCCGCCAGGCGCGGTGGCTCACGCCTGTAATCCCAGCACTTTGGGAGGCCGAGGCGGGCAGATCACGAGGTCAGGAGATCGAGACCATCCTAGTTAACACAGTGAAACCCTGTCTCTACCAAAAATACAAAAAATCAGCCGGGCGTGGTGGCAGGCGCCTGTAGTCCCAGCTACTCAGGAGGCTGAGGCAGGAGAATGGCGTGAACCTGGGAGGCGGAGCTTGCAGTGAGCCAAGATCGCGCCACTGTACTCCATCCAGCCTGGGTGACAGAGTGAGACTCCATCTCAAAAAAGACTCCATCTCAAAAAAACAAAAAAAATTTTAGCTGGGCATGGTGGTGAACACCTGTAATCCCAGCTACTCGAGAAGCTGAGTCAGGAGAATCGCTTGAACCTGGGAGGCAGAGGTTGCAGTGAGCCGAGGTCGGCCGCTGCACTCCAGCCTGGGTGACAGAGTGAGACTTTGTCTCAGAAAAAAAAAAAAAGTCTCATTCTAAACTCTCTGTAAACCTTTGTCACAAGAGTTAATAGCAGAGTCAAATGTTGCCTATGATAGGAACATCTGTTGACAGCATCTGGATCCTTCCACTTTCCCAGCCCCCAAGGCCTCCCTCCAGTAACCCATAAACTGTTACAGGTTTACCCGGCAGGACTGTGCTTGTTCTCGCAAAGCCTGGATGCTGCTGCCATAGGCACTGAGATCTGACATCAAAGCTTCGTGTTTCTTCAGTAGAGCCTGAAACCAAAACCACACGTGGAGCACTGCACAGGGGCTGAAGCCTCCCATCCTCCACTGCCTCACCAACCTGCCATCCTGCCTCAACAGCCTTTCTCAGTTACACAATGACGTGATCACCTCCTGCCCTTCTTACAGTGCTAATACCATTTTCAAAGTTTTTCAGGTTTCCCATATTTTGGGACAATCATATATATTATGATTATAGCCTACTCATCCTGGTCTGGGCACAGCGGCTCATGCCTGTAATCCCAGCACTTTGGGAGGCTGAGGCAGGCAGACAGCTTGAGCCCAGGAGTTCAAGACCAGCCTGGGCAACATAGTGAAACCTCATCTCTACAGAAAATACAAACATCAGCCAGATGTAATGGTGCATGCCTGTATTCCAAGCTACTCAGGGGACTGAGGAGGGAAGACTGCTGAGCATAGGAGGTCAAGGCTGTAGGGAGTCGTGATCGCATCACTGTACTCCAGCCTCAGAGACAGAACGAGCGCGGTGCCACATGCCTGTAATCCCAACACTTTGGGAGGCTAAGGCAGGCAGATCACTTCAGGTCAGGAGTTCAAGACCAAACTGGCCCATGTGGTAAAACCTCATCTCTACTAAAAATACAAAAAAAATTAGCTGGGTGTGGTGGCGGGTGCCTATAATCCCAGCTACTCGGGAGGCTGAGGCAGAAGAATTGCTTGAACCCGGGAGGCAGAGGTTGCAGTGATCCGAGATTGTGCCACTGTACTTCAACCTGGATGACAGAGTGAGACTCTGTCCTAAAAAAATAAAAAAGGAAAAATTCAACTCATTCTAGTTTTTGTGAAGATTGGAAAGAGCTAGGTACAGGAACTATACCTAGACCTTTATGAATAAAATTTGAAAATTTTAGTCAAAAAACAGATAACCATAAAAAACCAAGTACATCTATGTATATATGTGTGCATGTTGGTATGTGTGCATATGTGCACATTGGTATGTACATGTGTATGCTGGTATGTTTGTAGCTACGTATATGCGTATGCGTGCATGTTGGTATGTTAGTATGTATGTAAACACACATATGGTTTCACATAGATGAAACAAGAATGGCAAATGTTAATGGTTGAAGGTGAGTGACAATCATCTTCTCTCTCCTTTAGGTATGATTAAATTTTCATAATAAAAAGTAAAAAGGCCAGGTGCGGTGGCGCAAGCTGTAATCCCAGCACTCTGGGACGCCGAGACGGGCGGATCACGAGGTTAGTAGATCAAGACCATCCTGGCTAACACGGTGAAACCCCGTCTCCACTAAAAAATACAAAAAAACTAGCCAGGCGAGGTGGCGGGTGCCTGTAGTCCCAGCTACTCGGGAGGCTGAGGCAGGAGAATGGCATAAACCCGGAAGGCGGAGCTTGCAGTGAGCCGAGATCCAGCCACTGCACTCCAGCCTGGGCGACAGAGCAAGACTCCATCTCAAAAAAAAAAAAAAGTAAAAAATGGGCCAGGAGGGGTGGCTCATTCCTATCATCCCAGCATTTTGGGAAGCCTTGGCAGGAGGATCGTTTGAGGCCAGGAGTTTGAAACCAGATGGGACAACATAGTGAGACCCTATCTCTACTAAAAATAACATTAAAATTAAAAAGCGTAGCTAGGCCTAGTGCTACCTGCCTATAGTCCCAACTACTTGGGAGGCTGAGGCAGGAGGATCGCTTGAGTCCAGGAGTTTGAGGCTGCAGTGAGCCACAATTATACCATTGCATTCCAGCCTGGGCAACAGTGAGACCCTGTCTTAAAAAAAAAAACGAAGTAAAAAATGGATTCCAAAACATCTTTAAAAACAATCATTGTGATGCACAGCTCCCATGCATCACTACTTCTCCTAACTTCCTTCTCAGTACAAGCCCTGTTCCACTTCCTTGGCAGGTAAGATGCTTCCCAAGCCTGGTTACCTCAGCAGAGTCTTCGTCCTTTCCATAGTCAGTGCTGCCCACAATGGGTTCTTTCTCCCGCATCCAGGATTCGGCCTCATTAGCATCAGCAAAGTACTGCTGGGCCTGCAGAGAGTCCTCCAGGTCCTGCCGACGCTGGGAGGCTTTGGCTTTCAGCGCTTCCCACTTTTGGTTCAGCTCGTGAAGCTTGGCCTTCACATCCTCTGCAGCAAAATGGCCTGGAAGGCGGGTAGGAAAAGAGGGTAACAAAAACTATGTTGACACATTACAGAAGGACAAAAGGAAGCTTTTCTGTGTGTTCACGGCACTTTCATTACTATGTTTTGGTGAGCTGTGCCCTTTCATAATTCCAATTTTTTTGAGAGGCTCAGGTTCTAACCCTTTAAAGGACTGTTTCATTTTTTGCCTCCTCAAACCATGACCTCTACCTAGACTCTAAGAAGCAGATACTGCAAGTTGGCATTAGTGATAGTATCATAAAGACTAGTAACAGTACCGCTGCAGCACTCAGTTACTGAGACTGGCATGTGCAGGCCCTCTTTCAGCTCTTTCCCTACTTGGTTTCACTTACTCACTACTGCGTCAGGAGAGGTGTTGTCATCCCCATTTCACAGATAAGAAATTCAGGCTCAGAGCCGGGCACGGTGGCTCACAGCTGTAATCCCAGCACTCAGAGAGGCTGAGGCAGGTGGATCATCTGAGGTCAGGAGTTCAAGACCAGCCTGACCAATATGGTGAAACCCCGTCTCTATTAAAAATACAAAAATTAGCTGGGTATGGTGGTGTGTGCCTGCAGTCCCAGCTACTTGGGAGGCTGAGAGAGGAGAACTGCTTGAGCTTGGGAGGCAGAGGTTCCAGTGAGCTGAGATCGCACCACTGCACTCCACCTTGGGTGACAGAGTGAGACTCCGTCTCAAAAAAAAAAAAAAAAAGGTAAATTCAAGCTCAGAAAGGTAAGGTCTGGTCAGGTCGTACAGTCAGTAAAGAATTGGGATGGTATTCAGCCCCAGAGCCCGGTCTGTTACGCCCACATGACCATGCCCTTGGCAAGAAGGGGAGATACAAGGAGCAGCGCCAAGCCACATCACTGATGCCAATTACTCACCTTCCTCCACCATGGCATTCCCCTTCTGTGTAACTGCTTTGATGCGTGGTTCATGTCCAGCAATTTCTGCTTGTAAGGCTTGATGTTTCTTTAGCAGATTCTGGACCCCAATCAAATCCTTACCTGAAAGCAGACACCACTCCCCAGTTATCCAACCATGAAGAGAAAAGTTAGCACTGATTTGTCATCCGTAGCTACCACCATGGTTCCAGTTCGATAATTTAAACTTGACCCTGCCCATCCTGACATGCATCCCCTCTATGCTACAACAGCATAGCCTTTCCCAAGTTGATTCCTACCTGAGGGAAACAGACTGACCTCTATTTGTAGATGCGGCAATGGGCTCTTTCTCTCGAATCCACGTCTCCTCATCCTCAACATCCCGGAAGAGCTGCTGCAACCGCAGAGAATCAGCCAGCTTCTGCTTCCGGGCAACCATGGGCTCCTTGAGTGCCTCATAGCGAGCCACGAGGGCTTCCTGTTTCTTCTTGATGTTTTCTGCATCAAAATGGCCAGCATCTTGGAACTGGCGGGCCTGAATGGTGATGCCATCAATTCGGTCCTGGCAATGTGAAAGGACAGAGCTGACATTACTTTGGGTGTGGTTTTATCGTACACAAAGAAAAGTTGATAAGGTCTTTTTCCCACCCCTAAGAGTATTCTTTCTGCTAGTTCCTTCCTTCATCTGAGGCTCCTAGAAAGCTCTAAGGGATGATATTTAATTTGAGCAGAAACACATGTAGCACAGAGTAATCTAAGAAAATCAACACATTTCATCCCTCCCAAAACTCATTTAGTCTGAAATTACTGGCTTTTCCTCCCTCCTATGGTTTCTGCATTCACTTGCCCAACCACAGCCCCCAGCTCACACTACCTGGTGAGCAGCCACATCTGCCTCTAGTAGGGCATGTTTCTTCTGGAGGTTCTGCACATTGGTAAGATCTTTGCCGTAATCATCTGAAGCCAAGTGACCTTCTACTTCATACAGCCACAATTCAATATCCTCAACATTGCGATTAAATTGCTGTTGCTGGTTGGCTTCACGAAGCTTTATTCCTATGGAAGGAAGCAAGTTTAATTTTGTATTGCTTAGCATTACCTTTCTGACGACACTGCCCATGAACAGTAGCATCTTAGTGAAGAATTATATAGATCAGAGTTTTATTCCTTCACTTACATCACAAAGGGAAAGAAAATATCAATTGCAGCCTCTGCTCTACCATCTCAAGGTTGAACTGGAAGCATTCTAACCCCCCTGAGATACAAGGACACTGGAGAATTAGTAAATGCCCTTGGCTCTCAGCTGAACTTTGATTTTCAGCAATGAGGCCCAATTCTGTTCCTTCTCACTCAGACTCCCTCACCAACCAGTATGCTCAACTACATTTACCAAACTATTATCAAGAACTTAAGCCAAGTAATTCCTACACAGGAAATTATCCCTAACGCCAAAGTCATCCACTTCACCTTACTTTAGGGGTATATGTCCCTAAAATACTTCATAGAAAGGGGTATTTAGTTCCTCAAACATGCATGTCACAATCCAATGGAACATCTTCTCTTACCTTTCAGTTCAGTGGCCTCTAGCAGTTTCTTCCACAAACTGATCACCTCATTCATACGAGCTGCTACTTCATCCTTGGCATAGTGGTTGACATCAATCAGTTTTTGGCCAGCTTTCTCCAAGGCATCAATTCGGCTCTGGTTTGCTGAGAGCTCAGCCTCAAAAGCCTGATGCTTCTGTACTTTTCCTTGTAGGTTGGATGGATCCTGCCCATAAAAGAAAGAAGGGGATTCTTTCTATCTAAACCTGAGTATGTCAAGTTCCCTTGCATTACCTTTATACTTATCTTTATGGAGGAATGTATAAAACAGTTGGCTTACATTAAGTAGTGTGGTTTTTGGAATCCCTTATTTTGTCCTTTAGCTATCATTTATTTGTGAGAGCTGTGTTTAGCTTACTAATCAAGTGCTACACAGCAACACTAATAGTACATTACTTTATAAGCTTCATCTGTGGCAGTTTTCATCTTCTCATTGACCCAACTCTTGAGCTCATCAGAATCACGGAAAAACTGCTGCAAATGGAACGAATCGGCTAGCTGGGCCCGGCGACGCATGGCTCTCTCGTGAAGGGCATTGCGGCGGCTCAACAGCTGAAAGACAAGGATCCCCTGTAAGTCTCTAGTGTTTATGCCCAAAGGGATGTCCAGTTGAAGAGACTTAACTGGAACATCTCAGAAGAGAGACCCACATACCAAAAAGGAAAAGCATGAAGAACCTACAAACTTACAGCATCTCGGCGAGTGGCCACATCTTCCATTGCATAGTGGTTGTTCTGAATTAGCTTGGTTGCAAATTCATCTAATGCCTAGGAAGGAAGATAAAAGTTATTCATTGGTAAGCACATTAGTCCTGAGCTTGGCCTCTAGAGAAAAGTAATGGCTGAACAGATCATAAAACACACCAAACTTTAACATAGGTCAAGGTTTTCACCCAAAGGTTGGTGATGACATTTTTCTCACAACTTTTCAGATTTTGCTTGATGTTATCAGTTACATATCTTAAGACTGCGCTACCTCCATTCAAGACTGGAGACACTAGTTGTGCCACCATCTCCTGGCAGGGGTCAAATACAGGTTAACAGCTTTCCAAATTCTTATTTCTAAGATGTATTTTCAATGGGAAGAGTACCTCTTTTTTTTTTGAGACTGAGTCTCGCTCTGTCGCCCAGGTTGGAGTGCAGTGGTGCGACCTCAAATCACTGCAAGCTCCGCCTCCCAGGTTCACACCATTCTCCTGCCTCAGCCTCCCCAGTAGCTGGGACTACAGGTGCCCGCCACCACGCCTGACTAATTCTTTGTATTTTTAGTAGAGACGGGGTTTCACTGTGTTAGCCAGGATGGTCTTGATCTCCTGACCTTGTGAT
Organism: Macaca nemestrina; assembly: GCF_043159975.1. Classification (NCBI taxonomy): domain Eukaryota; kingdom Metazoa; phylum Chordata; class Mammalia; order Primates; family Cercopithecidae; genus Macaca; species Macaca nemestrina. The sequence goes on along the minus strand of NC_092138.1, from coordinate 110,735,824 downwards.
CTGCCCGCCTCAGCCTCCCAAAGTGCTGGGATTACAGAAGTGAGCCACTGCACCCAGCCAAGAGTACCTCTTAATATTAACCCTGACCTACTTTTAATGAAGGGTACAAACTTAAAGAAGTTTGGAGGTTTCCATTAAGGAAATCATTTTTCCATAAAGTTGTATTATGTCTTCAACGAGATAGCATGTCATCCTTGTGAAAGTTTAAGCACCCACAGGAGTGCTCTGCATATGAATCCTTTCACCAAATCTGTTCAGAATCCTTCCAGGGAAAGAGACTCTGGCTTACGATAATAAGGGTCATTTGAAAGCACTGACAAGAAGGGATCTTACTGTAATCTTTTCCTCCTGGGCACTAAGGGATTTCTCAAAGTCTTCATGCTTCTTAAGAAGTGCTTCCACACTATCCAAGGAATCTCCCAAGTCTTCATTCAACAGGAACGCCTTGCCAAAGGAAACAAAGTGTTCAGAATAATGTCCTATTCCTTTGATCTTCTAAGACTGTGAAGCAAAGGGTATTTTGGCCAAAATACAAAAAGAAGGAAAGACATTTTATGGCTGTTAAACTTCTAAGATCTCTTCTAGGAAGTTTAAAGTCCTTTTGGATTTTTTTTTTTTTTTTTTGAGACGGAGTCTCGCTCTGTCGCCCGGGCTGGAGTGCAGTGGCCGGATCTCCGCTCACTGCAAGCTCCGCCTCCCAGGTTTACGTCATTCTCCTGCCTCAGCCTCCCAAGTAGCTGGGACTACAGGCGCCCGCCACCTCGCCCAGCTAGTTTTTTGTATTTTTTAGTAGAGACGGGGTTTCACCGTGTTAGCCAGGATGGTCTCGATCTCCTGACCTCGTGATCCGCCCGTCTCGGCCTCCCAAAGTGCTGGGATTACAGGCTTGAGCCACCGCGCCTGGCCAAGTCCTTTTGGATTTTTTTAAAATCAATCCAGTAAAGTCATACCATGAAATCCTTGTTCCACATTCTATTGAAACTTCTCTTACATAGCTTTTGTTGCTTCTATTAGATTTAGATGGCACATAATGCTAAAGTGTTTTTTGTGAGACAGGATCTTGGTCTACTGAACAGGCTAGAGTGTGTGGTACGATCATAGTTTGCTGTAGCCTTGAGTTCCTGGGCTCAAAGGATACTCCCATTTCAGCCTCCCAAGGTGCTGGGATTACAGGAGACAGCCACTGCACCCGGCAATGCTAAGTTCTAAGAAAAAAATCTCAAAACATTTTACATCACACTAATCTGAAAAGCTGGGGCCTTTTCTGAAGGCCTTGCAATCTCAGCAGAGAGAGATGCCGGCAGAGCCGAGAGAAGCTTCCTCAATTCCCCCTCTTCAATGGATTCAGAACTAACATGGTACCGATGTCCTAAAACAAAACAAGCACACTACCCGAGGAGACAAAATACAGGTCCTTCTTCTCCCACCACTGACAAGGCTTTGCTCACAGATTACCTCCTGCTTGCTCATCCAGTTGTCCACCTGCTCAGTGTCCCGGTAGAAGAGCTGCAGGTCCATGCACTGCTCGTACTGCTGCCTGCGCAGCTCCCACAGCTCCAGCAGCGCTGCTCTCTCCTCGGAAAGGACGGTCAGCTTGGGGGCATAGGAGACATGGTCAGGGAGATGAGGTCAGCCCCAATGCCTCCAAGGCAGACAGAACAGCTAGCCTGGAATTCCTAATCCTAGTGCTAATCTTCAGGCCTTTTTTCTGATTTGCAAAAGGGGAAAAACAACATTCATGTTGTATGTGCATGTTCAATATAAAAGGGATGGCCTATTTTAATTAATCTAGAATTAATTTATTGCCACATGATCACAAATGACTTTAGGTAAAAATAGTAAGTAAACTCCCAGGTAGAAGAAATAGGGCATCCATTTAAAAGTGAGGCAGTATAAATGGAGTAGGGACTCTCCACTGAGAAATGTCAACTGAGTGGGTGCTCTATAACATATGGAAAATAAATTCAGAAACCCCCAAGACTTTAGGCTCCGAAGCTACTAATGACAAGTCTTTGAAATGTCTTCTTTTACTCTATGTAATATTAGAAAATATAGAAATCATTATTTATCTAATGTTCCTAGGCAATTTTATACTCTGAGATACTTCAAAACTTACATACATACATATTTGATTTTACTTTCTTTTTTTTTTTAGAGACAGGTCCTCACTCTGTCACTCAAGCTGGAGTGCAGTGGTGCAAATCATAACTCATTGTAACTTTGAACTCCTGGGTTCAAGCAATTCTCTCGAGTAGCTAGGACTATACGAATGTGCCACCATGTCTGGCTAATTTATCAATTTTTTGTCAAGATGGGGTCTCACTATGTTGTTCAGGCTGGTCTCCCATTCCTAGTCTCAAGCAATCCTCCTGCCTTGGCCTCTGAAAGTGCTGGGGTCACACCACATCCGGCCTACGTATCATTTTATAAAAATGTGTTTCCTCTTTGCTGCAACTCCTAATGCAAGACTCAGCTCAATACAAAAAGTCCCTGTAAGTAGGAAACGTGCCACACATGCCCCAAATAAGGAGGACTGTCTCTCAGGAAATCAGCACACTACACATATACCTTCTTTTTAAATCTCTGCAGAAAAAGGAAAGTTTCTCACATATCATGGTGAATGCAATGTCTGGATATTTAAGGATGAATAATAGCTTTCAGAGACTTAGTGAAAGATGTAATTTGCTCCTCAAAAGCTCCATTTCTCTTCTCTTACCTTCTCCCTCACTTCATCTGAGGCGTAATGACCAGCAGCAAGCAGTGCCTGCCCAGATTCATCTGCAGATTTGAAGCTGTCTTCATGAGCATCAATTTCACCCTACAGGAGAAAAAAACAAAGCCATGATTTATGCCTAGCATCTTACAAAATGAAAACAAGGTGTTGCATTTTACATAAGCATTATAAGCCAGACTATGATATCTAAAACAAGGAACAAAATGAAAGATTAGGCCAGGTTTCCTAATACATAATCAATCTAGGTCATCAAATGTGAGAGTATCACTCACTGATGAAGTCCTTTTCCAAATGGCTTTTCAGGTCACCTGTTGTTTGTCAAGGTTCCACACATTCACATGGGTCTGAGCTCTCTTTTGTTCCAGTGCTCGGTCTTCTTTGTGCCAAATGGACTTGTTTACTATTATTTTATAGAACCTGGTAGGGTGAGTCCCTCCCTGGCCCCACCATGATCTTCAACATTGTCTCAACCTTTTTAAAATTTTTTTCTTCCAAATCAGTTTTGGAATCAGCTCATCTCATTGCAAAAAGAAACACACACATACACATATACCTGCTGAGCACTTGACTAGAACTGAATTAACTGTATATACCCTGGTGGGAATTTACACCTTCACAAAAGATCGTTCTATCTGTGCACTAGATAAATCATTCTCTCTATTCAGTTTTTATTTAATGCCTTTTAACAAAGTTTTATAGTTTTCTCCACAAATGTCTTACACACTTTTGTTAGATTTATTCCTAAGTACTTTATATTTTCTGCTCTAATAAGTAGTATTTTTAAAAATTACGTTTCTGGCCGGGCGCGGTGGCTCAAGCCTGTAATCCCAGCACTTTGGGAGGCCGAGGCGGGCGGATCACAAGGTCAGGAGATCGAGACCACAGTGAAACCCCGTCTCTACTAAAAATACAAAAAATTAGCCGGGCAAGGTGGCGGGCGCCTGTAGTCCCAGCTACTCAGGAGGCTGAGGCAGGAGAATGGCGGGAACCCGGGAGGCGGAGCTTGCAGTGAGCCTAGATCGCGCCACTGCACTCCAGCCTGGGCAACAGCGTGAGACTCTGTCTCAAAAAAAAAAAAAAAAAAAAAAAAAAAACACGTTTCTGTTGCTAGTGTAGAGAAACGTTTGACTTTCAGTTTATTGATTTTGTATCTAGCACATTAAAACCTCTCAGTTTTTTTTTTTTTTTTTTTTTGAGAGACGGAGTTTCACTCTTGTTGTCCAGGCAGTAGTAGAATAGTGCAATCATGGCTCACTGCAACCTCTGCCTCCCGGGTTCAAGCGATTCCCCTGCCTCAGACTCCTGAGTAACTGGGACTACAGGCATGTGCCACCAAGGCCAGCTAATTTTTGTACTTTTAGTAGAGACAGGGTTTCATCATGTTGGCAAGGATGGTCTTGATCTCTTGACTTTGTGATCCACCTGCCTTGGCCTTCCAAAGTGCTGGGATCATAGGCATAAGCCACTGTGCTCAGCCCAACAAATACTTTTTACATCACAAAGGATCAACGTGCCAAGTAGTAGCACTTCTATCTCGCCAGAGCTTGTCTGTTTGCTTTTATGGACCACAGTGAACTTCTTGACACTGAACTGAGTTAAGCCTCTATCAGAAGCAGGTAGACCAGGTCTCCAAAGGCAAAACCAACCACAATCCTTATGATGAGAGACACCTGTGAATAACGTGGTACCAACTCCAACTACAGGCCTCACCCAACATTGATATACTGTTGCATTATAAGCTAAAATCTTCACTTCTGGAAGATGCTAGAGATACTATTACCTTGTGCTCTTGGTGTCTATCTAGCAGGGCTTCAGCCCCAGCCACATCATTGGCAAGCTCATCTGCATTGATGAGGGCTTTCATCTCAGTCACCCAGCTGGTGAGGTCACGGAAGTCAGCAAGGAAGCGTTGAAGCCTAGGAAAAGCCAAAGGAAGACATTATGTTTCCAGCAGAGGTTCCAGGGTGGAAAATGGCCTCCCTAAAGCTCCAAATTCTATGTTCTCAAATGTCTAACAAATTATACAAACTCTAGTTCTGGGAAATATGAAATTCTACCAATCTAGACTGTGAAGGAAAGCAAGAGAAGGCTGAAATCAACGCTTTAAAACTTAGGTTCTGTCCATCACTATAAAGCCCCAATCCTGTCCCACATTTCCAACTTCCTTGTTATTCCCAGGTTCAACCCTTGGCTAGTAAGAAGCATTCTTTTCCTTTCCAATCTGGTTGTAATAAGGTATTTAATGTGATACTCAGATACTTAAGGGGATATTTCCATTCTATCAGTCATAATGCAGTGATGCAGAATAGAAGAATTTATGAAGTTGTAAATAGCATACACATACTACACATGATACAGTTGCCAGTCTCCAAACAGAGAGAACATAGGTAAGAAGTGATTTGCATTGGTACGTGATACCTGACACTTCCACAGAACACAGAACAGACCCTTAACTCTGCTATTCCTGCTTCCTAAAAAGAAGTTAAATGATACTGGTTAAGACCTGGAGCATCATTTGCACCTGTATGAATCATTGAGCCGTGCATGTCTCTCTGCCGCCAAGGTGCGGATCTGCTCCCAGTTTGTAATCAGTTCCTCTCGCTTCACTTGAATCTGTGTTGCACTCAGAGGGTGGGACTGTTGCAGGCGGTCAGCCTCAGCACACAGGGCTTTGACCTAGAAATGAACTCCGTCAGAACTATTCTCCTGACCCTTGGTAACTTATTTACAGAATCAGCTGCTTGTAAAACCCACCTTGTCTTCTAGAGCAGCAAGATCTCTCTCTAGACCCTCGTGCTTCCGAAGCAGAGCCTGAACACTTGCCAGGTCTCGGCCAAAATCATCAGAGGCCATTAACTGCTCCTTTTCCTTAATCCAACTGATAGTCTCATCCACATCCCTACAGAACAAAGGCACCAGTTAATCCACAGCAATGACATCTCCCTAGAACTAGGAACACTCCATGGGACCAAGGCCCAGTCAGCCCTGACAGCTCACCAGCACATGCCCTGTGCTTCACAACTCCCCTCCAGGTTGAGGCCCATTCCCCAAAGCCCACTCTGGCTTGACACCTGTTAAAGCGCTGAACTTCAGCTGCCCCAAAGAGCTTCCCCTGCCTCTGCAGAGCCAAGCCCTTCAGCCGCTGCCAGGCTGCATTGACTTCATCCTGCTTAGTCTTGATCAGTTCCTCCTCAGGGTGCTGCTCCTAAACAAGGAAGAGAAGAGACTGGATTTGTACACAACTTCTGGCTTCTCCAACTAGTTACCCTGGGGTTGGTTCCTTGACGTATCTTAGCAAATCACCACTCTGATGTTAATAAATAGTTTGGCTGTAACTTTGTGGTAGCTTTATCCATGTACTCATCTACCCTAACTGCTTGAAAATTTGGTATTTCAGATGTTCATGAGGCTGTTAAGCATTCTTGTACATAAACATAATTTTCAGGGCTTAAGAGTTTGTTCCTGGCTTTAGACTGAAGACATTTCTTTTTTTCTTTTTTGAGACAGGGTCTTGCTATGTTACCCAGGCTGGTCTCAAGTGATCCCGTCTTGTCAGCCTGGGTCTGGGTAGAGTAGCTGGGTCTACAGGCAGATGCCACTGCATCCAGCTTAGAGACATTTCTTTAAAAGTATCCTTCCCTACCAACCACATTTTGGTGTTTTTAAAAATACGATATAAAGTAATAAAGTGAAGCATTCAGGGTTCTTGTGTTTTTTTTTTTTTTGAAACGGAGTCTCGCTCTGTCGCCCAGGCTGGAGTGCGGTGGTGCAATCTCCACTCACTGCAAGCTCCGCCTCCTGGGTTCACGCCATTCTCCTGCCTCAGCCTCCCGTGTGGCTGGGACTACAGGCGCCTGCCACCGTGCCCGGCTAATTTTTGTATTTTTAGTAGAGACGGGGTTTCACCGTGTTAGCCAGGATGGTCTCGATCTCCTGACCTCATGATCCGCCCATCTCGGCCTCCCAAAGTGCTGGGATTACAGGCGTGAGCCACCGCGCCCGGCCGCATTCAGGGTTCTTGAATCCATTTGGGATACCATGGGTTTGGCCTGACTACTCTTCTCAAGCTCAACCGTAGGAAAGCCTAGGGTTTGGAAAGGTAACACATCTGTCACTGTGGAAGGGTGAGATATTTCTGAGGAATGCCGGGTATTCTTTCTCTTAATCATAGACCAGAAAAAGGAAACAAGTACCAGCCTGTAAGCAGATTTATACATTTAAAATTTGTACCCCCCCAAATCAAATTTCCCTAAAAGTAAAAACTCTCAGGTTCTGAGTACTTGATGTCCATGGAACCCTTTGGACTCAGAGTGGAAGCAGCTTACAGGATTGTACACGTGGGCACTGGGGAAGGGTTATCATTCCCTCTTCACAGGCTCCAGCGCCAGAGTGGAGAGCCTATTCACGACAAGGTTCTCTCAGGCTCCCAGGAGAGCCCAGGGAAGCTTCAAGTAAAAAAGGAAGGCAAGAGCCCTAAGGCATTGGTGGACATCTGCCAATACTAACTTAGCATTCACCACCACACCCTCGTCTGAGAAACCCTGAGACCTAGCTTCAGCAGCCCAATAAAAGCTTCACCCAGCCCTACCCAGAAGTGGGTGGAGGAAACAGATCACATGAACTCTGCCCTTCCTGCCAAAGGCAACACATTAAAAAGCATCTTCCACTTTAGGACTAATCAGTATTGTGCCTTATACAGCTAAACAAAACGCTTTAGACATGCTTACAAAAACTTGCTCAATCAAAAATTAGGAGACCAATCATCAAAATTTTCTCCTGAATATACTAAACAGTTAACATAATAATGTTGTGAGAAACACACAGCACTTTGCTATTTACCTGTATGAGTTTGGCAGCAAATTGGTTCACTTCATTAACTCTTTCTTCATGAGCAGCCATATCTGTTTGAAACTCTTCAAATTTCTTCTGTAAAACCTCTACATGCTCCAGATCCTGGCCCAGCTCTTCAGAAGTAACAATTGCTTCCTATTCAGGGACCATAAGAGAGCCAGAGTCACCAACCAACATTTGTTTTTTTTGTTGTTGTTGTTTTTGTTTTTTTTGTTTTTTGAGACGGAGTCTCGCTCTGTCCCCGGGCTGGAGTGCAGTGGCCGGATCTCAGCTCACTGCAAGCTCCGCCTCCCGGGTTTACGCCATTCTCCTGCCTCAGTCTCCCAAGTAGCTGGGACTACAGGCGCCCGCCACGTCGCCCGGCTAGCTTTTTGTATTTTTTAGTAGAGACGGGGTTTCACCCTGTTAGCCAGGATGGTCTCGATCTCCTGACCTTGTGATCCGCCCGTCTCGGCCTCCCAAAGTGCTGGGATTACAGGCTTGAGCCACCGCGCCCGGCCTCCAACATTTGTTAACAATGGCTTCCAGAAGCATGAAACAGACACATTAGGGATGGAGCCATGTTAGCTTTAATGGATACGGTTTTCTCTGTGGTTTGTGATTTTAGTTCCTCCCATAGAAAGTTAACAGGCTGAGCTCAGAGCATTTCTGTCTCAGCGACTCCAGGCTTCAGAGTTACAGAATAGCGCATACACCCAGAGAGCAGCTGGAGAGACAGCAATCCCACTTCCACCCTTTCCCTTAAAATGGCCATATCTGTGCTAACACTGGGTCTCGCTACAGATCACAGAGGAGTCTCTTCCTTTCTCTGAGTAAGGCTTAGCAAACCTTTCTTCTCAAAACGTGCCTTGTCATTGATCCAGTCCATCACGTCCTCACATTCCCGTAAGTACTGCACCAACTTCTGGGCCTGCAGCAGTTTGATTCCTTTCTCTCGCATCTTCTCCAGAAGTAATTCCCACTGGCGGTGCAGCTCCATCAAACGGGTCTGAAAGTTTCAAATCAGAGTTTTAATCAGATCACAAGTGGCTCTGTGGGATCTGGCTCTGACAAGTTAGAGACTTTATGGAGCTCTGAATAAAAATATTTTTAAAAGATAATCCCTAAACTGAGAGGAAATAGTAAATTTAACTGGGAGTAGGGAAAAGTCCACAGTTCAGACTGGTTTGGTGGTCTTCAAGTTACAAGTAGGTAGATTTACTCTAGTTTACATCAGGAAAATCATTATCATTTATATTATTAATAATATCTTTATATTTCATTTATTTATGATATATTTATATTGTAAAGTTACATATATTTTAGTATTACATAATAGTTAATAGGTACACAATTGATACTATTAATAATTATTATTAAATTATTAGAGTGGAATTCCTAATCCAGAAGACTACTGGGGAAGGAAAAATGAGGAATTAATGTGTAAACTGAGCTGAAATTACTGAAGGATGTATTCCAAATTCATGCAGATAAAAAAAAAAAAAAAAGAAGAGGTCCTATAGGCATCATCAATGTAAAAATTATGAGGTGCAACAGGAAAATCTTGTTATAAAAGTAGAAAAGGGGAGGCTGGGCGCAGTGGCACTTTGGGAGGCTGAGGCAGGTGGATCACGAGGTCAGGAGTTCGAGACCAGCCTGGCCAGCATGGTGAAACCCTGTCCCTACTAAAAGTACAAAAATGAGCCGGGTGTGGTGGCACGCACCTGTAATCCCAGCTACTCGGAAGGCTGAGGCAGGAGAATCGCTTGACCCCAGGGAGGTAGAGCTTTCAGTGAGTAGTGATTGTGCCACTGCACTCCAGTCTGGGCGACAGAGCGAGACTCCGTCTCAAAAAAAAAGTAGAAAAGGAGGGGGTGCAGTGGCTCACTCCTGTAATCCCAGCACTTTGGAAGGCTGAGGTGGGCAGATCACGAGGTCAGGAGTTCGAGACCAGCCTGGCCAACACGGTGAAACTTCTACTAAAGTCTCTACTAAAAATATACAAATTAGCCGGGCGTGGTGGCACACACCTCTAATCCCAGCTACTTGGAAGGTTGAGGCAGGAGAATTGCTTGAATCTGGGAGGTGGAGGTTGCAGTGAGCTAAGATTGTGCCACTGCACTCTAGCTCTGGGCAACAGAGCAAGAATCCATCTCGGGGAGAAAAAAAAAAAATAGTAGAAAAGATGGGGTCCTGAAAAGTCATCAGCTATCAAAAAGGATTCCTGATAGAAAAAATTTTGAACCTTCTGTGAAAAGACAGTATGCAGTACATCTCAAGTGAGGTTTATTTCAAACTTCACCCAAGTGACAGCCACAGGATCAAACATACTCAGCTCCCAGCATCTTTGGGTTCTCATAACACAGGCCCAGTAAGGACTTATCAAGCATTGGAGGAAACTGGTAATCAATGCAAGATTAGATGATGCATTCTGGTATTCCAATCCAACCTCAATGCCTTGATTATGCCTACCCAAGATACTGGGAGTTTCTGTACAACACTGACAGACATAAGTAAAACAAACAAAGAGATTTAAACACTAACAGAAAAGAAGTCTGGGATCCACCCATGATTGAGATATCACTCCTAGCAAAATGAAAACTTGAAAACCATGGGACAGTCAACATGGGTGGATTCTCTTAGAAACAAGTATGAATGTTTTACTTGAAAGGAGAAAGCAGCAGAGGAATACATGCTCACACAATTCACTTCCACCACTGTTGGTAAAACTGTGACCCCACCACTGAGAAAGAAGTGAAAGGCACTCCAAAGCAAGGGGGCAAAGGCAACCGACAGCAAGTCAATACTCCACCTACTCGGATGTGGGACCCGATGTGGGTGGCGGTGACTATGGGGCGCCACGCTGTCCGGTATGGTGTGAAAGTCTAAACCAGTGACAGACAGGTTATCCAGGACACAGACATGCCCTCACACGCCACCCACCTTCCTCTACTACCACTGCCTGCCAAACTAAGTAATGAGTTAGGAGACCAAATAAATGACCAAGCCAAGATCACCATAGTAACTGTGAGCATGAAAGTAAAGATGAAATGAGAGCTCCTGCTCAAATTAAAAATGAGGCCACAGAAGACTAGAGAAAATCCTCTCACATTCAAGTCAACTGTCCATCTCACATATTTCATTTTTACACCCTCAAGGAAAGAACTAGGGCAAGGCCTGTCCCAGTACTGGAACCATTTTCCCATTGCTGATGTGTCTGATCTTGTAAATACTGCAGGTAAGAGAGTCCAGCTTCACAGCCTTAATATTATTTGAGAGTGTGAGTGGGCAGGGAGGCAGGTGCGCTTCATAAACATGTGGAAAGCTGATGGGGTGGAGAAGCAAGCCTGGTTCTGACTCAGGTGGATTTCTCAATAGGGACATAAGCAAGCAACAGGAGCCTTCAGAGAAGTAGATGGTGGAAACATTAAGCAAAGAAGACAGGAATGAAGTACAGGTCGGAAAAACAAAGCACACAGGCTGGGTGCAGTCGCTCACACCTGTAATCCCAGCACTTTGGGAGGCCGAGGCAGGTGGATTGCTTCAGCTCCAGAGTTCAAGACCAGCCTGGGCAACATGGCAAGACCCCTATCTCTACTAAAAATACAAAAAAATAGCTCAGCATGGTGGTGCGTTCCTGTGGTCCCAGCTACTCGGGAGGCTGAGGTGGGTGAACCGCTTGAGCCTGGGGGAAGGAGGTTGCAGCTAGCTGAGATTGTGCCACTGTACTCCAGCTTGGGTGACAGAGCAAGACCCTGTCTCAAAAAATAATAATAATAATAATAAATTAAAATTAAAAAAAATAGTGATGACTGGACAAAGAAGGGGACAGAGGAAATTCCAGTTCAGTCATCTATCAACTGTATGACTTTGGGCAAGTTACTGAAATTCTCTGAGACTCAGTTTCTACTCTCACATAATAGGGAAATAATGGCCACTTTGCACACTTACTGTGAAGATTAGAGGTTAACAAAGTATCTATACATAAATAGCTCCTAATACCTACTCAACAAACTATATTTAATAAGTTTTTTTAAATTACTTTTTTTTTTTTTTTTTTTTTTTACTTTTTTCAGACAGAGTTTCGTTCTTGTTGCCCAAGCCAGAGTACAATGGCTGGATCTCAGCTCATCGCAACCTCTGCCTCTTGGGTTCAAGCGATTCTCGTGCTTCAGCCTCCCAAGTAGCTGGGATTACAGGCACACACCACCAAACCCGGCTAATTTTTTGTATTTTTAGTAGAAACAGGTTTTTACCATGTTAGCCAGGCTGGTCTCAAACTCCTGACCTCAGATGATTTGCCCATCTCAGCCTCCCAAAGTGCTGGGATTACAGGTATGAGCCACACTGTGCCAGGCCTTTTTTTTTTTTTTTTCCCCCCAGGCAGTCTTGCTCTGTTGCCTAGGCTGAAATCCAGTGGTGCAATCATGGCTCACTGTAGCCTTGACCTCCCAGGCTCAAGTGATCCTCCCACCTCAACCTCCCCAGCAGCTGGGACTACAGGTGTGCACCACCACGCCCCGCTGATTTTTTAATTTTTTTGTAGAGACGAGGTCTCACTATGTTGCCCAGGCTGGTTTTGAACTCCTGAACTCAAGTGAGCCTCTTGCCTCAGCCTTGGCCTCCCAAAGTTCTGGGATTACAGGTGTGAGCCACCACGCCTGGCCAGTTAACAGTATTGTTAATGTTGCTTTAATAAGCTGTCCAGGCCAGGCGTGGTGGCTCACGCCTGTAATCCCAGCACTTTGGGAGGCCAAGGCGGGCAGATTACCTGAGGTCGGGAGTTCGAGACCAGCTTGACCAATATGGAGAAACCCCATCTCTACTAAAAATACAAAATTAGCTGGCTGTGGTGGCACAGCACATGCCTGTAATCCTAGTTACTCAGGAGGCTGAGGCAGGAGAATCACTTGAAACTGGGAGGTGGAGGTTGCAGTGAGCCAGGATTACGCCATTGCACTCCAGCCTGGGTAACAAGAGTAAAACACCATCTCAAAAAAATAAAAAAAAAAATAATAATAATAATAAATCATCTGGGCTGGCCACGATGGCTCATACCTGTAATCCCAGCACTTCGGGAGGCCGAGGCGGGCAGATCACCTGAGGTCAGAAGTTCAAGACCAACCTGGTCAACATGGTGAAACCCCATCTCTACTAAATAAACAAAAATTAGCCGGGTATGGTGGTAGGCACCTGTAATCCCAGCTACTTGGGAGACTGAAGCAGGAGAATCGCTTGAACCTGGGAGGCAGAGGTTGCATTGAGCCGAGATCTTGCCATTCTGCTCCAGCTTGGGCAACAAGAGCAAAACTTCGTCTCAATAAACAAATAAATAAATAGGCTGTCTAAACAGGGCAGAGGGTACTAATAGACATAAATAAAGTCAGCTTTGGGTCCTCCTCCCTTCCCCCTTGATTAATTACTGAAGCCAAACACTTGATATCTGTCTAATGTTCCGATCTATAAGCTGGTTACATATTCTACTACAGAGGTGCCTCATTCACTCTGGGAAAACAACTTCTATCCCTGGATAGAATAATAAGACATACTGATCTCATTTACTCTAAGACTGTATATAAAATAGTGGGAAGATGGGCAGATAAATATCTGTATTTAATTGCAGACACATACTACATTGCCCAAATGGGTTAAATGTTATTAAATGTCATATGATATTTGGAATTCACTTTTATTTCCTATTTACAGTCATCATTATTAGTAATAGTTAATAATTATTCATCATACATCTCAGGGCTAATTGTAAGTCTTTAATATGAGACTGCAGAGTACTGCCAAGCAAACGTGAGAAAACAAATATTTATTGTTGAAAATGAGTAGACTGGATCCTCAGTGAAAGAATCCTCCACACAGTTATCAAGGAAGAGTGGGGGACAAAACAGTTCTAGCTGGGGCTTAAGGGTACAGCTTTCATTTACATCTTCAGGACTGCTTTGACAGGTAAAATACTAGAAAAGGGTGGGCCTCAAGCAATGTGGGTTTGGATGACAAAGAACCAAAAAGAACACACAGCTAGACATGATGTGTATCAAAGATAGATAAGTGCATCCACTTATAAGAAACTCAATGTGCACACCTCACTGTCAAGAGGTTTGTTTTCCCTTAATATCTTCATACTAGAAATGTGAAACGAAGCAGAGAAACATCAGTTACTACCTCAGCCCCAATAAATTGTCACTAAAATCAGCCAGACCAAAGAGTTCGAGGACTCCTGCCTCAAAGTCAGTCCCATCACCACGGTCGTTGACCAATAGGTGCCACAAATCGTTCCTTAGAGCTGGAGCTTTAACAGGCTTGCTGCCTAGACCTCAGTAAACCCCTCCCAGGGCAAGCCGAGATTCAAGACAACAAGCTTTCCCACAGATAACCTTCTTCATAGTGTCTGTGACTGTTTCTATTTATCTTTATATTCGAGTCCTTAAATTTGCCAGTTTCACTAATATGCTCTCCCATCTCATTGCCATTTACAAATGTTAAATTTATAGTTTTCTTTAAAGTATAATCACATTCTAATTTGCTCTACAAAAGGAATATTAATTTCCTCACTGAGTATACAAATCCTTGCTTATATTCATGTTGTCATATTACAAAGGCAGGATTTGGGTAACTTCTTAAGGAGACTTCATAAATTCTTTTAAAAGCTGGAAAAGTCTATCTTTTTGGGAACCCAAACTGACATGTATGCACGAATCTACAATGCTCCACCCAGATGAAACCGCCACACCACAAGCTACTCATACTCACCCGTATGGTTTCAGATGCAAAATGCCCTTCTGAGATCATCAGGTTTCCAGTTTCATCCAGCTTAACAATGGCTCCTGAATTGGCCTGCACTTCAGCTTCAAAGGCTTGATGCTTCTGAAGCTTTCCCTGTTGGTGGACCTTGAAGTGAGCCTCAGATGCAACCACAGAGCATCAGCATTTTGTACCCCCCTGTTCCTTCCCTCCTCAATCCTGCTCCCTCTAGTTAGGGACACATCATTTGGCACCTCGCCCATTCTCTACCTGCTCAATTCCTCAAATACTGACTGCATTTCTCCTGGCCCTCTGAAAGCCTGGCCAGTGAGGGCCATCAATGGTCCTCACTCGTTGTTGAGAACTAACATTGTCAGTGGAAGATGCTACAAAATATCCCATTAATAATTTTTTTTTTTTTTTGCTATCAGAAAATGAGCCTTTATGTGAACATCTGGTCCCTGCTAGAAATACAGAACTAATACTAACAGTTTTCTCAACATTCAGTGTGTACTCTTGAAAAATCCATCCATATTCACTCACACATGAGACTTTCTTTCACTTGCTTTAGAGGCCAGACTCTTTGACCCCGCCTACACTCCATTTCTCAATACCTCTTTTTCATCAAATACTAAGATGGGAAGGGGCCTGCCAGGCAGGGATTGTACCTAAAGCAGTGTTCTTCATTCTCTTCTTAGGTTACTGTAGTCAATTTTTTATAGTTAAAAAATCCATGGGCCCAACTACTGTTCTACTTGCTACCAAAGCAATTTTCTTTAAAAATCTTTCACCAAGGCCGGGCGTGGTGGCTCAAGCCTGTAATCCCAGCACTTTGGGAGGCTGAGATGGGCGGATCACAAGGTCAGGAGATCGAGACCATCCTGGCTAACACAGTGAAACCCCATCTCTACTAAAAATACAAAAAACTAGCCGGGCGAGGTGGCGGGCGCCTGTAGTCCCAGCTACTCGGGAGGCTGAGGCAGGAGAATGGCGTAAACCCGGGAGGCAGAGCTTGCAGTGAGCTGAGATCCGGCCACTGCACTCCAGCCCCAGCGGCAGAGCGAGACTCTGTCTCAAAAAAAAAAAAAAAAAGGCCGGGCGCGGTGGCTCAAGCCTGTAATCCCAGCACTTTGGGAGGCCGAGACGGGCGGATCACGAGGTCAGGAGATCGAGACCATCCTGGCTGACATGGTGAAACCCCGTCTCTACTTTAAAAATACAAAAAATAACTAGCCGGGCGAGGTGGCGGGCGCCTGTAGTCCCAGCTACTCGGGAGGCTGAGGCAGGAGAATGGCGTGAACCCGGGAGGCGGAGCTTGCAGTGAGCTGAGATCCGGCCACTGCACTCCAGCCTGGGCAGCAGAGCGAGACTCTGTCTCAACAACAACAAAAAAAATCTTTCACCAAAATAAGTAAGAAGAAAGGCTTTCCCTTTTTACAAAAAAAGTTCTGGTTGGGCACAGTGGCTCACGCCTGTAAATCCCAGCACTTTGGGAGGCTGAGGCGGGTGGATCACCTGAGGTCAGGAGTTTGAGACCTGCCTGGCAAACATGATGAAATCCTGTTTCTACTAAGGATACAAAAAATTAGCCGGGCGTGGTGGCACATGCCTACAATCCCAGCTACTCAGGAGGCTGAGGCAGGAGAATCGCTTGAATCTGGGAGGCGGAGGTTGCAGCGAGCTGAGACTGCACCATTGCACTCCAGCTTGGGCAACAAGAGCAAAATTCCATCTCAAAAAAAAAAAAAAAAAAAGAGTTTTAAATATATAATTTACATACCATAAGATTCACGCTTTGCTTTTGGTAAGATTTACCAAGTCTCTGAAAGGGACTCAAAAATGTAAGTATTTATTTTTTTGATATCTGACTCCAGAATAACTATAAATTTTTGCCAGCAACAACACTGTTATGCCTTTCTCAAAAACTCATTCCAGGCCAGGTGCAGTGGATCATGCCTGTAATCCCAGCACTTTGGGAGGCCAAGGTGGGCAGATCACCTGAGGTCAGGAGTTCAAGACCAGCCTGGCCAACATGACGAAACCCTATCTCTACTACAAATATAAGAATTAGCTGGGTAAGGTGGCAGGCACCTGTAATCCCAGCTACTTGGGAGGCTGAGGCTGGAGAATCACTTGAACCTGGGAGGTGGAGGTTGCAGTGAGCCGAGATCATATCATTGCACTCCAGTCTGGGCAACGTGAGTGAAACTCCGTCTCAGAAAACAAAAACAAAAACAAAAACAAAAACAAAACAAAACAAAAACCTCATTCCAAGAGATTAACCCAGAACTTTCCCGAAAAATGTTTAAAGATCACCAGTAGTATCAAGGCAGAGGTTTGAGAACCATCAGTCTAAAGCATTCAGAAAAGACAATTAATACCCGTAAGATTCCACATTCACCCTCACTAATACAATACGGGAAAACTGAGTTTGTCCTTCCTTATTATATTCTTCTTCTTGTCCAATCTCTCAAGGTCATAATTAAGTAACTTTCCTTGTCTGATTTTTGGGTAAGAACATTTGGGCTCTTGAATTTTGGCAGGAATCCCAGGAGATCAGATGTACCTGCAAGTTGGTTGGGTCTTTATAATTCTCATCAGATGCAATCTGAAGTTTTTCCTGTATCCATTTCTCCAGCTCTTCAGCATCTCTTTGAAAGAACTGGAATCGATAGGAATCTTCCAACTTCTGACGCCTAAGGGTTGAGAGTTCCTTGAAGCGGTGGTATCGGTCTAGGACCTGCTGCCGCCTCTCCTGGATGTCCTCTGCTGTTTCCAGCACTTTGACCCCACTTGGGTCCATTTTCTGAAATGACAAAATGCCCTGAGATAAGTACCAATAGGCACCAAAAGAGATAAAAAGAAATTAGCCTCTCTGAAGGAAAGAAAAAATTATCACGTAAACCCAGCAGACAAATGAATTAAGAAGACAGCTCCTTCTTAGGAACAATGAAGCCCAGACCTTATTCCTTTATTAAAAATGGCCATCCATTCCCCTGCAACATCTACCTACATAGGGCCCTCAGAAGATGCCTAACCCACGCATGGCAAGGAAACCAAGTGAAAACTATGAATGGGAGAACTATGGTTTGTGCTGTCAATTCTACAAAGGATTCAAGGATTCAGAGGAAACAGCAATTGTGGTATTCAAATAATTGTTGATAAGTCCATTCAGAATTCCTTTCAGGCAGGGCGTGTGGTGGTTCATGCTTGTAATCCCAACACTTTGGGAGGCCAAAGTGGCAGACTGCTTGACTCCAGGAGTTCAAGAGCAGCCTGGGCAACAAGGTGAAACACCACCTCTACTAAAAATACAAAAAAATAGCTGAGCATGGTGCTGTGTGCCTATGGTACCAGCTACTCAGGAGGCTAAGGCAGGAGGATCCCCTGAGCCCAGGAGTTCAAGACTGCAGCAAGCCATCATTGCACCACTGCACTCCGGGCTGGGTAACAAAACAAAACAAAACCGAAGACAAAGAATATGCCATTTTATCCTCTAACTAATTAAGGAACACAGAAGAAAATATAGATTAATGCCAAAAAGCTTCCGAATTTGTCAGTAACATGTGACCTCACACTAGCCACCTTCCCTCTCCATGCCTCAATTTCCTACAGTGACTAAAATGTCAGGAAAAACGACATGGTCTCAAGTCTCTTCGAACTTTAAAATTACAGTCTATAGAGAGGTGTCCGGGTTCAGTAAGGAAGCAGAACAGATAAGCCTGCTGGTCCCTTCCAGCTATTGTTCTACAATGTATAAAAGATATAAAATTGTGTTACCCTGGAAACATCTGGGAGTTCTTTCCTTTATCCTGTTGCCTATCCCAAGACAGAAATAAAAGGGTGAGTTGGCTAAGAGTTAGGAATGAAACCTGTCAAGAGTGCTGCCCCATATCCACCTAGCAGGTAAACAGCAAGAGATGGCTGAGGTCAGAGTTTCCAGCTAGTGCCCCAGCTCTGTAGGGATTCAAGCAGTTCTCATTGGTGGTAGGAAGGCACTATCTGTGCCTGATCAGCTCTGAAGACTGCCTTTCTAAGAGACCGCCTTCCTGGAGAAGTGTAGATGAGCTGATTTTAGTCATATCACCATTCCTTTAAATTATTCTCGGCCGGGCGCGGTGGCTCACGCCTGTAATCCCAGCACTTTGGGAGGCCGAGACAGGCGGATCACGAGGTCAGGAGATTGAGACAATCCTGGCTAACACGGTGAAACCCCGTCTCTACGAAAAATACAAAAAATTAGCCGGGCACGGTGGTGGGCGCCTGTAGTCCCAGCTACACGGGAGGCTGAGGCAGGAGAATGGCATGAACCCGGGAGGCAGAGTTTGCAGTGAGTGGAGATCGTGCCACTGCACTCCAGCCTGGGTGACAGAGCGAGACTCCATCTCAAAAATAAATAAATAAATAAAAATAAATTATTCTCTACATATCAACTCTGTATTTTTGTTGTATTATTGTTTTTCCACAGTCCAAAATTTTTTATACTCTAAAAGGAGACATTCTTCGCCATGCCACTCCCAAACCTTTCATGGCTCCTTTCTTTTTTTTTTGTTTGAGACGGCATCTTGCTCAGTCACCAGGCTGGAGTGCAATGGCATCATCTCGGCTCACTGCCCTCTGCCTTCAGGGTTCAAGTAATTCTCCTGCCTCAGCCTCCCGAGTAGCTGGGACTACAGGCCCGCACCACCATGGCCGGCTAATTTTTGTATTTTTAGTAGAGATGGGGTTTCACCATGTTGGCCAGACTGGTCTCGATCTCTTGACCTCATGATCTGCCCGCCTCGGCCTCCTAAAGGGCTGGGATTACAGGCGTGAGCCACCGCGCCCAACCTATGGCTTTCTTCTGACAGAGGAAAGAACTCACCTCTTGAGCATGACCTTCACAAACTGGCCCAACACGCCTGCCTGGTATTATCTCTCACCCATGCCCCCTACCCTTGTGGTGGACAGAAGTATTCTTTCTGCTCCAAAATGCGTAATTCCCTTTAAAACCCCAAGCATGTGCACACGCTTCCTTTGTCTAGAATATTCTATGACTCTTCTTTGCCTAGATAGCACTTATTTATTTATATCTCAACACCCAGCTGAAATGGGTAAACTGCAGGATCCTGACTCTTTACTAAACTGTAAGCAATGTTCCTGCCTTCCCTCCTTCTCAGATGTAATCACTTTTCTCTTCAAATTTGCAAAGCACTTGTACATATATCCTAAGGCATGATTACACCGAACAACCTAATCTTTGTATCCCTGATTTTTATTTATTTATTTATTTTTGAGACAGGGCCTTACTTTGCTGCTGCCCAGGATGGAGTGCAATCACGGGTCACTGCAACCTCAACCTCCCCAGTTCAAGTGAACCTTCCACCTCAGCCTCCCAAGTAGCTGTGACTATGGGTCCACACCACCATGACTGGTTAATTTTTTTTTTTTTTGAGACGGACTCTTGCTCTGTCTCCAGGTTAGAGTGCAGTGGCACGATCTTGGCTCATTGCAACCTCCACCTCCCAGGTTCAAGCAATTCTCCTGCCTCAGTCTCCCAAGTAGCTGGGATTATAGGCGCCCATCATGGTGACTGGTTAATTTTTGTATTTTTAGTAGAGACAGGATTTCATTATGTTGGCCAGGCTGGTCTTGAACTCCTGACCTCGTGATCCACCCGCCCTGGCCTCCCAAAGTGCTGGGATTACAGGCGTGAGCCACCACGCACAGCCATGACTGGCTAATTTTTAAATTTTTTTTGTAGAGATAGGGTTTTGCTATGTTGCCTAGGATGGTCTTGAACTCCTGGGCTCAAATGATCCTCCCACCTCGGTCTTCCAAAGTGCTAAGATTATAGGTGTAAGCCACCATGTCCGGCCCTGTATCCCTGATTTCTAGCATACAGAGGTCATTAAGAAATGTTGGTTAAATAGGCCGGGCGCCATGGTTCACATCTGCAATCCCAGCACTTTGGGAGGCTGAGGTGGGCAGACTGCTTGAGCCCAGAAATTTGAGAACAGCCTAGGTAATATGGCTAAACCCTGGCTCTTAAAAAAAAGTATCCAGGCATGGTGGCAGGTGCTGTAGTCGCACCACTGCACTCCAGCCTGGGTGACAGAATGAGACCCTGTCCCAAAAAAAAAAAAAAAAAAAAAAAAGAAATGTTGGTTGAATAAATAATCAAGTCCATGCTGAGTGTTGCAGCTGCTGTGCAGCAGCAGACCTGAATTCATTTGTAAGGGGGAGGGAGAGAGCTCCATAATGAATCTTTCAGTTCCCATATTGTAAAATTGGAATTCTATCCAGTTAAGTGCTAGATTCATGACAAGAATGACAAATAAAGAATGTGCTGACTAAAGCTACACAACTAGGTGTCAACCTAATGACTAAATCGGAATTACCAATCTTGGATTGACCACATGGCAGTATACTCTGAGAAAGTGGCTGGTTTTTATTTTTTTGTTTGCTTTTTAGGCAGGGTCTCACTCTGTTGCCCAGGCTGGAGTGCAGTGATACAATCTTGGCTCACTACAACCTTGCCTCTTAGGCTCCAGTGATCCTCCCATCTCAGCCTCCTAAGTAGCTAGGGCTACAGGCGGGTGCCACCACACCTGGATAATTTTTATATTTTTTGTACAAACGGGGTTACACCACGTTGCCCAGGCTAGTCTCGAACTCCTGGACTCAAGTGATCCACCCACCTCAGTCTCCCAAAGTGCTGGGATTACAGCTGTGAGCCACTGCACTGGCCTATTTTCTACTCTTAAAACAGACGTCAAGTCCTTAAAACTAAAAACTGGGGGTGACCTTGAAAATCTTAATGTGTGCTCAGAGCGTTTCTGTAATAATATTTAATGATAACAGGCAGTTCTAGTTTACACTGCTGCCCTAAGTCTGTCAGCCTATTTTGGAGAAGGTTGATTTCTGATGAGGATCCTGACAAGGATCACTATCATCACACTTACTAGAAGGTAAACATGACTTCACTCAGTCACCTTCCAGTTGTCTCCTCCAGCTGTATCTCACATCAAACTCCCTCACCAACCCCAATTACAGGCCCTGGACAGGGTCCATTTGAAAGCTCAAAAAGTTCCCTTTCTCAGGAGTGCGCTCTTCTCTCCCACTCCCAACCCTACCATCTGACATCATACAGATCTCGGCTGGGCGCGGTGGCTAACGCCTGTAATCCTAGCACTTTGGGAAGCCGAGGCAGGTGGATCACAAGGTCAGGAGCTTGAGACCAGCCTGGCCAACATGGTGAAACCATATCTCTACTAAAAATACAAAAATTAGCCAGGTGTGGTAGCATGCGCCTGTAGTCCCAGCTACTTTGGGCTGAGGCAGAAGAATCACTTGAACTTGGGAGGCGGAGGTTGTGATGAGCCAAGATTGCGCCACTGCACTCCAGCCTCTTAAAAAAATATATAAAAAACAAATCATATAGATCTCTCAGAGTCCAAAGCAAATGCCTCGTCCTCTATGAAGTCTTTCTGAATCAGAAGTCTCCACTCCCTGACCACCCACCCCTATCATTCACCTTACAACACTGCCACATTCTGCCATGAAATTATCATGTTCTCCCTACCACATTCATAAGTTCTTTAAGGAACAATAAAGAAGATCATATTTTACTCCTACTGTCTGGGCGCAGAACTCACGACTTGGCACATATTATAGATCCAATTATATTCAGAGCTTGGAAATAAACTGCCATCGTTTTATTTTTTTTATTTATTTTTTTTTTTTGAGACGGAGTCTTGCTCTGTAGCCCGGGCTGGAGTGCAGTGGCTGGATCTCAGCTCACTGCAAGCTCCGCCTCCCGGGTTTACGCCATTCTCCTGCCTCAACCTCCCGAGTAGCTGGGACTACAGGCGCCCGCCACCTCGCCCGGCTAGTTTTTTGTATTTTTAGTAGAGACGGGGTTTCACGGTGTTAGCCAGGATGGTCTCGATCTCCTGACCTCATGATCCGCCCGTCTCGGCCTCCCAAAGTGCTGGGATTACAGGCTTGAGCCACCGTGCCCGGCCAATCGTTTTATAATTAAGTAGTCGGGAGACAGGTAATCTAGCAAGCAAGCTGCAAAGCCCAGGGTGACCTGGGATCCTCCGGTTCCCAGAATATGGCACACTAGAACCAGTGATTCTTAACATGATTAGAGTTGACATACTCTTTTTTTCACCTCGCCTGGCTAATTTTTTGTATTTTTAGTAGAGATGGAGTTTCACCGTATTAGCCAGGATGGTCTCAATCTCTTGACCTCGTGATCCGCCCACCTTGGCCTCCCAAAGAGCTGGGATTACAGGCATGAGCCACCCTGCCCGGTCTTTTTTTTTTTTTTTTTGAGACGGAATTTCACTCTGTCGCCAGGCTGGAGTGCGATGGCGCGATCTCGGCTCGCAGCAACCTCGACCTCCAGGGTCAAGCGATTATCCCGCCTCAGTCTCCCAAGTAGCTGGGACTACAATTACACACCACCATGCTCAGCTAATTTTTGCATGTCTTTTCTTTTTAGTAGACACAAGCTTTCACTATGTTGGCCAGGACGATCTTGATCTCTTGACCTCGTGGTCCACCCGCCTCGGCCTCCCATAGGGCTGGGATTACAGGTGTGAGTCACCACACTTGGCCGACATATTATTTATTGATGGCTGTTTGGTTATTTATTAGTTCCTTTCACTCTTTTTTTTTTTTTTTTTTTTTTGAGATGGAGTTTTACTCTGTCGCCCAGGCTGGAATGCAGTGATGCTAGCTGGGCTCACAGCAACATCCGCCTCCAAGGTTCAAGTGATTCTCCCGCCTCAGCCTCCCCAGTAGTTGGGATTACAGGCACCTGCCACCACGCCCAACTAATTTTTGTACTTTTGTAGAGACTGTGTTTCACCATATTGGCCAGACTGGTCTTGAACTGACCTCAGGCGATCCACCCGCCTCGGCCTCCCAAAGTGCTGGGATTACAGACGTGAGCCACAGCGCCCGGCCTTCACTCCCTCTTTATTAGTTCCTTTTCATATCCCCACTTTGGAGTGAAAAAACAGTGAGGCAGACGTGGTGGCTTACACCTGTAATCCCAATACTTTGGGAGGCCGAGGAGGGCGGATCACCTGAGGTCAGGAGTTTGAGACCAGCCTGGCCAACATGGTAAAACTCTGTCTCTACTAAAAATACCAAAATTAGCTGGGTGTGGTGGCACATGCCTGTAGTCCCATCTACTCAGGAGACTGGAGCTGGATAATCGCTTGAGCCTAGGAGGCGGAGTTTGCAGTGAGCCAAGATCAAGCCCCTGCACCCCAGTCTGGGTGACAGAGCTAGACTCCGTGTCAAAAAAAAAAAAAAAAAAGGTGGGTGCCATGGCTCACACCTGTAATCCTACCACTTTGAGGCCGAAGGGGGTGGATTGCCTGAGTTCAGGAGTTCGAGACCAGCCTGAGCAACATGGTGGAACCCCATCTCTACTAAAAATACAAAAATTAGCCAGGCATAGTGGTGCACACCTGTAGTACCAGCTACCTGGGAGGCTGAGGCAGGAGAATCGCTTGAACCCGGGAGGCGGAGGTTGCAGTTAGCCAAGATCGCGCCACTGCACTCTAGCCTGGGCGACAAAAAAGCAAGAGTCCGTCTCAAAAAACAAAAACAAAAACAAAAAACAGTCAAAATTATTTAAGACTGAGTCTTAGTAAACAATTAGGGTTAGACTCATTTATTTATATATTTCCTTTGTTCTCAACCCTCAGGCAACAGTTAAGATGGAAAAACATTGAGAAATTATGCGTCTGGCCGGGCACGGTGGCTCACGCCTGTAATCCCAGCACTTTGGGAGGCCGAGACGGGCGGATCATGAGGTCAGGAGATCGAGACCATCCTGGCTAACACGGTGAAACCCCGTCTCTACTAAAAAATACAAAAAACTAGCCGGGCGCAGTGGCGGGCGCCTGTAGTCCCAGCTACTCGGGAGGCTGAGGCAGGAGAATGGCGTGAACCCGGGAGGCGGAGCTTGCAGTGAGCTGAGATCCGGCCACTGCACTCCAGCCTGGGCGACAGAGCGAGACTCCGTCTCAAAAAAAAAAAAAAAAAGAGAAATTATGCGTCTAATTTGTTTGCTTACAAAATATTCTTTTTTTTTTTGAGACGGAGTCTCACGCTGTTGCCCAGGCTGGAGTGCAGTGGCGCGATCTCGGCTCAGTCTCCACCTCCTTGACTAAAGCAATCCTCCTGCCTCAGCCTCCCAAGTAGCTGGAATTACAGGTGCCCACTACCATGCCTGGCTAACTTTTGTATTTTTAGTAGAGATGGGGTTTCACCTGTTGGCCAGGCAGCTATCTATAACACCTGATCTCAAGTGAACTGCCCACCTCGGCTTCCCAAAGTGCTGGGATTACAGGCGTTAGCCACTGTACCCAGCCTACAGCCACAGAAAGGTTTTAAAAGCAGGGAGGTGGCCTGACTAGCTTTTTTTTTTTTTTTTGAGACGGAGTCTCACGCTGTTGCCCAGGCTGGAGTGCAGTGGCGCGATCTCGGCTCACTGCAAGCTCCGCCTCCTGGGTTCACGCCATTCTCCTGCCTCAGCCTCCTGAGTAGCTAGGACTACAGGCGCCCGCCACCGCGCCCGGCTAATTTTTTGTATTTTTAGTAGAGACGGGGTTTCACTGTGGTCTCGATCTCCTGACCTCGTGATCCACCCGCCTCGGCCTCCCAAAGTGCTGGGATTACAGGCTTGAGCCACCGCGCCCGGCCATCAAAATATTCTTGTAAAGAAATTTTCCGGCCGGGCGCGGTGGCTCAAGCCTGTAATCCCAGCACTTTGGGAGGCCGAGGCGGGTGGATCACGAGGTCAAGAGATCGAGACTATCCTGGCTAACATGGTGAAACCCCGTCTCTACTAAAAAATACAAAAAACTAGCCGGGCGTGGTGGCGGGCGCCTGTAGTCTCAGCTACTTGGGAGGCTGAGGCGGGAGAATGGCGTGAATCCGGGAGGCGGAGCTTGCAGTGAGCCGAGATCACGCCACTGCACTCCAGCCTGGGAGACACAGCGAGACTCCGTCTCAAAAAAAAAAAAAAAAAAAGAAATTTTCCAGGGAAGGTATAGCTACACATGGAACAATAACGACACTGTACACGAGCTCCTGAAAGAGATGGAAGTCTCCAGGATTCGAGTGTACGGTGCTGTTCTGCCTCCTATCACAGGAGTCACTGCATTTCTAAAATTCTTTACTGCTACGGAAATTAAGAAATCACATTTGGGAGCATCCCTTTATGATGAGAAGAAAATCTCCATCATAATATTGCAAAGGTTCCACCTGAGCAAGTCCCCCTGCTTGGGCCCAGCTTGCTGATTTGATCCTACCAATCCAGAGAGACAGTTCAGCAAGGCCCCGCTGAAATTAACCAACCTAAAAGGCCCTCTTTGTCACCCCAGTGAAGTAGAACAAGTCAATTCTATACCAAGTGCTTTGGTCAGGCAATAATGGACTTTTCTTTCCTGCAGTAGATCAGCTGACGTCAGTAGGTGGGAGGTCTGCCAAGCCACAACAGGCTGTCTCTGGGGAGCTGGGTATCTGAAAGTCACCAATGTGCTCCCACTGCAGTCAGCATTCAGTATTTTCACTTGTGCAATTACAGGAGACACCAAAAAAGATTATGGGTAAGAGTTTCGCCGCTCTTAACCTGATAGGGCGCTGTCTCTTGTTTACACGAGTTCCAGTTTCTTTTTGCTCCTAAAAGGATCATTTCTGCAGACTACATTAAACACAGGAGAATTCTCATAAATATCATTAAGAATTCCTGCCATCCAAAGGTGCCACAACCTTTTACCGGAAACTGTCAGAGTTACTGAAATGTCAACTCTGCCTGGGCGCGCCACATTCCTTCCACAACTGAGGCTGCATGCTGCAAGCACCCCACCCCTTCCCTGGCATATGCAGCAGACTGATAAGGCCGACTTCACAGAGAATGTTCCAGGCTGTTCCCAGCCATATGGGATTAACGCCTTTTGAGAGCGCCAGAAAGGAAAAATCTGGGAAACGTGCCATTAAAAAACAAACTCCAATCTTACTAGCCTATCTATCAGTTCCACTAACTGCCTAAAAACCACAACAGAGACGACTTCCTAGGAATGCAATCAACTGACTGCTTATCTCAAAGGAGCCGGCTGTCTTTGATTTTGCCAATCAAGTCCGTTCACATGGAGACTGAAGGAGGGGAAATAAAGTGCTAAGTATATTCTCTACATGTTTAAGGACAACTTCCCATTTAAGGTAACTTAAAAAAAAAGGTATATATTTGCAAAATATTATTAGAGAAGACTGAAGACATAGGCTACAAATGCTGCAATGCAGCAAACGTTAGCTGCATCATTCAGCAAGTAATGTGAATCTCAGGGGGATAAAACAGGAATTACAACCATGTCCTCTATTGTAATAAATAAAATGAACTTGTCAGCATTCTTACAATACTGCCAGATCTCAGAAGAGTGGGGTCTAAAGATATGAATCTTGGTTAGAAATTTCTAATTTAATCCAAAGATACAGCATGCTTCAGAATGATCCATATCAAACACAAACTTATACACAATATCAACTGAAAATGGATTCCTACAAAAGAGATTAGACCTGAATATCTTTGTCTTCTTGATGAATGTCAAGAGACAGCTGTTTCAGGCAGTTCTTGGTATTTGGGGAATTTTCACGTCTCAAATAAAAATTTGGGGGTATTTGGGGGCATAAAATTTGGGGGTATAAAAAATTGGGGGTATTTATGGGATATATAGCTATATCCCCTTGTATAGGCAGAGGCAGTGGGTGGGAATCACACTGCGTTAAGCAATACAAAAGACTGCAGATACAAACATTTTCGAACCAAAGGTCAAATGCTTTGGACTCTGTAAACCTGGCACCTGCAGTGAATGGTTTAGGATGCCCTCACGCAGACCTTAGTAGAAGAATTCGGCAGAGTTTCTCTATGGAATCCCAAAAGAGAGAATCATAGCGAGACTGAAAGGAGTCTCTATTAAAAACAAAGCATTGGGATTGCCATTCTTTCAGCAAGCTGAATGTACTGGATGTAAGAGGCGCTTGGAATACTACAAAATGAATTCTGATTCTCAGGCAGGACACCACTAGACATACAGTTTTGCAAGAAAGGGATTTTTAGGGACTAACAGGATGAACGGTCATTTGGTCATTTGGTTATGGAAAAATTCATAATCATCATCCAAAGCAAAAGGTCACAGAAATCATTCATCAGTTGTTTTTGTTGCTTAGTCAGAACCCAAATGTGCAGAACCGACAATGTCTTTTTTCTGTGGCTTAGGATGCCAGCCTAACACTAAATTTTAGATTTGCAAAGCAAGAGAACTATATCCATGGATGTGGAAGGGCTTCCCTAAGAACAAACCACCAAATAATTGATTAGCACTCATAAAATTGTATACCAGTTGATTCTCAGGTCAAACAAAATTAACTCAAAACCAGCTTAGCTGCAGATTTTAGTGGCAGATTTGATGGTAAGCAGAGAGGTCAATAATACATAAAGGATGACTGAACACCATAAATAAAAACAAGTATTTTTGCTTAAACCACATTCCAAATCAGGATTGTGGATCAGCATGTCAGCTTTCAAACTGATTAATTCATTTCAACTTGTTAGCGCAATTGTGCAGAGGTGAGCAGGGACTTAGCTTTAAGAAAGCAAAAGATTCATACTGCATTGCATCAAAATCCAGAAATGCAGAGCAATATTGAGAAAACTTACTTCTGAACGCTTCCCAAATACTATCTTGCTGCTACTTACCTTTTAACCTGCAAAATTCAGATGAGAGGTATTTAAGTTCCTTATTGTTACTATGACTCAAAACAGGAAATGGTTACAATGTGGCCCATTTTTATAAACCTCATTTAAATAAATAACTCATCCGATTTATAAAAAGGCCTGCCTTGGATTTATCACCTATAATCACTAGAAATTTCCAAGGTTTATATTTCTTATTTTGAGATATCAAGATACTGAATTTTTTTTTTAAAAGGTCCAATTTAGAAAACAAAGACTGTACACAAATAAAACAAATAAAGAGAGCTGTTTATTTACTTATTTTTTTGAGACGGAGTCTTGCACTGTCCCTGGGCTGGAGTGCAATGGTGCAATCTCGGCTGATTGCAACCTCCACCTCCAAGGTTAAAGCGATTCTCCTGCCTCAGCTTCCCCAGTAGCTGGGATTACAGGGGCCCGCCACCACACCCGGCTAATGTATTTGTATTTTTAGTAGAGACGGGGTTTCACTATGCTGGCCAGGCTGGTCTCGAACTCCTGACCTCATCATCTGCCCGCCTTGGCCTCCCAAAGCACTGGGATTACAGGCATGAGCCACCACACCCTGAAAAGGGAAGCTCTATTTTATTATAGAAATTGTGGTGGAAGAAGTCAATGGAACAGGAAACAAGCCCAAGTTTACAATATTTGTCAAATTTTAAAAACAATTTTTACTATGTATTTTTCAGATTATTTTTTCCAAATATCTAGGATAATCTGTTTTGCCCCTTGGTTCTTAAAAACCAAGTAGCCACCAATAAAAAGTCAGCAAACACTACATGCAAACACCATAATGGTGATAAGAAATTAATATATTCATGCCTTAAAGAGAGAGAGGTTAAAGAAAAAAAAAAAAAAAAGGGAAGGCTTTGAAAATTTTCAAGTAAATTTACTAATACTTCTGATAATTTAACACCAAAAAAACCCCAAACAAATCCTAAACAATTTGTTTAACAGAAACATCATGCAGGCAGGGTTTTTTCCCCCCTTTCTTTGGTTCATTCAACCTCTTTGACACAAATATGCCTTCACTGCAAGCCAGGCAAAACCAAAAAGGCAACCCGTTTTCTGCATGCTGGTCAAATACCTGTACTCTGCGTTTACGAAACGATGACAACATGATGGAGGAATGTGGAGTCTAAAGAGGGAGGGGGAAGAGCAAGATAACAAGCTTCTAAGGGCAAATGGAACAAAATTATGAAGAAAACAGATATTTAAAAACATACGAATACAGATTAAAAATCCAACTTCAGATATTTTCTCAGTGTCTTCTCTCTGACATTCTGTATAGCGTCTAAATCCCACAAGGGATTTAAAATGTGGAAAGAAAACCAAGGTTCCCAGGTCTTGGCAGTTACTATCTGGATATGCTGCACTGGTCAAGTCTCACTCTCTTTTGGGTCTCAATTTCCCCACTTGTCAAAGTAATAATACTGAATATACTTTTTCAAACTAAACACGCCCTCCTCCTGAGGATCCCAGGACAAGATGATTCCTAAATCCCCTTCCATTCAGCAATAAAAGAGCATGACTGCATGAAATTATCACAAAGTAGAACTCAAGCCACAAAGATCTGACTTGGGCCTAGCTTGCCAGTACACTTACTTCACAAAATACTATTTCCTGTTCAAAATTGGTACAAGAGGAATATGCAAAAAAGGTGGAAGAGAGGTGATGGTTCACAGCACAGCTGCTCCAGTCAAGTGGCCCCAAGTGATGAACTATGCGGTCCTCCTCCTCCTCCGCATTCCTGGAGTCAGCATTTGCCACTAGGGCGTTGCATTCTACAGTACAGCCGCAGCTGATAATGCTGCAACAGACCTGAGTGCCTAACTAGCGGGATCCTTGCATAGCCCACGGAGGACTGATTACAAAGGCAGGCCAGCCTTGAACACATTATCCATTCTTAGTGTAGATTCCGCAGTGACAGGACATGGGGGACTATTCCTGAGATCCACTTTTCAGGATGTGCAGTTGACCCCCCACTTTGGATGAAGGCAGGTAAGAAAAAAGCAGAAAAAACTTTAACCCAGGGAACCAAAAGACATACTTAAAACGGCTCTCCCCATGTCCACCTCTTCATCAGATTGCTTGACAGGCTTACACTGTAGCCTATGACATATCCAATTTCTCCAATTATTAGATGGCTACAAAACACACTGCCAAGACCAAAGCGTATCAGAGAATCAGTTACTAGGCTGATGGTTTGCCATAAGAACTGCTTCACACTTGTCCAGGATGAAGCAAATCCTCCTTTCCAGTTTCTCCATCTAGGTCCCTGGATACCAGTTAACACACTTTGAGGCTCCCTTTGAGTAATTATTGGCCCAGTTACTGAAAAAGGTTTATTGCTAATTTCCTGCACAGAGGCCCTTACTGCAGCACTTCTTTCTCCCCGTAGCACATATTAAACTTTGACTTCAATTTGACCTTTCAAAATCTAAGACATTAGCTAGCTGCAATGAAAGGGAAAATAAATGACTAGTTAAGGAGTCGGAACCTTGGCTCAATGGCTTCATATAGCTGAGTGTTCCTGCTGCTATTCCCAAGATTTTCTGTTTCCTGGCTCCAAGACACCCCCACCCTTCCATCTTTGATACATTCTGTTTTACTTAAGGCCAATTGCTATGACGACGCAATTTCTCAACACATTATGAAAATACTTCATATGGCCTCTCTCCTGTTATTCCCGAACAGCCATGATGGTTAAGTTTTTCTAAAATACCATGATGAAGACAGAACAAAGGGCTTAAATATTTTAGGATCTATTATATAAAAGAGATCTGATTAGATGTTGTAACAGTTCAATCATCATCTCAACCCAGCCTTCTGAGCTATTCAGGCTTTTCATTTAAGACATATTCAACTCTTAACTTTAACAAGGCGCTTATTTAAAATATATTTTACTCCAGTACATGAAAGGGACTTTTTAAAGCGATGTTCTATGGGAAGCGTCTAATCAAATTCTCAGGGATAGCTTTCAAACAAAAGACTGTTCTATCATTCAACACTGGTATGGTAGAATTTTGGACACTGTATCTCGACTCGAAAGACCCAGTTCCAGGAAACACACACACACACACACACACACACACACACACGAACTCCAAGCTATTAAGTTATTTGATTTGACCCTCATACCATACAAGCACCGCATCTACCTATTATTTACAAGCAAATCACAACTGGGAAGAAAGAAAAATGTTTATTACAAGGAAAGAAAAGGAGACGGCCAGTCTCAGACCCTTCTGCGTTCAAAGAGACGGCAGAGATTCGCCAGGCAGGATGAAATTAAGGTCAGAGAGCCGTTTACGCTACGCTCGGGCTCCCCGAGCTCTTCCTCCCTCCACGGCTGGCCGGCATTACTGGTGCCATTCGGAAGAACGAGCTGCAGAAGTCGCTCCCGGCCGAGGGAAGGGACCGGGGGCGGTGCGGGGAGCGTTCTGCAGGGAGGCGGCTGGCGAAGATCCCGACGAGGGAGCCCCCACCCACCTGCCGCAGCCGGATGGGGCAGGGCAGGGCCGCGCCGCAGCCAGGCTTGGGGGTGGCGGGGAGGGACCCGGCGGCCTCGCGCCCCCTCCCCCCCGTCAGTGACATTCCAGCGGCGGCGCCGAACGTCCGCCCGGCTGCTCCTCCGCAGCCCACGCGCCACAAAAGAGGCGGCAGAGGCTCCCCCGGCACCTCAGCCGAATGGAGGCAGCGCCGCGGCCCGCCCGACTCACCTGTCCGCGCGCCGGCCCCGCCCCGCCTTAAGGGCTGCCCAGCTCCCGCCCGGGGGTCGGCTGCCCGGGGCCCCGCTCCCTCCCGGAGCTCCCCGACTGCCCCTCTCACCGGCTCTCGTGGGGTGAGGGGCGTGGGTGCGTCGGGCCGAGGGGGTGCTGAAGGACCGAGGAGCCTCCGCGGCCTCCGCTCCGCGCCGTTCACTCCGCAGCGGGTAGTGGCGGCGACGCGCGCGCCCCGCCTTTTTTATAGGCAGCTACGCGCGCTCCCGCGGCGAGCGGGCGCGAGCGCAAGGGGAAGCGCCCCGGCGCTGCGCGAGGGGCGGGGGAGCGCGCCGGCGGAGCAAAGGGGGCGGCGCTCCCGCCGGCTCACCGCCCGGCCGCCCGGCGGAAAGGGCCGAGCGATCCCGGAAGGAGCCGAAGCGGCGATACGGGGGAAGAGGTGAGCGAGGGGCGGGCCGCGGGAGGATGGGGAAATGGGGCGCGCGCAAGGGGTGAGGGGTGATGGTGCAGTGAGGTCACTGACTACGCCCTGGCCGACAGAGACGCTCCCGCCTCACCTCCCTCCGCGCAACTTGCGCCCCGCCACCGCCCGCCCTGCGGACAGTCGTCTGCACTGCACCCCTCCGCCCTGGGAGCTCTTCCAGGACTGCGGAGAAGGGCGGGGCGGGGGGTATCGCTGCAGTCTGGCTGGGATGCTGCGCGCCCCGGCCGGAAAAACGCCCAGTCCCAAAGGGTGAGATCACCCGAGTGCGTCTCTTCTTCCTGCTCACTTTCCCGAGGAGGAGGCTGGCGCTGGGGACCCTAGTCACCCTACTTCGGTGGGGGCTGGGGTCAAGAAGACGCAGATGATTTGGGGCCCCGGGTTTGAAGAGGCGGTGAGAGGAAAAGGCCAAATCTGAATCAGAAAAAAAATTAAGTCGACTAATTTGCGGCATAAAGCTGTTATTCTGGAATTTGGAGAGTTAATTTCTTACATTCTTGGATATTATGGGGGAGGGAAACGGCAGCGGCAAAATAATAATTTCTTATATTCCTGCAGCAAAAGCTTTCTCACAGGTCGCCAGTAGAATAGGGCATATTCATCCTATTTCATAAACAAGACATTAAGGTTGCAAATGGAAGGTTCTGACTGCTGAGATGGAAATCCTAGCCCTTCAATTGCTAGCTGCCTGACCTGGGCCAAGAGACATAGCCTACATGAGCATTATGTAAGAGTGCCCATTTGTAAAATAGGAAAATATCTCATCAAATTATTGCAAAGATTAAGAAATGAAAAGGTAACACGAAATACTTCGCATAGTGCCTAGTACACAAGGAAAGTTCAATTAATTGTGCCAGAAAGAACCTTAATGAATAGGAAAGGGAGGCATTTTGATGCGGGTGGCTGCTGGGGTGCAGACAGAGAAAAATAAGATTCTCAGAATTTCTGATCCTTAAAGTCCTAGCAGTTTGAGGGCCTGGCTCTCAACTCTGTAGCCAGAAGCCCTGGATTAGGAAGCGCTTTCCCTATCCCCATTCCGGTGACAGCTGGGCCGCAGCCATCGGGAGTAACACCCAGATCATTCCTGTGCAGTCAGGCAGAAGGGGAGCTCTGCAGCTCAGGAAGGCTTCAGCCTCCTGGTTACTAAGCAGCTCTCCTCTTTAAATAAATACAAAGTCATTGGGCACTGCACCAGAACCTGGGCCCAGACCTGGCCCTGAGCTTCCTGGTCCTCTGCAGTTTGGCTTCTTTCCCCATGCGCGGGACCTGCAATACGGTTTCTAAGCTGCCCTGGCTGTAGCCATGATACTGAGGAAAAATTTCCCTACCCACTCACTCCATTGGAGTGGTGAGAAAAGGAGTGGCCACACCCCAGAAGCTGCTTTAGAGAATCTGTGTAGGAAAAACGTAGGAGCTGAGAGGCATTTCCTGCAATCTTCTATGTAGAGAAAGCTGGGCTGGGCAGCTCCTCCCTGGGGTTTGCATTTCTGGGAACAGCTGATGGTATCCGTGGCCTCTTCTCCAGCAGGTTGCAGTAAAATGTTTAATCAGGTATTCAGCTCTGGGTACAAAATGGCTTACACAATTGTAGCTCCCTAAAATTTCCAAGAGCTTCTGCTCCAGCAAAGAAAGCACCTCGGGACTGAGGGGCAGGAGCTATTAAAAAGGGAGGGTTTTTCTATTAAATCGCCCTGGCTCCATAGTGAACTGGGGGTTTTGCTGCTTTTGCTGGATGCAAAACGAATTGGAGACCTAAGAGAGAGCTCTGTATTGATAGAGAAACTAAAATCTTGTTTGATCCTTTGTCTGATCCGAGACATGGCCAAGAAACAGTATCCCCAGCACTCTCCACCTCCCACCCACTCACCCTGCCTTCTCTGCACTTGGCACTTGAAATGAGCCATTTAAAAAGCCATTCTTCACTGTTCTGCTGTCTGCCTACCTCACCTCCCACCAGTTTCACCATATGCCTAACACCCTAGTAGGTGTGGAAAGCTGGGGGAAAAAACAACAACAAAAAAGCACAGGACAGTGTAACGGCTTTGTAACCAATCAACTCCATGTTCTCAGTCACACCCCTCCTGGCCTCCTAAAAAGCAGAGGGTTGGACTCAATTCTCAACTCCTTTTTCTAGTTTCAGCAGTCCTCAGAAGGTTTGACAGGCACCCTAAGCTTAAGCATCTAGATAGTCCCAAAACTTTTTCAGGTTGTTGAAAAGGTCAACTGTTGGAAAACACACTAATTGTAGTGATGTGTCCATATGCTCCAGCCAGGGAAAGTCACTTGCCCACTCTCCCTGGGAGAGAGCCCTTCCCCTCCCCTCTCCTCCACACCCCATCTCACCCCCTGCAAAGATAACGGGCAAGCACTTCCACTGTGTTTCCTCCCTAGAAGGGAGCTGATTGGGAAGAGTCATGCTGGTCAGTGGACTGCACTTCCCATGTGACATTCTGCAGTGTCAGAACTGGCAAGAAATAACACAGATCTTCAAAACACAGTGCCTGGATGAACCTTGAAGGCATTATGCTAAGTGAAATACGCCAGACACATAATGATGAATATTGTATGACAATTCCACTTATATCAGAGCCCTAAAATTGTCAGATTCACAGAGACAGAAAAAACTGTTGTTACCAGGGGCTGAGGGGAGGGAGGAATGGGTTATTATTGTTTAGTGGGTACAGTTTCCATCTGGGATGGTGAAAGAGAGTTCTGGAGAGGATGGTGGTGATGGTTGCATAACACTGTGACTGTACATAATGCCACAAAACTGTACACTTAAAAATGGTTAGGCTGGGCATGGTGGCTCCCACCTGTAATCCCAGCACTTTGGGAGGCCCAGGCGAGCGGATCACTTGAGTCACTCCGTCTCAAATAAAAGAATAAAAAGTTTAACTTTTATGTTCTATATATTTTACTACAATCAAAAAATAAAGTGAAACACAAGCCACTGCTTCTAAAATCAAGCACTATATTAGAGAAGCAGCCTGATAGGCTCTGGGAGTGTGGCCTTGCCAGGGTTTAAGACTCCAGGTGACAGTAGAAATATAAATTCCTCCCTCCCCTCCCCTAATCCAACCTCCTAATCTGGCTCCAGTCATTTCACATCTGTTCCCCTGCAGGGCTGCCTGCTAGGCCTGGTCAGTCTGTGTCCCTCCTGCTTACTTTGAACCCACTACTACAGTTAGTTTCACAAACCACGTCAAACCTTCTCAACAAGTTTCAGTCACTTCCCAATGCCTATGGAATAGGCCGAACTTTGCAGCCTCCACAATCTTGTTCCAATTTACCTTTTCACAGCATCGTTCCCTACAGTTCTTCTCTACTGGTCTGAGGTTAGCCTATTGCAAAACATATTCTCTCTTCAACTCCATGCTTTTGTGAACAATTTTTTCCTCCAATTAGAACATCCCTTCCCAACACTCATGCCTCCTTTCTACCTGAAAATCTTACCCATTTCGAGTATACGTAAGTAGAACTTTTCTGGAAGAGCAGTTTGGCAATGTGGATCAAAATATAAAATTTGCATGCCATTTGACCCAGCAATGTTAGTTACATCTAGAAATCTGCCTTAAGCAGGACAAGATGCATTTTCATTCAGGACAGGTGTGGTGGCTCACACCTGCAGTCCCAGCACTTTGGGAGTCCGAGACAGGTGGCTCACTTGAGTCCAGGAGTTTAAGACCAGCTTGGGCACCATGGCAAAACCCCGTCTCTACAAAAAAATGCGAAATTAGCCAGATGTGGTGGCATGTGCCTATAGTCCCAGCTACTCAGGAGGCTGTGGGAGGATCACCTAAGTGCAGGAGGTCAAGGCTGCAGTGGGCCATGACTGTGCCACTGCATTCCAGCCCAGGCAATAGAGTGAGACCCTGTCTCAAAAAAAAAAGTGTTAATAATTATTTTAAAAATTTGGCATAACCTAGTCACCAAGTGAAAAATGGTTAATTATGATTCATAAATTCAAGACTATATCCATGATATAATACTTATTGACTTGAGAAAATATTTGAGTTGCTACTGAATTTTAGGTTACATGAATGGTACTCAGTCTATTTAAGTAAGAATTATAGGCTGGGTGCGGTGGCTCATGCCTGCAATCCCAGCACTTTGGGAGGCTAAGGAGGGTGGATCACCTGAGGTCAGGAGTTTGAGACTAGCCTGACCAACATGGTGAAACCTCATCTCTAGACTAGAATTTCAACCCCACCTTTCCTGGGTTTCTAGCTTGCAGATGGCAGACTGTGGGACTTCTCAGTCTCCATAATCTCATGAATAAATTCCTCATAATTAAATCTCATCATATCCCTGTCTATCCATCCATCCATCTCCTATTGGTCTGTTTCTCTGGGGACCCTAATACAGCAAATTTCCATATGCCTGTCACCCAGCTCCAACAATTATCAACATTCTGCCATTCTCGTTTGTTTTTTTTGAGACTGAGTCTCACTCTTGTTGCCCAAGCTGGAGTGCAATAGCACGATCTCAGCTCACTGCAACCTCTGCCTCCCGGGTTCAAGTGATTCTCCTGCCTCAGCCTCCCGAGTAGCTGGGATTACAAGTGTCCACCACCACGCCCAGCTAATTTTTTTGGTATTTTTAGTAGAGACAGGGCTTCACCATGTTGGCCAAGCTGGTCTTGAGCTCCTGACTTCAGGTGATCTGCCCGCCTCGGCCTCCCAAAGTGCTGGGATTACAGGCATGAGCCACCAGACCTGGCCCATTCTGCCATTCTTATTTCATTGATTACTTACCTACTTCACTTTTAACATAGTATTTCCAGGCCAGGCGCAGTGGCTCACACCTGTAATCCTAGTACTTTGGGAGGCTGAGGTGGGCAAATCACAAGGTCAAGAGATGGAGACCATCCTGGCCGACACGGTGAAACCCCATCTCTACTAAAAATACAAAAATTAGCTGGGTGTAGTGGCACACATCTGTAGTCCCAGCTACTCGGGAGGCTGAGGCAGGAGGATCGCTTGAACCCAGGAGATGGAGGTTGCAGTGAGCTGAGATCGCACCACTGCACTCCAGCCTGGCGACAGAGCAAGACTCCGTCTAAAAAAAAACCAAAAAACAAAAAAACACATATTATTTCCCAAACTTATTTGACTGCCAAACCCTTTTTTTGCACCCTGCAGAAAAGTACTCTGGGATTTAAACTATCAGCTGACTGGCTCTCAGGCCTTTGGACTTAGACTAGATGAAATAAGTCTATCCTCTGCACTCCTATAACTTTTAGGTCAACCCTTCAAGTGCTCCAGGTGCTTAAATCACATTCTCGATGGAATTAAAATTCTGCCTTCAAGTCACCTCTCTTGAAAACCTGTTTATGGCCGGGCGCGGTGGCTCAAGCCTGTAATCCCAGCACTTTGGGAGGCCGAGGCGGGCGGATCACAAGGTCAGGAGATCGAGACCATCCTGGCTAACACAATGAAACCCCGTCTCCACTAAAAATACAAAAAAAAAAAAAAATTAGCCGGGCGTGGTGGCGGCGCCTGTAGTCCCAGCTACTCGGGAGGCTGAGGCAGGAGAATGGCGGGAACCCGGGAGGCGGAGCTTGCAGTGAGCCGAGATGGCGCCACTGCACTCCAGCCTGGGCGACAGAGCGAGACTCCGCCTCAAAAAAAAAAAAAAAAAAAAAAAAAAAGAAAACCTGTTTAGGCCGGGCGCGGGGGCTCAAGCCTGTAATCCCAGCACTTTGGGAGGCCGAGGCGGGCGGATCACAAGGTCAGGAGATCGAGACCACAGTGAAACCCCGTCTCTACTAAAAATACAAAAAATTAGCCGGGCGCGGTGGCGGGCGCCTGTAGTCCCAGCTACTCAGGAGGCTGAGGCAGGAGAATGGCGGGAACCCGGGAGGCGGAGCTTGCAGTGAGCCGAGATCGCGCCACTGCACTCCAGCCTGGGCAACAGCGTGACACTCCGTCTCAAAAAAAAAAAAAAAAAAAAAAAAGAAAACCTGTTTAGAGTCAACATTCCATCCTTGCTACAGGTTGATGACTTCAAGGTAACCTTAGTCACCAGGGTCCTGTTTTCAGCGTTGTAGGTGTCAGAGCTTGATCTTGTCACCTCATCAGAATTGTAAGCATGTTTTTTTGCAGGGCGAAAAGAGGCGTATCTTTTAATTTTGAAATAGTTTCCAATTTACAGAAAAGTTACAAGAATACTGGAAAGAAATCCCATATACCCTTCACCCAGATTCCCCCATTTGTCAACCTTTGACCACGGTTGCTTTATTATTCTATGTTTAAATATATATACACACATACAGCTGTCTACATACACATAGACATACACACGTGTATACATATATATGTATACACATAGATATCCCCCTCCCACCAATCATTTGAAAATAAGTTTCTGGCTGGGTGTGGTGGCTCACGCCTATAATCCCAGCACTCTGGGAGGCTGAGGTGAGCAGATCACCTGAAGGCAGGAGTTCAAGACCAGCCTGGCCAACATGGTGGAACCCCATCTCTACTAAAAATACAAAAATTAGCTAGGCATGGTGGCATGTGCCTGTAATCCTAGCTACTCACGAGGCTGAGGCAGGAGAATCGCTTGAACCCGGGAGGCAGAGGTTGCAGTGAGCCAAGATCACACTACTGCACTCTAGCCTGGGCAACAGAGCTAGACTCTGTTTCAAAAAAATAAATAAGTTGCAGACATCATGCCCCTCAGGGCATATTTTCCAAGAATAAGAACACTCATTTTCATAACCACAGTACAATGATTAAAGTCAAGAGATGCATGTTGACACAGTACTATTATCTAATATATAGGCCTTATTCAAGTTTTGCCTATTGTTCCAATGTCCTTTATAGCAAAAAACACACCCACAGAAATATCTTTATTTTTGGTGCAGGTTCCAATCTAGGATCACATGCTGTACTGAGTATAAATATCCTGAAAGAGCTAAAAGAAAAAAAAGTTCTTGAATACATCCATCTGGAAAAAACTGATTTTTTTTTTTTTAGCGACGGACTCTTGCTCTGTCGCCCAGGCTGGAGTGCAGTGGTGCGATCTTGGCTCACTGCAAGCTCCGCCTCCTGGGTTCACGCCATTCTCCTGCCTCAGCCTCCCGAGTAGCTGGGACTACAGGTGCCCACCACCAAGCCCAGCTAATTTTTTTTTGTATTTTTAGTGGAGACAGGGTTTCACCATGTTAGCCAGGATGGGCTCCATCTCCTGACCTTGTG
This sequence comes from Macaca nemestrina, assembly GCF_043159975.1. NCBI lineage: Eukaryota > Metazoa > Chordata > Mammalia > Primates > Cercopithecidae > Macaca > Macaca nemestrina. The sequence goes on along the minus strand of NC_092138.1, from coordinate 110,696,319 downwards.
ATCCACCCGCCTCGGCGGATCCCAAAGTGCTGGGATTACAGGCATGAGTCACCGCGCCCGGCCAGCTGTTTTTGTTTCTTTTTTTTTTTTTTTTTTTTTTTTTTTGAGACGGAGTCTCGCTCTGTCGCCCAGGCTGGAGTGCAGTGGCGCGATCTCGGCTCACTGCAAGCTCCGCCTCCCGGGTTCACGCCATTCTCCTGCCTCAGCCTCCCGAGTAGCTGGGACTACAGGCGCCCACAACCGCGCCCGGCTAATTTTTTTTTTGTATTTTTAGTAGAGACGGGGTTTCACCGTGGTCTCGATCTCCTGACCTTGTGATCCGCCCGCCTCGGCCTCCCAAAGCGCTGGGATTACAGGTGTGAGCCACCGCGCCTGGCCGTTTCTTTTTTTAAGAGATGGGGTCTCACTGTATTGCCCAGGCTGGTCTCAAACTCCTGGGCTCAGGTAATCTTCCTGCCTTGGCCTCCCAAGTCGCTGGGATTGCAGGTGTGAACCACTGCACCTGGCTTAATCTACTTTCTGTAGGCCCACAGGAAATCTAATGTCAGGAATTCATTAGGCAGGATGAAGAAAAGTGAAGGGGATTACCAGGTGTGATATAAGGCACTTGTAAGAAGCTCTGTGGCTCTTAATGGAGCTTTTGGTTTTCTTGACACTGAGACAGAAGATGTCCAAGCCTAACTATGTCACTGCTGTCATCATAGAAAGCTTGAGAAGTAGGGGAAAGCTTCTAGCACATGGGTGGGAAATCGTCAGAAATCCATTCTTCTATGTAAGGGATGTGTAGTTTCTGTCCTATTGGAATTTTTAATTTGTCATCAGATTTGCTGTAGTATGGGACAATAATGTGACAAAAACATGGATCCTCAGCCTGATAATGAGGTCAAATTTGAAAGCAAGAAAGACACGTGAGTACTTGAATTAAAACCGAAGGCAGTCCTTAGTATTCTACTGTAAGGAATCTGATGCTACTCCCCATCAGGAGCTGCATCTCTCATCTAGTAATCATTATCTCTATCCGTGAGTATCAAAACCCTGGCCTCCTAGTGCTCTCCTTTCTTGGTTTACCATTGAAATCCATTAGGAATACCAGCATCAAATGACATATGCAAGACCACTAACCACTAGAGGAAGAATATTCAAATAATTCAAAAATCATAAGAGGTATTTAATATTTTTTTAATTTTTTTATTTAAAATTTTAAAAATTTATAATAGAGATGGGGTCTCAGTATGTTGCCCAGGCTGGTCTTGAACTCCTGAGCTTGAGCAATCCTCCCGCCTTGGCCTCCCGAAGTGCTATGGTTACAGGCATGAGCCACCATGCCCAGCCTAAGTGGTATTTTCCATGAAGTCATACAAATTCAAAGTGGAAGAGAACTTATAGATCATCCCATCCAGCGATTTTTCATTTTGTTTATGACAGATGAACTTTTCCGTACATAATCTTACATGGAACCACAATATATCGTACAGCACATAAAACAAAAAGGCTGTGGCAGAGAGGATGCCAGAGCTCCATTAGGACCCCTAAATGGTTGTGCAAAATATGAGCTGCACAACTCTGGGAGGTACCATCCACCTCCATCATAATTTTGTTTTTTAAAGCTTTCCAGTGAAGATCAGAAAACCTGCTAGACAAATTCTGAAAGAACAATAACACTCATAGATTTGTACAGTTATTAACAGGGCAATCGTCCAATAGAGGATGGTAGTATCTTGAGGGAAAAGGGATGCCTTTTGGAAATTTGCTTTAAGCCTCTATATGTTGACTGGCTACAGGGCTGAGCCCCATTCACTTAACATCCCCCTCTCCTGAAGTCATTGCTTCCCAACCTATTCCCTGTCACGGTACCTAGAAAATGATGCCTTTTTTTTTTTCTCTTTTCTTTTTCAGAGAGTCTTCCTCTGTTGTCTAGGCTGGAGTACAGTGGCGTAATCTCGGCTCACTGCAACCTCCGCCTCCTGGGTTCAAGTGATTCTCCTGCTTCAGCCTCCGGAGTAGCTGGGATTACAGGTGTGCTCCACCACGCCCAGCTAATTTTTGTATTTTTAGTAGAGATGGGGTTTCACCATGTTGGCCAGGCTGGTCTCAAACTCCTGACCTTGTGATCCACCAGCTTTGGCCTCCCGAAGTGCTGAGATTACAGGTGTGAGCCACCACACCCAGCTGAATGATTCCTTTTTTTTTTTTTTGAGATGGAGTCTCGCTCTGTCGCCCAGGCTGAAGTGCAGTGGCCGGATCTCAGCTCACTGCAAGCTCCGCCTCCCAGGTTCACGCCATTCTCCTGCCTCAGCCTCCCAAGTAGCTGGGACTACAGGCCCTCCCAACCCCCCTGGCTAGTTTTTTGTATTTTTTAGTAGAGATGGGGTTTCACCATGTTAGCCAGGATGGTCTCGATCTCCTGACCTTGTGATCCACCCATCTCGGCCTCCGTAAGTGCTGGGATTACAGGCTTGAGCCACCGCGCCTGACCCTAAAATGATTCCATTCTAACACAAAGGTAGGGGGAGGAAATGTGAATGGAACAGGTCGTGGGGGTTCACCCACCACAGGCCCTGTCTGGGAGGGCTAATGAGATCAGCATGCCAAGGCACACCAGCTGGGAAACTCTTCCCTAAGGAAGTGCTATCAAGCATAGTTTGAAAACTACAGTGACATGTCCAATTCTTTTGTTTCACAGGTGGAGATACTGAGGTTCAGAGCAGGTGAAGGACGTACCCAAGGCCAAAAAACCTGAAAGCGATTTGAGCTGGGTCTCCTGATTCCCTCCCCAGTGTTCATACTGTCTACCTTATTTATTTATTTATTTATTTATTTGAGACAGGGTCTTGCTCTGTCACCCAGGCTGGAGTGCAGTGGCATGATCACACCTCACAGCACCCTCGACCTCCCAAGCTCAAGTGATCTGCCCACCTCAGCCTCCCGAGTAGTTAGGACCACAGACATGTGCCACCATGCCTGAAAAATTTTAAAAGTTTTTTTTTTTGTTGTTTGAGACAGAGTCTTGCTCTGTTACCCAGGCTGGAGTGCAGCAGTGTGATCTCGGCTCACTGCAGCCTCTGCCTCCCGGGTTCCAGCAATTCTCCTGCCTCAGCTGCCTCCTGGGTAGCTGGGATTACAGGCACACACCACCACGCCCAGCTAATTTTTGTATTTTTAGTAGAGACAGGATTTCGCCACGTTGGCTAGGCTGGTCTCGAACTTCTGACCTCAGGTGATCTGCCTGCCTCAGCCTCCCAAAGTGCTGGGATTATAGACGTGAGCCACCGTGCCCAGCCGAAAAAATTTTTTTTAGACATGGGGGGGTCTCACTATGTTGCCCAGGCTGGTCTTGAATTTCTGGACTTAAACAATCCTCCCACTTCAGCCTCCCAAAGTGTTGGGACTGTGGGCATGAGCCATTAAGCACGGCCCACTGTGTCTTTCAAAGACTTTAGTATACTTTCACATCTCTTGCTAGATAAAATAGGGTCAGTTATTAGTACATAATTCCAAAAAAGGAAATGACAGAAAAAGAATATTACCAAGGTGTAGGTCAAGAAGACAAAAAGGAATAAATACATACTGCTCTCTACCTGGACTTGTTTTTTTTTTTTTTTTTGAGAGGGAGTCTCGCTCTGTCGCCCAGGCTGGGATGCAGTGGCCGGATCTCAGCTTACTGCAAGCTCCGCCTCCCGGGTTCCCGCCATTTTCCTGCCTCAGCCTCCCAAGTAGCTGGGACTACAGGCGCCCGCCACCTCGCCCGGCTAGTTTTTTGTATTTTTTTTAGTAGAGACGGGGTTTCACCTTGTTAGCCAGGATGGTCTCGATCTCCTGACCTCGTGATCCGCCTGTCTCGGCCTCCCAAAGTGCTGGGATTACAGGCTTGAGCCACCGCGCCCGGCCTCTACCTGGACTTGTATACTACCATGCCCCTAATGATTTATATAGCTCAGGGCAGAGGAAATTGATCATATTGAACCAATATATCAGCAATGGGTTTTTTAAAAAACCAAGCTTTATTATTTATTTATTTTTTTGGCACCATAATTAACAATTCATAGAATGGGTCACTTCAGGCTACTCAAGAGTACCAGCGAACACTCCCCCACAAACACACCCTGCCACAAGACATTTAGCACAGAGGAACAGATCCATGGCCACTGCCTTTGCAGTATCAAAGAGAAACAGTCTTTCCACAAAACAAATCTCAACTCTTATCTGAACAGCCAATCTCTGAATTTTTGTAGTGGCTTTAGTCAGGCATATTTATCATCATATTAGCGGTGTTCAATTCCTGCCCAACATGTTTGTTTGATCCCAACTCAATGCTTATGGATGCTCAGCTCATGTTTAATGTTGCAAGCCCCATCTTAATTCAAACTGAAAAGAAACAAAACAAAAACAAAACCAAAAAAGGTACCTGCGTGGTTCATGCATCCCTGGCCATCCAGGGACCAACTTCCAAATTAGGACGACAAAGAGTTCCCCTTAGTTCCATATGACATGTGTTTCCAGTCCTAATCCCAGATGCTAATCTAGCCAGAGTGTCATCTGGGCCTTAGTCCATGTGTATATCACATACTTCCTCTGGCTTTAGAATGACTTCACCAGCTGAGAAAGGCAAAACAACCATAACCCAGACTTGCATGTAAGTATCTGGCCTCAACTATTAACTAATACTTAAAAGGGAACCTTATGAGCCTTAGCTCTTTCTGGAAATGCATCTGAACAGGGGTGAGGGTGGGTAGGTGGGTGCAAATGGTGGGCTCCCTCCAGTTCAGAGTGCATTTGTTAAGGTATTGCCAACTTTCTGAAAGACACTAGAGACAAAGAAGGGAGGAGACCAAGTGCTAAACACCTTTTATCACTTTTGCAAAAAAACAAGAAAGGCCAATTCCATTTATTTTATCATGTGGATCTCTTAAGGAACTACCAAATCTACTAAGGGACCTCCAAGAATTTTGTGACGCATGAAAATCTCCTCTCCTAGTCACAAGGTATAAATACATAAAAATACATATTGGCAAATTTCTGAATCTGACATGACTTCTCCCAAATACAGGTGTCTTCAGTTCCTTTATTATTGCCTCTTTGCAGCATAATGGTGATGGTAGGTGATGGAGTGACATCAGGAGCGCCAGAAGGAGGAAGTCAGAAAGCCCTTGGGGACAGGAATGTCCTTGTGTTGCAAACATTTCTGGTCAGGGAAAGATGAAGAAAACAGAATGAGTTTCTGATAACAGTGTTCCCAACACTTAATGGTTAAAAGAAGCTTTCAGGGACACCATATTTCAGCCCTATGGAACAGTGAACAAAAAGGAAAAAGCCAGTAAGACCGATGGTTCTGTATAAGATGTCCACTTCTGCATGAACTGCCACAGACAACAAATGAAATGCTCTTATTATTCCTGTCCCACTCTTGTCTCCCTACAGCCTAAGCTCATCTTTCACAATCACTGTTTTCACAGTCGAGCTTTGAGAAGCTGAAAAGTCAGCAGGCTATCTTGGCAAACCCACGATGGCGTTCTAAATTCTTTGTCAAAATTAACGTTTTACAATTTCTTGGCACTTGGAAGTAGGGGAAGAGTCCAACTGAAAGTGCAGTTTGTTCTCATGGAGAAAATTGACGACACTTACCAATTCCCCAGACCTGAGACTAAGACAAGAACTTTGGCCAACATGCAAAAAAACATATTCATGAGAGAAGATACATTCAATATATTTTATTCATCTCAGCAGAGCTTTCTCACAGGCAGTATGGAGAATCATACATATAAAGAAGAGGAAATGGCAGCCCTTACTCCAAAGGTTAAGAGGGAATTAGGCACAAAAAGAAGGGTTTGGAAGAACTAAGGAAGAGAGTGCAATCAGAGCATCTGCAGGTCCAAGACTTGTTAGACACAGGTGCATTCCAGCCCAACAACAGTGTGGGACATGTTGGTCTAAGGGCATCTTACCTCCAAGAACTGCTTGAGGCGTATGAAGGAACCCATCTGTCCTGAGCTTGTGATAGCTTCAATTCTACAGGGAGAGAAAGACACATGAATCACACCTATGATATACACCTATCTTTTGGAAGCGGTGTCTCACTCTGTCACCTAGGCTGGAGTGCAGTGCAGTAGTGCGATCATAGCTGAGGCCTTGAACTCCTGGGCTCAAGCGATCCTCCTATCTCAGCTTCCCTAGTAGCTGGGACTATAGATGCATGTCATCATGCCTGGCTAATTTTTTATTTTGTAGAGATGGGGGTCTTGCTATATTGCCCAGGCTGGTTTTGAACACCTGGGCTCAAGTGATCCTCCTGCTGTGGCCTCCCAAAGAGCTGCAATTATAGGCATAAGCCACTGTGACCAGTCCCTAATTTGTATTTTTGTTTAGGCAATGATATTTAAGACAGACTCTCATTAAGTTTCAAAAGCATTTATTCAAATATCAACGAGAGGGACTGGAGTAGGAAGATGTCATACTTAGTACAGGTGTTTTTAACTTGAATCAAAACCAGCAGGTAATAGCACCCTTGGGTATCTGAGGCCTGGTTATGAGTTTTCCTTACTTAATCCCCTGTTGTCTGCTCAACAAGCCCGATACCTGGGAAAGTAGTCCTCTTTGATAAGAATTAGCATCTTCCAGAACTGAACCTGGTATTGCTTCATGAGGGCATTCCCACACACCTAGAGGGAAAGACAGACACTGTCAGAGCAGAGAATGAAAATTCACACTCACAGGACAGATTCATAAAGCACAATCAGCCCTTCATCTTTCACACCTATCAAAAATTTCAGCCACAATGCCACTGAACTTGCTAAAAGGGAATAAATGGAAACACCCAACTTTCTTCTAAAGCATTTCTCTTTATATGGCAATACCTCCATTTAACCAATCAGGTCTTAACGAACTACTCTTCTTTTCCTCTAATGAATGGAAGCCTTCCTAAAGGTATGGTATACCTCCCAAACTTAGTAAGGAGAGTATACAGAATACCACTTGTGTTCTCAAATGATATAGGATCATTGTTCATTGTTCATGTATGGTGACTTCAGGAGCTTTTTATTATTATTATTTTTTAATAGGGTCTCACTGTGTCACCCAGGCTAGAGGACACTGGCATGATCACAGCTCACTGTAGCCTCAACCTCCCTGGGCTCAGGTGATCCTCCAACCTCAGCCTCCCCAGTAGCTGGGACCACAGGCACACGCCACCATACCCAGCTAATTTTTGGACTTTTTTTGTAGACATAGGGTTTCACCATGTTGCCCTGGCTGGTCTTGAACTCCAGAGCTCAAGTGATCCGCCTGCCTTGGCCTCCCAAAGGCTGTCAGCCACTGCACCTGGCTGACTTCGGGAGCTATTAAGGTAACTAGGAACTATTGGCACTATAGGTCAAATGGTTCCACATTTGTTATGGCATGTACCCCAAGCCTTTCTTCTATAAGAAGTATCTTCTTGGCTGAGTGCAATGGCTCACTTCTGTAATCTCAACACTTTGGCAGGGTAAGATGGGAGGATCGCTTGAGCCCAAGAGTTTGAGGCTACAGTGAGGTATGATCGCACTACTGCACTCCAGCCTGGGTGATAGAGTAAGATCCTGTTCAAGCGATTCTGCTGCTTCAGCCCCTCTAGTAGCTGGGATTACAGGCATGTGCTACCACGCCCAACTGATTTTTGTATTTTTATTAAGAGACGGGGTTTCACCATGTTGGACAGGCTGGTCTCGAACTCGTGACTTCAGGTAATCCACCTGCCTCAGCCTCCCAAAGTGCTGGGATTACAGGTGTGGGCCACTGTGCCCAGCATTTTTTTGGTACTTTTAGTACAGACAGGGTTTCAATATGCTGACCAGGCTGGGCTCGAACTCCTAATCCCATGTGATCCGCCCACCTTGGTCTCCCAAAGTGCTGGGATTACAGGTGTGATCCACTGCACCTGGTCTGGGAGTCACTTCTATATCCCTAAAACAAATTCCTCTTTTCACTTTTGCTAGAATGTACAATTTTCTGTTCTTTAAAATGAAAAAAATCCAGAGAAGCCAAGTAAATATAGTATGGAATAAAAGTGAAAGCAAGGTTTGTCTACAGCTTAGGAAAAATGTATGACGCTGGAACCTCATGCTGTTTTACTATCAGGCCCAATTGCTATGCTGTTTCCCCATTCATGTCACCCAGTGGATCAAGGCTACCTCAACCACTGGCCTTCTCTTGTGTGATAACTGAGTTACGTACCTCCAGGAAGTCAAAGAGGAGGGTGGCTGTCACATCTGACAAGGGCTCCATGTTTAAGATCTGTGCCAACCAGCGCCATCCATGATTTAAGCCATGAGGGTGAATCTGGGAGGAGAGAAGTTTGGTTATCATTGATCTCCTTTTGTTTACAAATCTAAACTCCCAATGTATCATCCAGCCATCACCAAGTGGAAATGAACCCCAGATCATCCAACCCTAGCACCTGCCACAGGGCAGAAATAACACAAACTAAACAAATTATGTTTTTCTTTTATATTTTTGAGACAGGGTCTCATTTTGTCGTCCAGGTTGGAGTGCTGTAATGCGATCATGGATCACTGCAGCCTTCACCTCTTGGGCTCAAGTGATTCTTCCACCTCAGTCTCCCAAGTAGCTGGGACTACAGGCATGCACATGCCACCATGCTCAGCTAATTTTTTTGTATTTTATTTAGAGACATGGTTTCCACCTTGTTGCCCAGGCTGGTCTCAAACTCCTGGAGTCAAGTGATCCACCTGCCTTGGCTTCCCAAAGTGCTGGGATTATAGGCGTGAATCCACCTCGCCCGGCCTTCTATTTTTAAATGTTTCAATACATTGGTTCCCACACATTCTTTTTTCTTTTTTGGCACAGAGTTTCACTCTTGTTGCCCAGGCTGGAGTGCAATGGCACGATCTCAGCTCATTGCAACCTCTGTCTCCCGGGTTCAAGCGATTCTCGTGCCTCAGCCTCCCAAGTAGCTGGAATTACAGGCACCCACCACCATGCCCAGCTAATTTTTGTATTTTTAGTAGAGATGGGGTTTCACCATGTTGGCCAGGCTGGTTTTGAACTCCTGACCTTAGGTGATCCACCCACCTCAGCCTCCCAAAGTGCGACGATATCAGGCATGAAGCCACCTCGCCTTCTGTTTTTTAATGTTTCAATACATTGGTTCCCACACATTCTTTATAGGCTCCCTTCAATATGCATGCGTCAGCTTCAGTTTCAGGCATTCCATAGGCCAACAATTAGCCTTGTTGACATTTTATTTATTATTCTTGGTACCTTTAGCACAGAACCTGGGACCCAGCAGGCATACAATAAAAACTTGGATTTAATCAACTTCTATTTTTTCTCTTTAGGTCTCCATGACTATTACCTTCTCTGTCCCTCTAATCTGTATTCCCTGAGAAATTAACTGGGCTGGCAAGTCAAAGCCCTGAACCCCAGCTGCAGCTTTCTGAGCTTGATCTGTCTGTCCATCTGTGAAGTAAGGGATGTGATCTAGATGGCTTCTAAGGTCTCAACTAGTTCTAAGATGACAATTTCTTGCTCATTCCTCTTGTAAGAAAATCTTCTAACCTTAATGACTGATTTATAACAGACTCTCCTCTGGTAGACTCTGTTACAAAACCAGCTCTTTAAAGTACCAGGTGATCCAAGAAAGTTCCCTAATAATCAATATTCAGTCCTCTACAGAATACCCATCAAACTGCCATATAGTTTATCCTTTAACTAGAGTGGCTCTCTGAAAGAAGGCCAACATTTCCTGTGGGAGGAATACACATGGACTGTGGTCTAACCTCTCATTATTGACAGTAAGCCTCTTTTACTTACCTCCTGTCGGTTTCCATATGGCCACCGGAGCTGGATGATGGCAGCATAGAGACGGATCATCCCTGACATGCGTTTTAGAAAGTTGTCTTGCTGCTCCACTTTGGAATCCTTTACTTGGTAGCCAAGCATCCTATACGGGAAGAAAAAATTTGGCCAGGCATGGTGGCTCACGCCTGTAATCCCAGCACTTTGGGAGGCCGAGGTGGGCAGATCACTTGAGGCCAGGAGATAGAGACTAGCCTGGCCAACGTGGTGAAACCCCATCTCTACTAAAAATACAAAAATTAACTGGGTATAGTGGTGCACGCCTGTTGTCCCAGCTCATTGGGAGGCTGAGGTACAAGAATTGCTTGAACCTGGGAGGTGGAAGTGCAGTGAGTCGAGACTGCATCACTGCACTCCAGCCTGGGTAACAGTGAGACTGTGTCTCAAAAAAAAGAAAAAAGAAAAAAAGAAAAAATTCACTGGGACAAGGCCAAAATAAGGGTGACAAATTAGAGAGAATTTTTTTTTTTTTTGAAACAGTGTCTCTGTCGCCCAGGCTGGAGTACAAGTGGTATGATCAAGGCGCATTGCAAACTTCACCTCCCAGGTTCAAGTGATCCTCCCACCTCAGCCTCCCAAGTAGCTAGGACCATAGGCACGTGCCACCACAGCTGGCTAATTTTTTTTTTTTTTTTTGAGATGGAATTTCGCTCTTGTCACCCAGGCTAGAGAACAATGGCATGATCTCCGCTCACCGCAACCTCCGCCTCCCGAGTTCAAGCGGGTTCTTCTGCCTCTGCCTCTGCCTCCTGAGTAGCTGGGATTAAGGCACCTGCCACCACACCTGGCTAATTTTTGTATTTTTAGTAGAGACAGGGTTTCACCATGTTGGCCAGGCTGGTCTTGAACTACTGACCTCAGGTGATCCGCCCACATCAGCCTCCCAAAGTGCTGGGATTACAGGCATGAGCCACCATGCCTGGCCTTTTTTTTTTTTTTTTTTTGAGACAGAGTTTCACTCTTGTCGCCCAGGCTGGAGTGCAATGGCATGATCTCGGCTCAGTGCAACCTCCACCTCCCGGGTACAAGCGATTTTCCTGCCTCAGCCTCCTGAGTGGCTGGGATTATAGGCACCTGCCACCATGCCCAGAGAGTTTTTTGTATTTTTAGTAGAGACGGGGTTTCACCATGTTGGCCAGGCTGGTCTCAAACTCTTGGCCTCAGGTGATCTGCCCGCTTTGGCGGCCTTGGCTTCCCAAAGTGCTGGGATTACAGGCGTGAGCCACTGCGCCCAGCCAACACCTGGCTAATTTTGTAGAGACAGGGTCTCACTATGTTACCCAGGCTGGTCTTGAAGTCCTGGGCTCAAGCGATCCTTCTGCTTCAGCCTCCCAAATTGTTGTTTTTTGTTTTTTGGTTTTTTTTGAGACAGAGTCTCGCTCTGTTGCCCAGGCTGGAGTGCAATGGCGCAATCTCGGCTCACTGCAAGCTCCGCCTCCCAGGTTTACGCCATTCTCTTGCCTCAGCCTCCCGAGTAGGTGGGACTACAGGCGACCGCCACCTCGCCCGGCTAGTTTTTTTTTATATTTTTTAGTAGAGACAGGGTTTCACCGTGTTAGCCAGGATGGTCTCGATCTCCTGACCTCTTGTGATCCACCCGTCTCGGCCTCCCAAAGTGCTGGGATTACAGGCTTGAGCCACCGCGCCCGGCCCCAAATTGTTAATTACAGGCATGAGGCACTGCACCTGGCCCAGAGATTACTTTTTATGGCTAAAAAGTAACAACATATTATTACACTCAGCATTACTATTAATATTACATATTATTACATCTGTAGAATACTCTGTTTACCAAGCACTCACATCCATCATCAAATCTGGGCTTCATATAAGCCATGAGGTAAATTCACAGGAGGTAATAGATGTCATTACACTCATTTAAAAATCAGGAAAAGATGCTCAAAAAGACTAAATGATTTGTCTGCTTTTGCAAAGCTATTAAATGACAAAGCAGGGATAAAATTCCAAGACCCCAGTATCCTTTCCACTAAACTACATTGATTATTGGCACCTAAGTTCACAAATGCCAAAGGCTTTCCAGTTTACATAAAAGACTATGTATATATATTTTTTCTTCCTTTTTTTTTTTTTTTTTTTTTTTTTGTTGTTGAGACGGAGTCTCGCTCTGTCACCCAGGCTGGAGTGCAGTGGCCGGATCTCAGCTCACTGCAAGCTCCGCCTCCCAGGTTTACGCCATTCTCCTGCCTCAGCCTCCCAAGGAGGTGGGACTACAGGCGCCCGCCACCTTGACTGGCTAGTTTTTTTTTGTATTTTTTTAGTACAGACAGGGTTTCACTGTGTTAACCAGGATGGTCTCGATCTCCTGACCTCGTGATCCGCCCGTCTTGGCCTCCCAAAGTGCTGGGATTACAGGTTTGAGCCACCGCGCCAGGCCTTTTTCTTCCTTTTTAAGACACAGTCTTGCTGTGTCACCCAGGCTGCAGTGTACTGGTGCAATCTGGGCTCATTGCAACCTCCGCCTCCTGGGTTCAAGCAATTCTCATGCCTTAGCTTCCTGAGTAGCTGGGACTACAGGCGTACACCACCACACCTGGCTAATTTTTTTGTATTTTTAGTAGAGATGGCGTTTCTTCATGTTGCCCAGGCTGGTCTCAAACTCCTGAGTTCAGGCAATCCGCCCAGCTTGGCCTCCCAAAGTGTTGGGATTACAGGCGTGAGCCACCGCATCTGGCCGAAAGACATTATATTTCTGATAGAACATTCAAGGTACGTAATAGGAGCTGTAAGAAGGAGGGAAAAACAAATTCCAATTCTATTTATATTTCATTAATCACTCTAGGGATAGTGAGTAGGGAGAAAAACAACTTTACCTCTGATAGTCTTCCAAAGCCATTCCCTCCTTGAAAGTGGGATAGAAAGGAACAGAGTAAGGACACTTCTTATGTAGATGAGCAAGAATGAGGTCCCCCACTCTGGGGTGGAGCTCCCAGATCCCAGATGCCACAACTGCGATGGGGAATGCTGCTTCATGGTGAGAGGCCACTTCCTCCTCGCCTTGTTTCTGAGAACATAGAGGTGGGTACAATTTTAATACCAGAGAAAGGCTGAAATCTTGTATACCAGCCTCTTCTTCCCATACCTCTAGCAACAAGGTTTCTCACCACAAATTTCTCTGCCAGTTTGTATTGAACAAAGTCCAGCCCCTGTGGGTTAAGTGTGACAGACACAGAGCGCCCACCAGATTGAACAGGTTTTCCAGAGAGCAGGCTGTGGATCTTGTCAAAGATCTCCTTCAGTTTTGAGCCTGAGCATGATAGAAAGAAATTAAAAGATACAACCACAGATCAATCTCTTTTTCTTTTTTTTTTTTTGGGACAGTCTCGCTCTATCACCCAGGCTGGAGTGCAGTGGCACAATCTTGGCTCATTGCAAACTCCACCTCCCAAGTTCAAGCAACTCTCATGCCTCAGCCTCCTGGGCTAATTTTTGTATTTTTTTTTTTTTCTTTTTTTAGTAGAAACGGATTTCACGATGTTGGCCAGGCTGGTCTCCAACTGCTAACCTCAAGTGATCCGCCTGCTTTGGCCTCCCAAAGTGCTGGGATTACAGGCGTGAGCCACCATGCCCAGCCTGTTTCATCACTGTAATTACAAAGCATCTACAAAAACCCAGCTGTGCCTGCCCTACAGAAATGAAGGGATAAAGAGTATCCCTTACTGTACACATAAAATGAAGGGATAAACAGTATAGAAAGAGGTGTTACATTTTGTTACAGACCCCATGGGCTGTGGTTGGTATCTCTAGAGGAGTTAGTCACATCTCTAGGAAAAACCTTCTAAAGGATCTGCCCAGCTTATGATGATATTCCCCCTTCTCTGGGACTTGCCTTCCTCTATCCTCAGAGACACAGAAGTGGATTTGTAACAGCTATATTTGTACCAAAGATTCTGTGTGCTCCACCCCCACACCAGCTAGTTAGATTAGAGGCAGTCAAGCTAAGCCAGTCAGTCAAGCAAGAGTCACTTCCTTGAGGTAGCTGGCCCTGTGTCACATACACTCACAGGCAGTGGGGCTGTGTACCTGCCATGAAGACCAAAGAACGGCAATGTAAAATAAGAATGGAGATGTAGAGAGGGCAGAGGAAATGAGAGATGAAAAAATAACTAAAGTTTCTAGCTCCTGAGACCTCAGCTCATTCCTGCCATTGGGTTGTATAAAATATTTATCTTTCCAATAAATGCTTTTTTTTTTTTTTTTTTTTTTTTGCTTAAGCAGATCTGGGCCAGTACTTTGGGAGGCTGAGGCAGGCAGATCACTTGTGGTCAGGAGTTCGAGACCAGCCTGACCAACATGGTGATACCTCGTCTCTACTAAAAATACAAAAATTAGCCAAGTGTGGGGGCGGGCACTTGTAATCCCAGCTACTTGGGGAGGCTGAGGCAGGAGAATCGCTTGAACCCAGGAAGCGTAGGTTACAGTGAGCCAAGATTGTGCCATTGCACTCCAGCCTGCGTGACAGAGCGAGACTCCATCTCAAAAAAAAAAAAAAAAAAGCAGATCTGAATTACTTTACGTTACCTGAAGTCCTGAAGTCAATGTTTTAATTAATATAGCATCTCCAGTTGAGAAACACCCTGCCATGTTCCTAATCACTTCAAGAAATGTCACAAAAGTTTCAGAAATCTCTTTCAGTTCTCTTATTAAAAAAATATTTTAAAAAGTCAACCATGTGGACCCCACTGGCTGAATGCCCCATCTCGCCCCTCTCCATACCTCTCTAGGTAGGAAGTTAGTTAGTTATCTTCCAACCCTAGACCGACATGGCCTCCCCACGCCACACCAACATCATGTCCTTATTCAAGATTTCTTCTAATTCTAACCACTCATGGACATCCACCTTTTTTTTTTTTTTTTTTTTTGAGACGGAGTCTCGCTGTGTCTCCCAGGCTGGAGTGCAGTGGCGTGATCTGGGCTCACTGCAAGCTCCGCCTCCCGGGTTCACACCATTCTCCTGCCTCAGCCTCCCAAGTAGCTGGGACTACAGGCGCCCGCCACCACGCCTGGCTAGTTTTTTGTATTTTTAGTAGAGACGGGGTTTCACCACGTTAGCCAGGATAGTCTCGATCTCCTGACCTCGTGATCCACCCGCCTTGGCTTCCCAAAGTGCTGGGATTACAGGCTTGAGCCACCGCGCCCGGCCTTTTTTTTTTTTTTTTTAAAGAGATGAAGTCTCACCCTGTCGCCCAGGCTGGAGTGCAGTGGTTCAATGTCACCTCACTGCAACCTCTACCTTCTGGGTTCAAGCGATTCTTCCACCTCAGCCTCCCAAGTAGCTGGGACTACAGGCGCATGCCACCACACCTGGCTAATTTTTGTATTTTTAGTAGATACAGGGTTTCAGCATGTTGGCCAGCCTGATCTCAAACTTCTGACCTCAAGTGATCTGTCTGCCTCATCCTCCCAAAATGCTGGGATTACAGGCGTGAGCCACCACACCCGGCGACATCCACTTTTTTTTTTTTTTTTTTGAGATGAAGTCTCACTGTCAACCAGGCTGGAGTGCAATGGCATGATCTTGGCTTACTGCAACCTCTGCCTCCCAGGTTCAAGTGATTTTCCTGCCTCAGCCTCCTGAGTAGCTGGGATTACAGGCGCCTGCCACCACATCTGGCTAATTTTTGTATTTTAGTAGAGACAGGATTTCAACACATTGGCCAGGCTGGTCTCGAACTCCTGACCTCCAATGATTCACCCACCTCAGCCACCCAAAGTGCTGGGACTACAAGTGTGAGCCACGGGGCCCAGCTGACATCCACCCTTTTTTTTTGAGACAGAGTTTCGCTCTTTTTGCCCGGACTGAAGTGCAATGGCATGATCTCAGATCACCACAACCTCTGCCTCCTGGGTTCAAGAGATTCTCCTGCCTCAGCCTCCCAAGTATCTGGGATTACAGGCATGTGCCACCATGCCCAGCTAATTTTGTATTTTTAGTAGAGACAGGGTTTCTCCATGTTGGTCAGGCTGATCTCGAACTCCTGACCTTGTGATCCACCCACCTCGGCCTCCCAAAGTGCTGGGATTACAGGCAGGAGCCACCGTGCCCAGCCCACCTTTTTAAAAAAGACAGCAATTAGGTGATCTTTCTCTCCTATTCATTAAACGTTTACTGAGCACTAACTCTAGAGCATGTTCTGTGTCTGGCTGGAACACAAGATCTTAAAGGGCTTACAGTCATGATGGAGACAAAGGGAGACTCAGGAAATGTGTAGAAAAATTTTAAAAGGCAAAGTTATAGACTAATTCGATGTGGTGAGTGAAAGAGAGGCAGCAGTCATAAAGATGACTCCCAGGTTTCCAGCTAAGATTACTGAGTAGATAATGGTGCTACTGATTACTCAGAGAAAACAGGAGTCAAAGAGGGCTAAGGAAGATGATGGGTATGGATTTGAACACATTAAACTTGAGGCAGCTAAGAGACATATAGGCAGAGATGTCCCTCAGGTAGCTGAAGCTGGAGAATCTGAAGTTCAGAAGAAAGGAATAAACCAGAGGTAGGTTTGGGAGTCATCAGCATTCAGGTAATGTTTGAAGCCCTGTAAGTAGAGAGAATTAAAAGAACTGCGGGATAAGAGCAGATCCCTAGGAATCAACTACAATTAGAGTGGGGTAGAAGACTGAGAAACCCACAAAGGGAAGAGAGAGAGAGGAAAGTAATGGGGAGGGAGGGAGGCAGGAGAAGAACCTGGAAGTAATGGCGCCATGGAGGTCAAAGGAGTAGAGTTCCACAGAGAAAGCAGCAACAGTGCCAAACGGAAACCTGAGGAAGATCAGCAAACACTTAGAAGACATAGGATCAAGGGAAACTCATGTTAGGATGTGAGGAGCTCACGCATATTTAAAGGCTGAGAGAGAGAAGCCTATAAAAAGGATGTAATCACAGAAAACAGGAAAGGTAATAAACAATGAGGCAAAGTCTGACAGGAGACAGGAAGGAAAGGGAACAAGGGCAGAGGTGGAAGGGTAAGCGCAGCAGCAAGGACACCTCATCTAGTGACACGGGAGACTAAGAGGTAAATGTCACTGTGCAGTGGTGGAAGGGGCTCTGAGGAGCTTACACTGGATGTCTCTATTTTCCTGATGAAGGAGGTACTGACCCTGTCTGCGGTCAACTGAGGGGAACTGGGAATGGCCGTTGAGGTATAGAGTGGCTGTCCAGTCAACCTCTCCTGCTTTGCTGTTGCTATCAAAGGACACAGCACTTTAAATTCCAAAAAGTGATACATTATTTATTTATATCTTGCCCTGTTCCAGAAAGAATTTCAGGTAGCAAAGTCATATGTAAGTTTTGTCAGACTGCCTATCAAGGGCAGGAACTGAAATTTTCCTATGCTTTACAGGCAATGAAAAGTGAAATCGGGGAACAGAACCCATGATGAGTCAGAGGAGTGTTCCAGTTGCACACACACTCCCCAGCCACCTGGCAGCTCAGTCTATAATCTAGAGGCTTCCACATCTACAGCTCCATACAAATGAACCTCTGGTTCTAAAGAAAAGTTTTTTCCTTTTCTGGTTCTCACTTTCTAAACCTCAGTCTCTGGAGAGAAAAAGAAGGAGTCCTTGAGGATGAACAAGGCGAGCTTGGAGTAATTTGGAAAAGCTAATGTTGTAGAACAGAAGCACAGTCTGCAAGTCGCAGCCTAGGTTCCCTCCCTTACTGATGTTTTCAGCAGTAACCTGCAACTTCAAAGCTAAGAGCCATCCTAATAATTTACCATAGAAGGTAGCTTATTAAAAATGAGTTAAAAAGGCCGGGAGCAGTGACTCACGCCTGTAATCCCAGCACTTTGGAAGGCCGAGGCGGGCAGATCACGAGGTCAGGAGATCGAGACCATCCTGGATAACATGGTGAAACCCCATCTCTACTAAAAATACAAAAAATTAGCTGGGCGTAGTGGTGGCCACCTATAGTCCCAGTTACTCGGGAGGCTGAAGCAGGAGAATGGCATGAACCCAGAAGGCAGAGCTTGCAGTAAGCCGACATAGCGCCACTGCACTCCAGCCTGGGCAACAGAGTAAGACTCTGTCTGCAAAAAAAAAAAAAAAAAAAAAAAAAGAAAGAAAAGAAAAAAAGAGTCAACAAACATATCATGATTTTTTTTTTTTTTTTTTTTCCCTTTTGAGACAGAGTCTCTGTCACCCAGGCTGGAGCACAGTGGCATGATCTTGGCTCACTGCAACCTCTGCCTCCTGGGTTCAAGCGATTCTCCTGCCTCAGCCTCCTGAGTAACTGGGATTATAGGTGAGAGCCACTATACCCGGCTAATATTTGTATTTTTAGTAGAGATGGGGTTTCGCTATGTTGGTCAAGCTGGTCTCCAACTCCAGACCTCGTGATCCGCCCGCCCCAGCCTCCCAAACTCCTGGGATTACAGGCGTGAGCCACCGCACCCGGCCATGACTACCTTCTATGTGTTAAAGAGGAAACCAGAGAAACAAGATGTATGTAACTTATATGTACCCAATCCAACTGTAAACATTTGTTTGAATATACTTTTATAGGAATCTTACAGATAAATAGATTTGGAGTCTGAAAAATAATACAATGAAGTGAAAGGTCATGTTCTTAACCCCTCTGACCAACCTGCAATGGTAGAGATTTGGCTCACTGGGATGGTAGCAGCCTTCTGGAGGTCCATCTTTATCTTTTTGGCCTGCCAGAAGAGAACAGTGAGAAGGCAGACAGTGTTCTGAAGAGCTGAGTAGATGTCACTTAGAATCAGGTAAAGTGATATGCCAGCTACATTCCTTTGGGACACGAAGTGCTCATTCTCTGAGAACCATCAAGCCCACAAAATTACTGCCATATACCTCTCCCCTACCTGACTGTCCTTGCTGTTAGTCAGGCCCTCAAAGGTCAACACACACTGCATGGAAGCATCCTGCAGCTGCTGGTACCACTGCATTGTAATGTCTTGTACCTTCACCTGGAGGTCTGAGAAATAAAAGAGAGGTTTTAGTGATAGCTAGTACTTACTGAACACGTAATATGAGGCAGGCACTGTTATAATCACTTTATGTATGCACTAACTGCTTTAACTGTCACAATAACTATGAAATAGATACTATTATTATCTCCAGTTTATAGAAAAAGAAACAGGCACAAAAAGTTAAGTGATTTGCCATGGTCGCATTACTACTAAGTAGAAAAATTAAGGCTGGGCGTGGTGACCCACACCTGTAATTCCAGTACTCCAGGAGGCCAAGACAGGCCCAGGAGCTTGAGACCAGCTTGTGCAACATGGTGAAATCCCATCTCTACAAAAAATACACAAATTAGCCAGGCAGGATGGCACATGCCTGTAGTCCCAGCTACTTGGGAGGCTGAGTGGGGAGGATCACTTGAGCCTGGGAGGGTGAGGCTACAGTGAGCCGTAATCACACCACTGCACTCCTCTAGCCTGGGTGACAGAGTGAGACCCCTATCTCAAACAAACAAACAAACCAACAAACAAAACGCCAGGCGCAGTGGCTCACGCCTATAATCCCAGCATTTTGGGAGGCCAATGCTGGCGGATCACCTGAGGTCTGGAGTTCAAGACCAGCCTGACCAACATGGAAAAACCCCGTCTCTACTAAAAATACAAAAAAATTAGCCGGGCGTGGTGGCACATGCCTGTAATCTCAGCTACTCGGGAGGCTGAGGCAGGAGAATTGCTTGAACCTGGGAGGTAGAGGTTGCAGTGAGCTGAGATCGTGCCATTGCACTCTAGCCTGGGCAACAAGAGCAAAACCTCATCTCAAAAAAAACAAAAACAAAAACACCAAAAAAGAAAAACTAGACTCCCAAGCCGGGTGCGGTGGCTCATGCCTGTAATCCTAGCACTTGAGGAGGCCAAGGCGAGTGGATCATGAGGTCAGGAGTTCGAGACCAGCCTGGCCAACATGGTGAAATCCCATCTTTACTAAAACTACAAAAATTAGCCGGGTACAGTGGCAGGCACCGGTAATCCCAGCTACTTGGGAGGCTGAGGCAGGAGAATTGCTTGAATCCGGGAGGCAGAGGTTGCAGAGAGCCGAGATTACGTCACTACAATCCAGCCTGGGCAACAAGAGCGAATCTCCATCCCCACCGCAAAAGAAACAAAAAAACAAAAACTAGACTCCCACTGATCTGGCTCCAGAGTCAGCACTCTCAAACACTATGGTACACTGATTCTTTTTCTTTTTTTGAGATGGAGTCTCACTCTATCACCAGGTTGGAGTACAGTGGCACGATCTCAGCTCGCCGCAACCTCCGTCTCCTGGGTCAAGCAATTCTCCTGCCTCCGTCTCCCGAGTAGCTGGGACTATAGGTGCGCGCCACCATGCCCAGCTAATTTTTGTATATTTGGTAGAGATGGAGTTTCGTCATGTTGGCCAGGCTGGTCTCAAACTCCTGACCCCTTATACGTATTACACAAACACATATCTGCGAGCATTTATTTAAAATACTCAGCAGCAGCAATAATTGAAATAATGTTATCTGCTAGAGTTATACAGAATTTCAAGTCCTAATGAAAGTGTTGGAATCTTAAATCAGACTCCAGATCAACCACAACTGAATGAAATACAGTACGTAAAATTCTGGTTAACTGTCCTACAGTTTAACACAACATTCAACACATGCTCTTGTTTCTCTTCAGATTTGAGACTTACAATGAGTTAAAGGACCATATCCATACCAAAACCCACCTTCATTCTGTTTCCCTCCTGGGCCCTGGCTGGTAGCTGGGGGCTCTTTGTGGGCTTCTGGTCCCTGCTGCATCTGTGCCTCTTGCAGCTTTACCTGGGCCTCCTCTTCATCCTGCCTCCTTTTGTCTTCGCAGGCTCTGGTGATCTCCTGCCCCAAGTTCATAAGGAGGTCCCGCATTTCCTGCAGAGCTCGCTCAGCCTCAGCTTGGCTCTCTGCTGTAGGACAGCCACTCTGTCAGAGTGACGGAGATGGTGCTTAGTGGTCATTCCCCAGGTAAATCATACCTCACACAAGTCAATAAATTTCCTACAATTGAAATTGTTGCACCAATGGAGTATCCACATTCAACAAGTTGATACTGCTTTCCCTGTTCTCTTAAAGGTATTAATAATTCCAACTTACTACCATATCCACAGTTTCTAAGTATAATTTTTTCTGTATTCTCAGCAACAAGGGCCAGCATAATTTTTTTTAAAAGTTTGTGACAATATGTTAGACAAAAATAATACTGTTTTATTATAATTATTTTTTGAGACAATTTCTGTTGCCCAGGTTGGAGTGCAGTGGCAGGATCTTGGTCACTGCAACCTTTGCCTCCCAGGTTCAAGTGTTGCTCATGCCTCAGCTTCCCAAGTAGCTGGGATTACAGGTGTGCATCACCACACCCAGCTACCCAGCTACTTTTTCTATTTTTAGAGTTTCACCATGTTGGCTGAAACCTACTGGTCTCGAACTCCTAGCCTCAAGTGATCTGAGAATCACTTGAACCTGGGAGGCAGAGGTTGAAGTGAGCCATGATCATACCACTGCACTCCAGCCTGGGCAAGAATGTGAGACCCTGTCTCAAAAAAAAAAAAAAAAAAAAGCAAAGCAAAGAAACAGGGCAGGTATAGTGGCTCACACCTGTAATCCCAATATTTTGGGAGGCTAAGGTGGGAGGATCACTTGAGCCCAAGAGTTCAAGACCAGCCTGGGAAACATAGTGAGATCCCTGTTTCTAACTTAAAAAAAAAACAAAACCAAAAAAGTTTGGCATGGTGGCTCACACCTGTAGTCTCAGCAGTTTGGGAGGCCGAGGTAGGGGGATCACTTGAGCCCAGGAGTTCGAGACCAGCCTGGGCAACACGGCAAAACCCTGTCTCTACAAAAGAATACAAAAATTAGCAGGACATGGTGGTATGCGCCTGTAGTCCCAGCTACTCAGGAGGCTGAGGTGGAAGGATCACTTCAGCCCGGGAGGCAGAGGTTGCATGAGCTGAGACTGTGTCACTGCACTCCAGCCTGGGTGACAAAGGGGGACCCTGCTGCAAAAAAAAAAAAAAAAAGAGAGAGATTCCAGAATAAGCAGGTATAAAAATAAAGAAATAAACAAAAAAAACAAAATAAAATGTTAACAGTGGTTACGTCTAGGTAAAGAGATATGGAGATGTTTGGTATTTCCCCCATTAAGTAATGTTTGGTATTTCCCCCATTAAGCAGATAGCAGATATTCCTTTTTTTTTTTGAGACGGAGTCTCGCTCTGTTGCTGGAGTGTAGTGGCACTATCTTGGCTCACTGCAAATTCCGCCTCCCGGGTTCACACCATTCTCCTGCCTCAGCCTCCCCAGTGGCTGGGATTACAGGCATCCGCCACCACGCCCAGCTAATTTTTTGTATTTTTTAGTAGAGACAGGGTTTCACACTGTGTTATCCAGGATAGTCTCGATCTCCTGACCTTGTGATCTGCCAGCCTTGGCCTCCCAAAGTGCTGGGATTACAGGTATGAGCCACCACTCCCAGCTGCAGATATTACTTTTTTTTTTTTTTGAGACAGAGTCTTGTTCTGTCGCCCGGGCTGGAGTGCAGTGGCGGGATCTCAGCTCACTGCAAGCTCCGCCTCCCGGGTTTACGCCATTCTCCTGCCTCAGCCTCCCAAGTAGCTGGGACTACAGGCGCCCGCCACCTCGCCCGGCCAGTTTTTTGTATTTTTTAGTAGAGACGGGGTTTCACCATGTTAGCCAGGATAGTCTCGATCTCCTGACCTCATGATCCGCCCGCCTCGGCCTCCCAAAGTGCTGGGATTACAGGCTTGAGCCACCGCGCCCGGCCCCAGATATTACTTTTTAAGTCAGAAAGTAATTTTGCTTTTAAAGTCTTCCATTTCAAAGACAGCAAAGAGTCACTCTGAAGCCACCCTCACCTCTGAAGAGGCCCGGATGATCCCTGAGATGAGGCTGCACAGCTGGTTGCCTCGGGTCTGGAAGGCAGCCAGGTCGACCTTAAGCAGGCCTTTGTGCTGCTCAGAAGCATCCAGCTGCTGGCTGAGCTGCAGCATCTCCTCCTGCAGAGCATAGAGGGCCCGCAGGCGGACCTGGCCTTCTTCCTTCCGAAGCCGCTCCAGTTCCGCTTGCTTCACGCGCTGCTGCTCCGCCTCCCGCAGCTTCAGGTTGAGAATCTGTAGAAAAGGGCTGCGTGACTTTTCTCTGAGGGGCTCCTGGGTTTCTTCTTTCCACAATCCTCAAATTCTATGTGGGCTACATATTTTCACAGATGGGCTCAGAGCAGGAAGAGGACATCCCAAGATTAGCCACACACAGGCATAATATGGCCAGATCCTCCACGGTTGCCATCTGCCAAAACCTGGCTCTCCAGGCAGGTTACAGACAGACACCAAAATACCCACACCAATTCTGCCAGGCTCTGACCTTTGCTCTGTGACGGTGCTCAGCTTTTAGCTTCTCTTGGTGTCCCAAGGCTTCTCTGGAGCTGCATGAAAAATGGCAGGGAGGAATAGTCAGGGATACTTCCTAAAATTGTTTTTCTTTCTTTTCTTTCTTTATTCTCTTTCTCTTTTCTCTCTCTCTTCCTTTTCTCTCCCTCTCCCTGCCCTCCCTTCCCTTTTTCTCAGAGATGTGGTCTCGTTATGTTGCCCAGGCTGGACTCACCACACTCCTGGACTCAAGCAATCCTCCTGCCTCAGCCTCCCTAGTAACTGAGACTACAGTTGTGTTCTACCATGCCTGTAAAATTGTTTTACCTCTCCTAAAAGCCTCCCTCTGTGTTACTTTGGTTGTCTTTCCAAGTTTGGTCTTCTTTCCAGGTTATAAACATCTCTGCCTATTTTACCTTGATATTTAAGGACTCAGAAGTTGTTCAATTCTTTCCTCTTGGAATTCCTTTTGGGAAAGAGTTCCAGTTGAACACATCAACATTCCCAGGCATAATTCAGGGAGACTCACCTCTTCTCCATTACTTCCCGCAAGTCCTGGTATTCCTTATGCTGCTTCAGTTCCTTCCATTCATCAAACCGCTTCAGTTGTTCAGATGCCATCTCCGAGAGGGCTCGCACCTTCCTCTCCTGCTCCTCCTGCCATTGCCTCAGGCCCTCCTGAAAAGGTTGTTTTTTTTTTGAGATGGAGTCTCTCTCTATCACCAGGCTGGAGTACAGTGGCATGATCTCGGCTCACTGCAACCTCAGACTCACGGGTTCAAGCGATTCTCCTGTCTCAGCTCCCCAAGTAGCTGGGACTACAGGTGCCTGCCACCACGCCCAGCTAATTTTTGTATTTTTAGTAGAGACAGGGTTTCACCATGTTGGCCAGGATGGTCTCAATCTCCTGACCTTGCGATCCGCCTGCCTCGGCCTCCTAAGTGCTGAGATTACAGGCGTGAGACACCGCGCCTGGCCAAAAAGGTTTAACACCTGCTCTCTGGAGCTCCTTCAACTATCAAAATTTGAAGTGTCTATATCCTTTGACACTTTTCCATTTCAGGAATTTATCCTGAGGAAATGCCTGTATGTGTGTGCAAAGATATATGTACAAGAATGCTCACTGGAACCCTGTTGATAACAGCAATAAATTTAAAACCACTTAACTGGGGAATGATGACACATATTATAGTACAGTCATACTGCAGAATACTACGCAGCCCTTAAAGATGACAAGATGCCAGCTGGCATGGAGATATGTCAAAATCTATTGTTAAGACATTATGTTATTTTATTTTAAAACATAATTATATTTTGTTTATTTTTGAGACACGGTCTCACCCTGTCATGCAGGCTGGAGTGCAGTGGCACAATTATAGCTCACAGCAGCCTTAAACTCCTGAGCTCAAGGGATCATCCCAACTCAGCCACCTGAGTAGCTGGGACTAAAGGTGCCTACTACCACACAGGATTAATTTTAAATATTTTATAGAGTCAGGGTCTCACTATATTGCCCAGGATGGTCTAGAGCTCCCGACCTCAAGCTATCCTCCCATCTTGGCCTCCCAAACTGCTGGGATTATAGGCATGAGCCACTGTACCCAGTCTTAAAACTTATTTTAAAGCTTCCAGTGAAAGAAGGCAAATTGAAAACAAGCATATATATTCTCCCCTCTGGGACTCTGTTAAAGTGAGAATTGGAAAGAAAAAAAGACATAACACCACATAGAGCATGAGAGAGGTCACCAGTAGGGAAAAACGTTCTACATACTTCTGGAAAACAGCAGAGAAGTGGCCAGGTGCACTGGCTGAGATCTGTAATCCCAGCACTTGAAGAGGCCAAAGCGGGAGGATCACTTGAGCCCAGCAGTTCGAGACCAGCCTGGGCAACAGAGAGACCCCGTCTCTACTAAAAATTTTAAAATTATCTGGGTCTGGTGGTGCACACCTGCAGTCCCAGTTATTTAGAAAGTAGGGAGAGCTGAGGTGGGAGGAATGCCTGAGCCCAGGAAGTCAAGGCTGCAGGGAGCAGTGATTGCACCACTGTATTCCAGCCTGGGCAATGGAGCGAGATCCTGTCTTTAAAAAAAAAAAAATAGTGGAAAAGCAATAAATGATAGAGCAGAGCTGAGAAAACCCAAGGATGGACAGACACACACACACACACACACACACACACACACACCCCCCAACACACGCACGTACGTACGTACGTAAGCAGGCAATGCCTCACGGGAGCAGAAAGCCAATCTACCAGCCGAACTTCAGTGTCTCAAGACTGGGAAATGCCATGACTCATACAGGTGGGCCTCATGGGGCTGAAAACAGAGCTACTGGCTGAATGTTTGTAGACAAAACAGTCAACTCCTGCTCTCTTCCGCTAGTGATTAGATCAAAACAGCCAAAAGCCAGGCATTTGTGCTATTACGATTTGATTTATATATATATATATATACACATATATATATAGCTTTGTTTGTTTTGTTTTGGAGATAGAGTCTCGCACTGTCGCCCAGGCTGGAGTG
The DNA here is from genome assembly GCF_043159975.1 of Macaca nemestrina. Classification (NCBI taxonomy): domain Eukaryota; kingdom Metazoa; phylum Chordata; class Mammalia; order Primates; family Cercopithecidae; genus Macaca; species Macaca nemestrina. The sequence continues at coordinate 110,670,562 of NC_092138.1, read as the reverse complement.
CACTGGCACGATCTCGGTTCACTGCAACCTCTGCCTCCCAGGTTCAAGTGATTCTCCTGCCTCAGCCTCCCAAGTAGCTGAGACTACACACATGTGCCACCACGCCCAGCTAATTTTTGTATTTTTAGTAGAGACAGGGTTTCACAATGTTGGCCAGAATGGTCTCAATCTCTTGATCCTCCTGCCTCAGCCTCCCAAAGTGCTTGGATTACAGGCGTGAGCCACAGGTGCCCAGCTTTTTTTTCTCTTTTTTTTTTTGGAGTCTCACTCTGTCGCCCAGGCTAGAGTGTAGTGGTGCAATCTCGGCTCACTACAACCTCCACCTCCTGGGTTCCACCAATTCTCCTCCCTTAGCCTCCCGAGTAGCTGGGACTACAGGTGCCTGCCACCATGCCTGGCTAATTTTTGTATTTTTAGTAGAGACGGGGTTTCACTCTGTTGGCCAGGCTGGTCTCGAACTCCTGACCTCGTGATCTACCCACCTCGGCCTCACTAAGTGCTGGGATTACACGTGCAAGCCACCGTGCCCAGCTATTTTATTTTTATTTTTCATTTTTTGGAGACGGAGTCTCAACTGTGTCACCCAGGCTGGATGGAGTACAGTGGTACGATTTCGGCTCACTGCAATCTCCGCCTCCCAGGTTCAAGCAATTCTCCGGCCTCAGCCTCCCCGAGTAGTTACAGGCATGCACCACTATGCCTGGCTAATTTTTGTATTTTTAGTACAGACAGGGTTTTATCGTGTTGGCCAGGCTGGTCTCAAACTCCTGACCTCAAGTGATCTGCCTGCCTCGGCCTCCCAAAGTGCTGGGATTACAGGTGTGAGCCACCGCGCCCGGCCTGTGCTATAATGATTTTAAAACAGATCTGCAAATTGTCTGACAATCCTCACATCCCCTCTACTTCAACCTGAGCAGGTTACCCTGACTAATAGAATGTGGAAAAAAAAAATAGGCCAGGCACAGTGGCTCACACCTGTAATACCAGCACTTTGGGAGGCCGAGGCAGGAGGATCATGAGGTCAAGAGATCAAGATCATCCTGGCCAACACGGTGAAACCTTGTCTCTACTAAAAATACAAAAATTAGCTGGGCATGATGGCGCATGCCTGTAGTCCCAGCTACTCAGGAGGCTGAGGCAGGAGAATCACTAGAACCCAGGAGGCAGAGGTTGCAGTGAGCTGAGATTGTGCCACTGCGCTCCAGCCTGGCGACAGAGCGAGACACCATCTCAAAAAAAAAAAAAAACATTAGGTTACATGACTTCTGAGATTCGGTTAAAAAGGCTTTGCAGCTTTGCCAGTATCTCTTAGGATGCTTGCTCTTGGAACCTAACCACCATGCAATGAGGGAGCCCAGGCCCGATGGAGAGGGTAGGAGTTCCAGCCAACAGCTAACCTCAACTACCAGACTGGTAAATGATGAAGTCTTTGAGATGACTCTAGCTTCAGCCATTGAAACCACAATAAATCCCAAATGAAAACGACCTGAGCCCAGACATCCCCCAGAAACACAAAAGACAGTAATGAATGCCAGTTATTGTTTTAAGCCACAAGGTAATGAATACTGCTAGCCAAAAAAAAAATGGAGCGTTCTTCTTCAAAAGAAAATGAATAAACTGGCCGGGCGCGGTGGCTCAAACCTGTAATCCCAGCACTTTGGGAGGCCAAGACGGGCGGATCACGAGGTCAGGAGATCAAGACCATCCTGGCTAACACAATGAAACCCCGTCTCTACTAAAAATACAAAAAAAAAATTAGCTGGGCGAGGTGGCGGCGCCTGTAGTCCCAGCTACTCGGGAGGCTGAGGCAGGAGAATGGCGTGAACCCGGGAGGCAGAGCTTGCAGTGAGCCGAGATCGCGCCACTGCACTCCAGCCTGGGCGATAGAGCGAGACTCCGTCTCAAAAAAAAAAAAAAAAAAAAAAAAAAGAAAATGAATAAACTGTCCAGAAATAGCTAATCTGTTAGTATGGCAGCTAGTAATCCAAAACAATATGCTGGCACTTAGGAAGTCCTAAAACTTAATAATCTTGTTTCTGATTATTCCCCCTTGAATCTCTGATCTGATTACTAGCAATAAGGATCTTTAGATAATTGAGGAATCTCTATATCCTAAAAGGGATCAAGATGAACAAATAAAAAACAATGAATCCAGAAGAACATGTATATCAAGGAACACAAGTGAATCTGAAAAAGAGCTCTCAGTATAAGAAATGAGAATAAGATGCTCTGAAAAAGGAACAAGTGGAGAATGCAAAAAAACTCATGAAAATTAGACATCATAAATACATATGTATTTTTTCAATTAACAGGTGGAGGATAAAATACAGAAATCTTCTAGAAAACAAAACAAAAAGACAAAAGGAAAATGAAAGTAAGAATCAGACATATAGAGGATTAATTTAGGCAATGGAGAGGTGAACTAATCAAGGGGGAAAATTTCCAAAAATGCAGGAAATAAATCTTTGATATCTGCATATCTCTGATATGCAGAATTAGTCATTTCTCACCATCTCCATTGCTACCACCCTACTCCAAGCAACCACCATCTTTCACCCAGATAACAACAACATTCCAAATTTTTTTTTTTCTTTGAGATGGAGTCTTGCTCTGTCACCCAGGTTGGAGTGCAGTGGCCTGATCTCGGCTCACTGCAAGCTCCACCTCCAGGGTTCACGCCATTCTCCTTCCTCAGCCTCCCGAGTAGCTGGGACTACAGGGGCCTGCCACCACGCCAGGCTACTGTTTTGTATTTTTAATAGAGATGGGGTTTCACCATGTTAGCCAGGATGGTCTCGATCTCCTGACCTCATGATCTGCCCTCCTCGGCCTCCCAAAGTGCTGGGATTACAGGCGTGAGCCACCACGCCCAGCCCCAAATATTTTACCTATTTCTCTGTTTACTTCTGTCTCTCTCCGCCACAATATAAGCTCTATGTCTACAATGTTTACTGCTTTATCTAGACCTAGAACAGCATCTAGCACATAGGTGCTCAGCAAATATTTATTGACTCAATGACCAATGAGCAAGATGCTAGAAGACTTTCATTTTCTTTTTCTTTTTTTTTTGAGATAAACTATTGCTCTGTTGCCCAGGCTGGAGTGCAGTGGCACAATTTTGGCTCATTGCCACCTCTGCCTCTCGGGTTCAAGCAATTTTCCTGCCTCAGCCTCCCGAGTAGCTGGGATTATAGGCATGCACCACCGTGTCTGGCTAATTTTTGTATTTTTAGTAGAGATGGGGTTTCGCCACGTTGGCCAGGCCAGTCTCGAACTCCTGATCTCAGGTGATCCACCTGCCTCACCCTCCCAAAGTGCTGGGATTACGGGCATGAGCCACCGCGCCTGGCCAAGACTTTCATTTTCTAAATTCCTGTACTCTGAAACATTTTTACAAAATCATGTATTGCTTTCCTAATTAAAAAAAATAATACAGGCTGGGCGCAGTGGCTTATGCCTGTAATCCCAACACTTTGGGAGGCCAAGGTGGGTGGATCACCTGAGGTCAAGCGTTCGAGATCATCCTGGCCAACATGGTGAAACCCCATCTCTACTAAAAAATACAAAAATTAGCCAGGCGTGGTGGTGGACGCCTATAATCTCAGCTACTTGGGAAGCTCAGGCAGAATTGCTGGAACCCAGGAGGTGGAGGTGGTAGTGAGTCGAGATCACACCACTGCACTCCAACCCGGGTCGACAAGAGCGAGACGCTGTCTCAAAAAAACAAAAACAAAAAACAGGCTGGGCATGGTGGCTCTCACCTGTAATACCAGCACTTTGGGAAACCAAAGCAGGTGGATCACAGAGGTCAGGAGATCGAGACCATCCTGGCTAACATGGTGAAACCCCGTCTCTACTAAAAATACAAAAAATTAGCTGGGCGTGGTAGTGGGAGCCCGTAGTCCCAGCTACTCAGGAGGCCGAGGCAGGAGAATGGCATGAACCTGGGAGGCGGAGCTTGCAGCGAGCTGAGATTGCGCTGCTGCACTCCAGCCTGAGCGACAGAGCAAGACTCCGTCTCAAAAAAAAAAAAACCAAAAACAGAAACAAAAACATAATCAAATAAATTAATTAAAATAGTGCTGCTATTTTTTCAAGAGGCTAAGGTCCTGACTGGGCACAGTGGCTCATGCCTGTAATCCCAGCACTTTGGGAGGCTGAGGCGGGTGGATCACCTGAGGTCAGAAGTTTGAGATCAGCCTGACCAACATAGTGAAACCCCGTTTCTAGTAAATACAAAATAAAGTGGTTGGGTGTGGTGGCGCAAGCCTGTAATCCTAGCTACTTGGGAGGCTGAGTCAGGAGAATAGCCTGAACCTGGGAGGCAGAGGTTGCAGTGAGCCAAGATTGTACCACTGGAGTCTAGCCTGGGCAACAAGAGCAAAAATTCCATGTCAAAAAAAAGAAAAAAAAAGCTAAAGTCCCATCTTCTCAGTATAAGCTTATCTAACAACCCCAGACCATTTCCAAATTTTGGAGAAGTAAATGGAAGCCAGAAAAGGCTAAATAATTTTCCCAAAGTCACATATAAAATAAAACAACCAGGATCTGAAAGCAGACTTGACTTCAGAGCACTCACTCCTGACCTCTACATTACACTACCCCCCGAACTAAACAGTAGGTGGGAAGGGTGAGTAGCATACAGTGCACATTCCTATGCCCTGAGGAACTGCAGCTAAATGTGGCTCGCAGGATCAAGCCTGCCTTCCTTCACGGGTTCACTTACTGCTCCTTTCATTCTGTGTGCCAGTTCGTACATTCGGATGCAGCCTTCCACTTTGATCCCCCGTGAGGATTGAAGTACCATAGATTCTGTGTGCTGGGACTCATCTTTGCCCTATATGAGTAGAAAATGGAAAAATAATTAAGTTTTTAATATGGTAAGCTTTAATAAGTTTTTAATTGGTGTTATCTCTTCTAGACAAAGACCACATCCCAACTTATGAACAACCACCAATAACAACAGCAAAAAAAAAAATTTAGGTCAGAGCCAGTGTGCTTTTCATGGATGACACTGACTTTGTTCTAATTGTTTTCTTTAACAAATTGATGTTTGCTACTTTGGGTGATTTTTTGGGTTTTTCTATGTTTTTCTGGCTGCTTATTTGTTTTACTCTGCACAGAAAATGTTTCCCCTTTCTTCGGATCAGTGTCCATTTGTCCTGGGATGGTTTGGATGGAATATCCCCAACCCACATCCCTAAGCTTCCACCCTCCTGGCTTCAGGAGAAAGCTGGCTATCAAAGTACTCTATCCTCAGGACTGGCGCGGTGGCCCACGCCTGTAATTCCAGTACTTTGGGAGGCAGAGGTGGGCAGATCACAAGGTCAGGAGTTTGAGACCATCCTGACAAACATGGTGAAACCCCGTCTTTACTAAAAAGACAAAAAGTAGCCGGGCGGGGTGGCAGGTGCCTATAATCCCAACTACTAAGGAGGCTGAGGCAGGAGAATCCCTTGAACCCAGGAGACAGAGGTTGCCTCAGCCTCCCGAGTAGCTGGGACTGCAGGCGCCCGCCACCATGCCCGGCTAATTTTTTATATTTTTAGTAGAGATGGTGTTTCACCATGTTAGCCAGGATGGTCTTGATCTCTTGACCTCGTGATCCACCCGCCTTGGCCTCCCAAAGTGCTGGGATTACAGGCGTGAGCCACCATGCCCCGCCTTCTTTTTTTTTTTTTTTTTTTTGAGACAGGGTCTTACTCTATCACCCCTGCTAGAGAATACAGTGGCGCTACCTAGGCTCACTGCAACCACAACCTTCCAGGCTCAAGGATCCTCTCACCTCAGCCTTCTGAGTAGCTGGGACTGTAGGCATGAGCCACCATGTTCAGGTAATTTTTTTGTAGAAATGGGGTTTCCCCATGTTGCCCAGGCTGGTCTCGAATGCTGGAGCTCAAGTGTTCCACCTGCCTTGGCCTTCCAAAGTGCTGGGATTTCACACCCAGCTTTTTTATTTTCATTAACATATCTGACATGGATATCTCTGAACTTTTCTGATGAAGCTATATGGGAATGCTAACCTAAGAATATGTTGAGTCCAGAGCTACCAGCAGCCATCTTGCCACCTAGTCTATCTTAACAATGAAACCAATAATTGAGAAATGGAGAGGCAAAGCCCTGAGTTTAGGTTATTAGATTGAGTCAAAAATAACATCAATCCTATGTGGGGGAGATGTTTGAAAAATAATAATAAATAATGTCAAGCAGAAACATGCAGAATGTAGATTTTCCCAGATCTAAGTGATTCCAAATGCACTGCTAGACTTCCTAGTTATATGAATTAAAACTTCCCTTAGTCCCTTAAGCCAAACTGGGTTTTCTAATGTAAATACCAAAAATTCCTAAATAATGTGACAATCCATTACATAAAACCATTTAAGAATTTATTAGGCCAGGCGCAGTGGCTCCAAAAATTACGGAATTTTATACGTGAAAATGACCTCAGGCTGGGCACGGTGGCTCATGCCTGTAATCCCAGCATGTTGGAAGGCCAAGGCGGGTGGATCACCTGTGGTCAGGAGTTTGAGACTAGCCTGGCCAACATGGTGAAACCCTGTCTCTATTAAAAATACAAAATTAGCCAGGCATGGTGGCGCATGCCTGTAATCCCAGCTACTCAAGAGGCTGAGGCAGGAGAATCATTTGAACCCGGGTTGCAGTGAGTCAAGATCGTGCCATTGCACTCCAGCCTCGGCGACAAAAGCGAAACTCCGTATCAAAAAAATAAAGACCTCAGCAATTTGGCCCAGAATGAGATTTACAGATAAAGAAACTGAAGTCCACTGATCCTGCCAGTATTGTAGCATGCCCAGATTAGAATCTGCTGCCAACAAGCTGCTCATGAAAATACTTTTTTTTTTTTTTTTTGAGATGGAGTCTCACTCTGTCGCCCAGGCTGGAGTGCAGTGGCGCGATCTTGGCTCACTGCAAGCTCCGCCTCCCGGGTTTACGCCATTCTCCTGCCTCAGCCTCCTGAGTAGCTGGGACTACAGGCGCCCGCCACCTTGCCCAGCTAGTTTTTTGTTTTTTTTTAGTAGAGACAGGTTTTCACTGTGTTTGCCAAGATGGTCTCAATCTCCTGACCTCGTGATCCGCCCCTCTCGGCCTCCCAAAGTGCTGGGATTACAGGCTTGAGCCACTGCGCCCAGCCGAAAATACTTTTTAAAAAATCTTAATTTTTAAATAATTGATATTCACAGAAAGTTGCAAAAATACATACAGGAGGCTCCTATGCACTTTTCACCCAGTTTCCCTCAATAGTAACGTCTTTCATAAATACAATAAAGTAACAAAACCAGTAAATTGATATTGGTACAATCCACAGAGCTTATTCAGATTTCACCAGTTTTAAAGGCATTCATTTGTTTTTATGTACAGTTCTATGTAATTTCATAACACATAGATTCATGTAAACACCACCACACTCAAGATACAAAGCTGTTCTATCACCACCAACCCCCCCATGTCACACCTATCATTATAGTCACACCACTTCCTCCCCCATCCCTTATCTCTAAGCTATTCTCCTTCTCTATAGTTCTGCTAATTCAGGAATGTTAAAGAAATAAATCTTCACCTAGGCTGGGCAGGTGGCTCACGCCTGTAATCCCAGCACTTTGGGAGGCTGAGGCGGGCAGATCACCTGAGGTCAGGAGTTCAAGACCAGCTTTGCCAACATGGTGAAACCCCGTCTCTACTAAAAGTACAAAAATTAGCCGGGCGTGGTGGCAGGCGCCTATAATCCCAGCCACTCAGGAGGCTGAGGCAGGAGAATCACTTGAACCCGGGAGGCAGAGGTTGCAATGAGCCGAGTTCGCGCCACTGCACTCCAGCCTGGGGGACAAGAGCGAGACTTCGTCTCAAAAATAAATAAATAAATAAATAAAAAATAAATAAATAAATAAATCTTTACCCAGCCCTAGATTCTGGTTATGTTTTAGTTCTAAAAAGCTTACAGTTTTTTTTTTTACATTTAAGTCCACGATCACTTTGAGTTAATTTTTTTTTTTTTTTTTTTTTGAGACGGAGTCTCACGCTGTTGCCCAGGCTGGAGTGCAGTGGCGCGATCTCGGCTCACTGCAAGCTCCGCCTCCCGGGTTCCCGCCATTCTCCTGCCTCAGCCTCCTGAGTAGCTGGGACTACAGGCGCCCGCCACCGCGCCCGGCTAATTTTTTGTATTTTTAGTAGAGACGGGGTTTCACTGTGGTCTCGATCTCCTGACCTTGTGATCCGCCCGCCTCGGCCTCCCAAAGTGCTGGGATTACAGGCTTGAGCCACCGCGCCCGGCCGAGTTAATTTTTATATAAGATATGACATCTAGGCCGGGCGCGGTGGCTCAAGCCTGTAATCCCAGCACTTTGGGAGGCCGAGACGGGCGGATCACGAGGTCAGGAGATCGAGACCATCCTGGCTAACACCGTGAAACCCCGTCTCTACTAAAAATACAAAAAACTAGCCGGGCGAGGTGGCGGGCGCCTGTAGTCCCAGCTACTCCGGAGGCTGAGGCAGGAGAATGGCCTAAACCCGGGAGGCGGAGCTTGCAGTGAGCTGAGATCCGGCCAGTGCACTCCAGCCCGGGCTACAGAGCAAGACTCCGTCTCAAAAAAAAAAAAGATATGACATCTAGGTGGAGGTTCATTTTATTCCCTAAGATGTTCAGTTGCTAAAAATACATATTTTAAAGTACCTAGACCTTTTCTGGCAATAACAACAACAACAAAATAAATAAATATGTGTGTATATATACATATATATAAATATATATATACAAATATATATAAATATAAAAATATATATATACAAATATATATATATATATATATTTTTTTTTTTGAGACTGAATCTTGCTGTTACCCAGGCTGGAGTGCAATGGCGTGATCTCAGCTCACTGCAACCTCTGTCTCTCGGGTTCAAGCAATTCTAATGCCTCAGTCTCCCAAGTAGCTGGGATTACAGGCGTGCGCCATGATGTTGGGCTAATTTTGTACTTTTAGTAGAAACGGGGTTTCACCATGGTCAAGCTAGTCTCGAACTACTGACTTCAAGTGATCCACCTGCCTCAGCCTCCCAAAGTGTTGGGATTACAGGTGTGAGCCACCACACCTGGCCACAAAGAATATTTTTTAAAGACTAATATTTTAAAAGATGAATTACTAGATAGAAAAATATACACTTTCTATGTAAAAACAAACAAACAAATAAACAAAAAACTGGCCAGGCACAGTGGCTCACAACTGTAATCCCAGCACTTTGGGAGGCTGAGGTGGGCGGATCACCTGAGGTCAGTAGTTTGAGACCAGCCTGGACAACATGGCAAAACCCTGTCTCTACTAAAAATACAAAAATTAGCCAGGCGTGGTGGCACACACCTGTAATCCCAGCTACTCGGCAGGCTGAGGCAAAAGAATCGCTTGAACCCGGGAGGCAAAGGTTGCAGTAAGCCGAGACCATGCCACTGTACTCGAGCCTGGGTGACAGAGCTAGATTCCATCTTTAAAAAAAAAAAAAAAAAAAAAAAAAGAGGCCAGACGTGGTGGTTCACCTGTAATCCCAGCACTTTGGGGGGCTGAGGCGGGTGGATCATGAGGTCAGGAGTTCGAAACCAGTCTGACCCACGTGGTGAAACCCCGTCTCTATTAAAAATACAAAAATTAGCCAGGCGTAGTAGCACCTGTAATCCCAGCTACTCAGGAGGCTGAGGCAGGAGAATTGCTTGAACCCGGGAGGTGGAGATTGCGGTGAGCCGAGATGGCGCCACTGCACTCCAGCCTGGGTGACAGAGCGAGACTCTGTCTCAAATAAAAAAAAAAGGCTGGGTGTGGTGGCTCATGCCTGTAATCCCAGCACTTTGGGAGGCCCAGGTGGGTGGATCACAAGGTCAGGAGTTTGAGACTAGCCAGGCCAATCTGGTGAAACACCATGTCTACTAACAATACAAACATTAGCCAGGCATGATAGCAGGTGCCTGTAATCCCAGCCACTCAGGAGGCTGAGGCAGGAGAATCGCTTGAAGCCAGGAGGTGGAGGTTGCAGTGAGCTGAGATTGCGTCACTGCACTCCAGCCGTGGGACAGAGCAAGACTTTGTCTCAAAAAAAAGAAAAAAAGGAAAAAGAAAATAGCGAAGTATGGTGGTATCCAGTCCCAGCTATTTGGGAGGCTGAGACAGAAGGGTGGATTGAGCCTGGGAGGTGGAGGCTGCAGTGAGCCATGTTCATGCCACTGCACTCCATCCTGGGTGACAGAGACAGACCTCAGCTCAAAAAAAAAGGGGGGCGGTGAAGAGGAAGACATGTTCACATATATTTGCATATACACAAATTATCTCTATATAAAAAAATAATTTTAAAAAACCTCCAAAATTTAACTTTTTTTTTGAGGTAGGGACTCACTCTGTTGCCTAGGCTGGAGTACAACGGCTTGGTCACAGCTCACTATAGTCTCAAACTCCTAGGCTCAAGCGATCCTCCCATCTCAACGTCCTAAGTAGCTAGGACTACAAGCTCGAGCCACCATGCCTAGCAAATTTTTAAGTTTTTTGGAGAGACAAGGTCTCACTATGTTGCCCTGGCTGGTCTTGAACTCCTGGGCTCAAGCAATCCTCTTGTCTTGGCCTTCCAAAGCACTGGAATTATGGACATGAGCCACTGTGTTGGGTTCCATTTAACTTTTTTTTTTTTGAGTTTAAGAGTGGAGGTTTAATAGGCAAGATTAAGAGAAAGGAAAACAGTTCTCTCTCTAGTGAGAGAGAGGGGACTTCTGAGAGGAAATGGCCCCAGTTCAGCATTTTTAAGTGGGAGAAATAAAAAAACAAAGGCAGGGACAAAACAGAACCAGGAATAGTGTAAAATCTCCTACAGAACCAATCAGAGAAGACATGTAAACTTTAAGAGCAGGTATACATTTCACTGTAAGCCTTCTTCCAGCAGATAACACAAAAAGGGAGACCATATCAGTTAAACAGATGCAGCGTTCATCAGAAAAAAAAAAGAATCCAATTGCTCATGAAATTAGTTATACTATTCTGGGTACTAAGAATAGAGGGGATTTTTCTCCCTCTGGGACTGTCTAAAGAGAACACTGAATGATGCTGTCAACATGGTCTCTACAAACAGCTACAACAATGAGCAATCATTATTTTCCCCAGGGCATGGGCACTGTCATATGACAATATTAAACATTTTGACTTTGCAGCCACCATGTCTTTTGTCTTAAGCTGATCACAACCTTACCTTGGTTCCATCTGGTGTTGCAGGGGAGGCTGGGGAAAAGGCGGAGCTTGTGTCAGGAGATTTGGGAACAAACGAGGGTTGGTCTAGGGCTGAAGCCGACGCAGAGGATGGCAAAGTCTCAGAAAGAGGTTGGTTCTCCTGCATATGGGGTAGGACGTGCTCTACCACCCATCCAGAATAAGAAGATAGCTTGGGAAGAGACATACATTCTTCTAAAACATCCTAGAGAGGAGAAGAGGGTTAAGCTCAACTTGCACGTCAACTGATCTCAGTATAATCCACTACATGCCTTACTGAACATCTAAGAAGGCCTAAATAAATAAACATCAAAGACCCAAAGTAATGTTTTAACAATCAGATGAAAAGAAAGTACAGTGGTTTCTTGATAATGACCTTGACTACTATCCTTCTAATGAAAATCAGACTAAATAACTTGTTAACTACAGAAAAAGGGACAATGCACAGATTGCCATTAAAGTGTACGTGAAAACAATCTAAAGCACTGAACAGAACACAAGAGGAATTCTGAAGTAAGCTACTGTATACACAATCAGTAGAATGTCAGTCACTTAATAATGGGGGTAAGTTCTGAGAAACATGGTGTTAGGTGATCTTGTCATTGTGCGAACATGGTAAAGCATACTTACACAAACCTAGATGTACATATTTTTTCATTTTTGAAATTAATTACTTTTGAGACAGGGTCTCACTGTTACCCAGGCTGGAGTGCAGTGACCCAATTATGGCTCCCTGTAGCCTGACCTCCTGGGCTCAAGCTATCCTCCCACCTCGACCAGTCTCCCCAGCAGCTGAGAGTACAGGCATGCGCTAATATATTCAGCTAATTATTTTTTCATTTTTTGTAGAGATGGAGTCTTGGTATGTTGCCCAGGCTGGTCTTTTTTTTTTTTTTGAGATGGAGTTTCGCTCCTGTTGCTCAGGCTGGAGTGCAATGGCACGATCGTGGCTCACCGCAACCTCCGCCTCCCCTGCCTCCCAGGTTCAAGTGATTCTCCTGCCTCAGCCTCCCGAGTAGCTGGGATTACAGACACACGCCACCATGCCTGGCTAATTTTGTACTTTTAGAAGATACAGGGTTTTTCCATGTTGGTCAGGCTGGTCTCGAACTCTTGACCTCAGGAAATCCGCCTGCCTCGGCCTCCCAAAGTACTGGGATTACAGGCGTGAGCCACCCTGCGCCCAACCATTTTTTTTTTTTTTTTTTTTTGAGATGGAGTCTTGCTCTTTCACCCAGGCTGGAGTGCAGTGGCACGATCTCAGCTCATTGCCACCTCCACCTCCCAGGTTCAAGCAATTCTCCTGTTTCAGCCTCCCGAGCAGTTGGGATTACTAGCACCCACCACCACTCCCAGCTAATTTTTGTATTATTATAAAAATTAGAGACGGGGTTTCATCACATTGGCCAGGCTGGTCTCGAACTCCTGACCTCAGGTGATCCGCCCACCTCAGCCTCCCAAAGTGCTGGGATTACAGGCGTGAGCCACCACGCCCAGCCATTCTTTTTTCTTTTTCTTTTTTTTTTTTTTGAGACAGGGTCTCATTCTGTTTCCCAGGCTGGAGTGCAGTGGCACGATCACATATCATGCAGCCTCAAATTTCATGCTCAGGTAATACTCCCACCTCAGCCTCTCAAGGAGCAGGGACTATAGGCACCCACCACCACACCTGGTTTTTTTTTTTTTTTTGAGATGGAGTTTCGCTCTTGTTGCCCAGGCTGGAGTGCAACGGTGCAATCTCGGCTCATCGCAACCTCCGCCTCCCAGGTTCAAGCGATTCTCCTATCTCAGCCTCCCAAGTAGCTGGGATTACAGGCATGCGCTACCATGCCCAGCTAATTTTGTATTTTTAGTAGAGACGGGGTTTCTCCATGTTGGTCAGGCTGGTCTCCAACTCCTGACCTCAGGTGATCCGCCCTCCTCGGCCTCCCAAAGTGCTGGGATTACAGGCATGAGCCACCACACCCGGCACACCTGGTTAATTTTTTTGTATTTTTTGTAGTGGTGAGGTTTCTCCACGTTGCCCAGGCTGGTCTCGAACTTCTGGGCTCAAGTGATCTGCCCACCTTGGCTTACCAAAGTGCTGGGACTGCAGGTTTGAGACACCAAGCCTGGCCCAGCTTGAACTGGCCTCAAGTAATCGTCCCGCCTCAGCCTCCCAAAGTGTTGGGATTATGGGCATGAGTCACCACACCCAGCCTAATAATTTTTTAAAAAATGGAAATAGATATGGATATGTGTGTATACATCCTTAGTAGTAATAATGATCATATCTAGTACCAGATCTTGGTTTGTAAATATAATTTTAAATCAAAGGAAACCAGGGGTCTCTGCAGAAAAGGTAAGTTCCAGAGTTGGAGGTAGAAAAATATAAGATGAGCCTGGAACATCTTTGTATGAGAAAATAAGTACTGATTACGTATGATATAATAAATAAATGAAAAAACCAGAGTAGTTGGGAGATTGCTACAACGAGCTAAAGTAAACTGATTGAGCAAATAAGTAAACATATTGAGAATAACAGAAGCCAAACTTCTCACTGCTAGGTAACATATTTACAAAGATGGATGGGGTAAGATTAGATAGAAAGAAATGTGAAGTGCTGGGTTGGAAGTGGCATTTATCAGTATGAAGTCATGGTTTTATAATATATATGTACACACAAATAGTTATAGATAATACATAAATGTGTATGTGGTGATATGTGTACATATTTAGAGATGTATTATTTCCTAGCTCTATCTACTGAGAAGGCCTAGAAGCAATGGTACCCAATCAAGAATCTCAACATACTAAACTCCCAGAACTTGGTCTGTAAATACAGCACCACCCTCCACTTCAAAAGAATCAGCCTCTTTGGAGAAATAGCTGATTCCAGGGTTGAGACAGGGAAACTTGCACCTGGGACACCTTTTTGTGCCAAAAAGTAAAGAAATGTCAATGAAAGATGGAAACATGTCAAAGGAACACAGGAGCCAACTTAATGAGTCGCCCAGTAGCCAAATCTGGGACATTTTTCTTTTTAATTCTTATGAATACATAATCGTTGTACATATTTACAACGTTACTTTTTTTTTTTTTGAGACACAGTCTCACTCTGTTGCCCAGGCTTGAGTGCAGCAGCACAATCTCGGCTCACTGCAATCTCTGCCTCCCGGGTTCAAGCAATTCTCACGCCTCAGTCTCTGGAGTAGCTGGGATTACAGGCATGCACCACCATGCTCGGCTAATTTTTTTATTTTCAGTAGAGATGGGGTTTCACCATGTTGGCTAGGCTGGTCTCGAACTCTTGACCTCAAGTGATCCATCCCCCTCGGCCTCCCAAAGTGCTAGGATTACGGGCCTGAGCCACCACGCCCAGCCTTGCCTGTGATATTTTGATACAAGCTTACAAAATCTGGGATATTTAAAATAAAATAAATAATAAAAGTAATGGATTACAACTCACTGAATAAAACAGAAATCCATGAGTCCATACCAATATAACTAAACAACAGAGAAAAGAAAGCATCTCCTGACGGTGGAACGCCAACTAACAAATGCAGAAGGAGTAGTGGATATAAAGAAACAGGATCTGGCAACGTCATAGAGGTGATCGATTCATGTGGAAAACATCAATGAATGCTAAAGCCATGGAGGATGAAGGTTTGCCCAGAAAAAGGATACTGGTGTAATCTCCACAATACTTACCAACAATTACTAAGGGAAAAATGACGAATTTAAACAGAAAGACCAGGCAGATAACAACGTAACCAGGTGATCAAGATTAGCATCACCAGTGTTGGGATGGGTTGACATCTGTGTGCCTCCTGAGAAAGCCATGGCATCATTTCTGTAGTATTCCTGCCAAGACTGCTTAACCTTGGTCTGGTGGTTTGAAAGCACCTATGCTGGCAGTCAACCTACAGAATGTAAGGTCTGTATTTTTCAAAACTGTCAACAACATAAAAGACAGGAGAATATTTTAGGATTGTTTCCCAAGAAGTCTGAGGATGCAGAACAACGTCTTATCTGTAGCTAACTAGCAGCGACTCGGGAATGGGAGCTCTGCCTTAACTCTCCGCATCCTTCCACTTCTAGTGTAGAGCTTTGCAAACACTAGGTACAGTGACCACGCCCCCATTCACTTTCCAGGTCTGCCAAATCAATCTAGAAATTTGGTTATTTCACTGGCAGCAACGGATTAGGTCGTGTCAATCGTTCGTCGCAAAATCTAGAGCTCCCAGCACATGAGACACGCAGTAAGTTAACTGAGCCTGGGCCAAGATTGCTTTGACAACAGCAGAGCGGAGAAGGCGCCCAACTGGCGGAGGGTAGCAATGAAGCCTTCAGAGCGCGGGGCACCTGTGAAGTCAGGGGAGCTCCCCGAAACGCTAAAATAGGCTGGAGAGGACAGAAACCCCAGGACAGAAGGATGTACACACAGAAGTCAAGAAATAAATGCAGGTTGTTAGGCTGCACGGGTTCCCGGAAGCAGAACGTGCCAAGGGCTAGGGAGGAGAAGGGTTCGGTCGCGAGCGGCCGGAAGGGCCTACGTCCTCCGAGGCCACCGCTCACCTCGCCCCGCAGCAGCCAGTCGCGGTAGTAGCAAAGGCGACCTTTGTCGGAACTGCGTAGAGCCTGCAAGGTCTCCCAGCAGCGACCCTCAGACGGCATGGTAGGATCCGGGGCAGCTTCTCTGAGGCGCCGCTTCTGACCAAACAAGCCCTCGAATCAGCCGCCGGGAAGGCCGCTCAGGCTTCCGCTTCCGGGGCGCGAGCGCAACACAGCCCCGCCCCTAACGGCTGCGTGCCCCGCCTCCGGCAACGCTCCCGCCCTCCCGCCAGTGCGCCTGCGCGCAGGAATTGCCTGTGACTGCAAGTTCTGCGGAGGTAAGCACCAGCTCCCAATCCCCGGGGCTGCAGAAAATTGGTATGTGCCTTGAGAATGTGCAGAAACTGGAATCCTCTTACGCTGCTCATGGGAATGTAAAATGAAGCACCTGCTGTGGAAGACAGTCTGGCAGTTCCTCAAAAGGTTAAACAATTACCATTTGACCCAGCAATTCTCCTAGGTAAATATATGTATAAAAAAATACACCAAAGAAATGAAACCTATGCATATACAAAAACTTGTCCATGAATGTTCACAAGCAGTGTTATTCATAATAGCCAAAAAGTGAAAGCAACCCAAATGTCCATCCATTGGTGAATGGATAAATAAAATATAGTACTATGTGTGCAGTTCCCGAGTTCCCCGCTTTCTGTGCACTGACCAAGTATCAGAGTGCCTTGATCGCCCTGTGACCCAGCCAGTTGCAAGTTTTTTCCTGCAGACTTGCAACCAAATACGGGCCTTGCATATCCCCAGGCACTAATAAGGATATCTAAGTTGTTGCCCAAAACGCTGAAACTGACCCGCCTTTAGCCAAATTCCATAAACCCTCATATAAACTCCACACCCTGACCCCTCGCTGGGGATGTACCTAGGTGAAACACCTCTTCTCTCTCGCTATCCGTTGCAAGAATTGCTGCAGCCCACTCTGTAAGTTTCCCTAATAAATGTTTTGGGTTTAGTGCTCCTTTTTTGAGACAGAGTCTTGCTTTGTCCCCCAGGCTGGAGTAGTGGCTCCATCTCGGCTCACTGCAAGCTCCACCTCCTGGGTTCAAGCGATTCTCCTGCCTCAGCTTCCCGTGTAGCTGGGACTACAGGCGCCTGCCACCACGCCCAGCTAATTTTTGTATTTTTAGCAGAGATGGGGTTTCACCACGTTGGTCAGGCTGGTGTCAAACTCCTGACCTCAGCTGATCCACCCACCTCGACCTCCCAAAGCACCGGGATTACAGGCATGAGCCACTGCGCCAGGCCATAGTGCTTCTTTGGAGTCCCAACCAGCCCTGTTTGGCAGGAGGAAACACTATCTACATAATGGAATGTTATTTGGCCATAAAAATAAAGTACTGATGGTACACTGAAACATCAATCTTGAAAGCATTATGCTGAGATAAGCCAGTCATGAATGGTCACGTTAGACAATTCCATTTATGTGAAATGTCCAGAAGAGACAAATCTATAGAGCCAGAGAAGCTTTATGACTAGTTGCCAGGGGCTGCGGGAGGGGAATGGGGACTGACTGCTAATGGGTATGGGGTTTCTTTTTGGGAGTGATGAAATTGGTTGGCTGGGCGCGGTGGCTCACAACTGTAATCCCAGCACTTTGGAAGGCCCAGGCAGGCGGATCACCTGAGGTCATGAGTTTGAGACGAGCCTGGGCAACATGGCAAAACCCTGTCTCTACAAAAAATACAAAAATTAGCCGGGCACAGTGCCATGCACCTATAGTCCCAGAGGCTGATGCAGGAGGATCCCTTGAACCTGGGAGGCAGAGGCTGCAGTGAGCCGAGATGGTGCCACTGCACTGCAGCCTGGGTGACGGAGTGAGACTCCATTTCGAAAAAAGAAAAAACTAGGTCTAGAATTAGATAATGGTGATGGCTGCACAACTTGGTGAATATACCACAAACCACTGAATTATATATACACTTTATCTTTTCAAGACAGAATCTCGCCACGTTGCCCAGGCAAGAGTGCAGTGGCATGATCTTGGATCACTGCAACCTCCACTTCCTGGGTTCAAGTGATTCTCCTGCTTCAGCCTCTCAAGTAGCTGGGACTACAGGCGTCCACCACCACTCCCGGCTAGTTTTTGTATTTTTAGTAGAGACAGGGTTTCACCATGTTGGCCAGGCTGGTCTCAAACTCCTGACCTCAGGTGATCCACCCACCTCGGCCTCCTAAAGTGCTGGGATTACAGGTGTGAGTGACCATGCTTAGCCTATATATACACTTTAAAAGGGTGAACTCTAGGCCAGGTATAGTGGCTGATGCTCGTAATCCCAGCAGTTTGGGAGGCCAAGGTAGGATTACTTGAGCCCAGGAGTCTGAGACCAACCTGGGCAACATGATGAGATCTGCCTCTACCAAAAAAAAATCAAAAATTAGCCAGGCATGGTGGTGTGCACCTGTGGTCCCAGCTACTCAGAAGGCTGAGGCAGGAGGATCCCTTAAACTCAGGAGGTTGAGGCTGTAGTGAGCCATGATTATGCCACTGCACCAGCTTGGATGACAGAGGGAGACCCTGTTTCAGAAAAATAAAAGGAGTGAATTTTATGTGAATTATATCTCAATAAAAATAGAATGAGTCACAGTTGTCCAGAGATGGCTCTAACTGGGACCCCAGACTTTCTGACCCTTCCATTGTCCACCACCTTGTGAGATCTCAGTTTGAGATAGGAAAGATTCTCTCTGGAGTATGAGCAATGTGAACATTTTTCATTTTCTGAGTTTTTTAAAATTCCCTGGACTTCTTGTAATAAAAATATTTTAAAAAGAAAAATTGTTGGAAGAGTCCCAGCAAGGGACTCCAAGAGAGGTGTTGCTCACACCAGAGTTACAGAGTAGTGCCCTGCACTGGGGTTTTCTTTAGTTTGGCAAAAATAATAATGAGTTATACAGATATATATACATGTTGGTGGAAGTCTGTCAATTGTCCTTTCTTGGGAAGGCCTTTCACCTATTATAAGTTCATGTCCATTTACGTTAAGAGTGTGAAAATGAGCTTGGTTTTTTGGCAATGGTAGCTAGAACTACCTTTGTTGGAAAATCTGAAAGCTGGAAACTATAAATATCCTCAAAATTTGGTGGAGAAAAGAGATTTCTGGTCTTTGAAATCCAGATGCCTAGGTGGGTTCAAGAACACAGAGAAGGCTGGGTGCAGTGGCTCACACCTCTAATCCCAGCACTTTGGGGGGCCAAAGTGAAACGTTCGCTTGAGCCCAGGAATTCAAGACCAACCTGGGCAATGTGGTGACATCTGTCTCTACAAAAAATAGTAAAATTAGTTGGGCATGGTGGCATACACTTGTGCTCTCAGCTACTGTGGAGACTGAGGTGGGAAGATTGCTTGAGCTGGGGAAGTCAAGGCTGCAGTGAGCCATGTTCCCGCTATTGCACTCAGTGTGGGTGACAGAGACTCTGTCTCCAGAAGAAAAAAGAACACAGAAGAAATTCTCTAGAGTTGAGTTAGAGTGGCTGAGAGGTGAGAAGACTGGACCAGCCAGGCTAATACTAGCTAGAATCAGAAGGGCAGAGGTTAGCACGGTACGAACAAAAATGGTGAACAAAAATGGCCCAGATTCTTATTCAGAAACCAATTCACATTTTAAAAACATATACTGGGCCGGGTGCGGTGGCTCAAGCCTGTAATCCCAGCACTTTGGGAGGCCGAGATGGGCGGATCACGAGGTCAGGAGATCGAGAGACGATCCCGGCTAACACGATGAAACCCCGTCTCTACTAAAAAATACAAAAAAATAGCTGGGCGAGGTGGCGGGCGCCTGTAGTCCCAGCTACTCGGGAGGCTGAGGCAGGAGAATGGCGTAAACTCGGGAGGTGGAGCTTGCAGTGAGCTGAGATCCGGCCACTGCACTCCAGCCTGGGTGACAGAGCAAGACTCCGTCTCAAAAAAAAAAAAAAAAAAAAAAAATATATATATATATATATGCTGTACACTATCCCATCCTCTTCCTAACAGCTGAAGTGATCTACCCTAAAACACCAAGCGATCCTTCTTACAGTTTGTTCCCTCCTGACAGTTCACTGATTATAATGTGAAAGCACCAACCTGAGCTAAAATGAAATGAAAGCCCGATGTTTCAGGCACCAAGTACTTTAAAAATGTCTGCTGGCTCTCATGCAGCATTTTACTTAATCATTTTTTAGACGAGGGATGAGGAGTGGTTGGGTAAAGGAAATCATCAAATGGAGCCTTAAATAACTGATTATAAAAGCTTTTTGCAAAATCACACAAATATTTCAAGAATAAATGCATTCTGGAGATACAAACCAGGCAAAAAGAAACAAAAATCAATGAAATTGGCATTACACTTGTAAAAGGCCAAATAGACACAAGCCCTCGAGGGTCTATTTTGAAGTGCTTGGGGGCAAGTGGCCTCAAAGAAACTTGGGAGTGAGAGGTTTGCACTGAGCTTGGGAAGGGAGCCTTGGGAAAACACCACACTTGTGAAATCAGGAAAAAAAAAAAAAAAGCAAGTGATGGTGCTCACAGCCCAAGACGACCTCCTGCTGGTTTAGGTCAGAGAAAACCTGAGAGAGAGATTCCTAAAACAATGAGGGTTGTAAGGGGACTGGTGGAAAAAATCCAGTGGAAATATTTTCTCAGGAAAGAGGGGAGCAAAGTCATGGTAAGTTAAAATCTGGTACCCTAATGCAGTAGTAAACTTAAGGCCTGTTGAGGAAATTTTAAAACTTCCATCAGGTGACTGTATCAGGGAGGAGAAAACCAAGTGCTTCCTGCTTCACCTTCTGCTGCTTCTGGGACTTTTCTAGAGCTAGTACCTAAGGACAAGACCCTGAACCCATTTTATCACTGGGAGAGGAAAACCACCAGGCTTCCCAGCTATGGCTTGGCAACTCCGGAGTTCCCGCGGCTTCCTTCAGGGCTCCAGGCCCTGATAGGTGGCCTCAGGCAGGAGGAGATCGGGAGCGGATGGGAGAGCTGGTCAGGAAGGTGGTATAGGGACCATCCCCAAACACGTTGGCGTATGATGATTTGAGGAACTGGACGTAGTTCTGCATGCTGCGGTTGGTGCTCTCGGACTGCTCCAGGCGATCTTTCAGGTCTTGCAGCCGGCTCTGGTAGCGGCGATCCGCCTATGAGGAGAAACACAGCATGGGTCTGCTGTGCAGTGTTCAAAATAGAAGTCCATGGAGACATAGGGACTTTCTTAGGAGTTGCCAGGGGGTTGGGGGAGGCGAGTGCGGAGTGACTTCTAATGGGTATGGGGTTTCTTTCTGAAAATATTTTTTTTTTTTTTTTTTTTTTTGAGACGGAGTCTCGCTATGTCGCCCAGAGTGGAGTGCAGTGGCCGGATCTCAGCTCACTGCAAGCTCCGCCTCCCGGGTTTTTACGCCATTCTCCTGCCTCAGCCTCCCGAGTAGCCGGGACTACAGGCGCCCACCACCTCGCCCGGCTAGTTTTTTGTATTTTTTAGTAGAGACGGGGTTTCACCGTGTTAGCCAGGATGGTCTCGAACTCCTGACCTCGTGATCCACCCGTCTCGGCCTCCCAAAGTGCTGGGATTACAGGCTTGAGCCACCGCGCCCGGCCTCTTTCTGAAAATATTCTAAGGCCAGACACAGTGCCTCATGCCTATAATACCAACACTTCGGGAGGCCAGGACAGAATCATCACCTGAGCCTGGGAGTTCAAGACCAGCATGGGGCCGGGTGTGGTGGCTCACGCCTGTAATCCCAGCACTTGGGGAGGCCAAGGTGGGCAGATCACAAGGTCAGGAGATCGAGACCATCCTGGCTAACACGGTGAAACCCCATCTCTACTAAAAATACAAAAAATTAGCCGGGCGTGGTGGCGGGCGCCTGTAGTCCCAGCTACTCGGGAGGCTGAGGCAGGAGAATGGCGTGAACCCAGGAGGCGGAGTTTGCAGTGAGCCGAGATCGTGCCATGGCACTGCTACTGCACTCCAGCCTGGGTGAGAGCGAGACTCCATCTCAAAAAAAAAAAAAAAAGACCAGCACATGGGCAACATAGTGAAACTCTATCTCTACAAAAAATATAAAAATTAGCTGGGTGTGATGGTGTGTGCCTATAGTCCTACCTACTCAGGAGGCTGGGGTGGGAGGACTGCTTGATCCCAGAAGTTTGGAGCTGCAGTGAGCTATGACAGCACCACTGCACTCTAGCCTGGGTGACAGAGTGAAACTCGATCTAAAAAAAAGAAAAGAGTCTGGGTGCAGTGGTTCATGCCTGTAATCCCAGCACTTTGGGAGGCCAAGGTGGGCAGATCATTTGAGATTACGAGTTGAAGACCAGCCTGGCCAACATGGCGAAACCCCATCTCTACTAAAAATACACACAAAAAAGTAGCCAGGGATGGTGGCACATGCTTGTAATCCCGGCTACTCGGGAGTCTGAGGGTGGGGTGGGGATCATATGAACCAAGGAGGTGCAGGTTGCAGTGAGCCGAGATCGTACCACTGCACTCCAGCCTGCATGACACATGGAGACTCTGTCTCTAAATAAATAAATATCTACCCAGGATATCCTGACGGGATAGGAAAGTGATTGGAGAAAAATGAAACCATGTCATATTCACAAAAACAGTAACAACAAAACACCTTGGCCCACAGGCCCCACAGAAGCTAGCTTTGCTGCCCACTCTCCTAGCCCGGCCCACCAGCCTGACTCACATCGTCACGGCTCCGTCGCAGCTGGCTCAGTTCAGTTTTGGTTCTGCTCAGCTGAGTCTCAAGGTCCAGGATTTTGTTCTGGGCTGCTCGCTCCTTGGACAGCGCGTGCTCCTTGGTTTGTTCCACCTGCACATTCAAAGGCCCAGACATGAGGCTGGTTTACTGGACATGGGGAACACTTGGCAAAGAGAAGGCTGGGCCCTTCCCACTATCTGGTCTCACAGACAGCACTTGCACATCATTGTGGACTGTGTTCTCTAGAACGTTGGGGCAGGAACTAACTACGGGGACTATGCCTGCCACCCAGCTTTGCCTGCCCTTTCCCAATGCTCCAGGAGTCACCACCTAAGATGTGGTAAGCCTATGTGAGGCTCAAGAGGGTAGTGAGTAAATGAGCAATCATCAGATATCAAGCACTGAGCCCTCTACAGTGAAAATGTGATCCTTACAACTAATTCATGAAGCGGGTACAACTGTGTGCCCATTTTTCAGATGGAGAAATAGGCTGAGAGGTTAGGTGATTTGTCCAAGGTCACAGAGCTAGTCACTCATGAAATCGGAACTGACCTGCCTCCTCGCATCTTCAATGGCGCTCTCCAACTGCCTTGCCAGGGTCCCACATTCGCGTGTTTTCTCCTCCAGCCGCAGCTGAGACTGGTGGATTGCCTCCTCCCTCTTGGCAATCACCTGTAGGAACTCGATATTCTGGGCACTGGTCGCCTCCAGTTTCCTAAGTGGAAGCACTCAGTCAGATCCTGGGCATACCCCAACCTGTCATGTTCCACCCCGCCAGGGGGCTGCCAGCCTCTCCTGGACTGGGGATCTCATCATGCCAAGAATCTCCAAGGAGCCACAGGAATAAGCCAAAGAAATCTGCAGATCAGCAAGGTGGCCAAAGAACCGTGCAGCTGGAGCAACTGGTTAGAGAACAGAGTGAAGGGTGGGAACGCAAGCAGAGACTGACCGTGGACTGTGTTAAGTGTGGATAGCATCACATGGAACACAGCAACTTGCAGCTCAGAAAAATGGCACCACTATTATCCCCACTTTAGAGATGAAGAGACCGAGCCTCAGAGAGGGGAATTCATTGGCCTGAATTCAGCACAGCTGGCAAGTCTGTAACCAAAACCCAAGCCCTCAACTTCTGCTGTTCACTGCTGCCTCCCACAGCAAAGGGACTTCAGCTACACCACTCAACATCTTGTGTGACCAGCCATAGGGCAGCTGTGGCCATCCTGATATACACACACTGTCCTCAGTGCACTTCCAGGATGCCTTCCAATTTAAGGAGCTCTGCAGGGCCTGCAGGATCTAGCTGCATTTCCAAGGCCGGGAGGGCAGAGCAGAGGTGGAGCCTGGAAGGAGCCCACTTGGTTGTAGCCTCTTTGCAAGTGCACTGGCCCCCTGGGGCACTTAGGGCCTCCTAGACCTCAGGCACCTTCACCTCTGAAACTAAGGCTGGGACCAGGGCTGGGGGACTCTTGCTCACCTCTTACAGATGCTCATATAAGCTCTCAAGGAAGACAGTCACGGGTCTAAGTCATGCTTTGCCAGGTACCAACAGTGTGATGCTGGGAAAGTCACTTAACTCCTCCCCAAGCTCAGTTTCCTCATATTTAAAATTGGGATAATACCAGCTAACTAATAACATATGCTAAACTATACTGAGCGCTCCTCTATGCCAGGTAACATGCTAGGATCTTTACCAGGATTGTATCATTGAAGACTCACACTACCACCATGAAAAGATTATTATCAGCCAGGTGTGGTGGCTCCCGCCTGTACTCCCAGCACTCTAGGAGGCCTAGGTGGGTGGATCGCTTGAGCCCAGCAGTTCAGGAGCAGCCTGGGCAACACGGCAAAACCCCTTCTCTACAAAAAATACAAAAATTAGCCAGGCGTGGTGGCGTACGTCTGTAGTCCTAGCTACTTGGGAGGTTGTGGCAGGAGAATCGCTTGAGCCAAGGAGGTCGAGGTTGCAGTGAGCTGAGATTGCACCACTGCACTGGAGCCTGGGTGACAGAGTGAGATGATTGATTGATTGATTGATTGATTGACTGATAGACAGATAGACAGATAGATATAGATAAATTAACTCTACCTTGATCCTTTCCTCAAAAAGAGGAAATTGAGCTTCAAAGGAATTAAATGATTTGCTCAAGATCACAATGACGGTAAGTGGCAGAGCTGGGCCCCAAGGCCAGGGCTTCTGATTCCCAAAGCTGTACCCTTCACCTCTGACTGCCTCCAACAATCCGTAAATAACAGAGAAGGGTCAGATCAGAAAGGTCTTTGGAAGGGTGACTGGCAAGAAAGGGCAGAAAAGAGTGGGGAAGTGGCCCCACCACAGTATACTGGCTGCTGCATTCAAACTGGGCCCTGCTGGCATGCTTGGACCAGGCATGCCTTTTGGGACAGGTGGTGCCTACAGGTGGGCTGATCCTGATCACGCTGTCATGGAGTGTCTCCCCAGGCTGAGAGGCCCCCTTGCTCTCTCCCACAATGCTTACCACTGAAAAGGAAGCAGCTTTTCCTCTGAGGTCTGCCTAGTACCTTCCAGGGCCTTGAGTCCCTCAAACACTTCCGCACACTAAGCAAAAAACAGCTAAGTGGCTGAAAGTCTCAGGTCCTAGGAAGAGGACAGAGATGGGACCAAGTGCCTCTAACCTCTCCAGTTCATCCACCTTCAGACTCAGCTGTTTATTTTCCTTCTGGGAAGCCTGATGTTTCTCTCTCGCCATCTCCAGCTTGTCCCCCTGGTGTTCGATCTAAAATGACAGGAACACAGACTGGTTTACAAAGGAATTTCCCGCTAGAGCCCTCCCCTCTCCCTATGACCTGTTGTCCACACCCAGGAAAGGGGCACAGTGCCCTCAGCAGGCGTCCAAGTCTCAATGCACAACCTAGAGGAGAAAGGACAGCAGGGATAGGTTAGGCCCAACTCCAAAGACAAAAGGCTGTCCCCACAGTGGGAGAAACCAGGTTTGATGCTAAAGAATGACAAAGATGCTTTCTTGATCAGGGGAGGCCACTCAGAGAGGCCCAGCTAGGATCCAGGAAAGACATGAGAAGGCAGAAACAGCTGACAGGGCTAACTGGCCCATACAAACCAACCAGAGAGCTTTACCTGTTATGTTGCTGGTACTATTGATCTCAACCTCCTCTTAACTGGGGACAAGTGCAGGCAAGACCACAGGAAATCTGTCAATCCTTTTGAGTTGGCAAGTTTGAGAATGTACCCAGACCCAGAGGACTGCTTTATGCAGAAGCCTCAGCTATCAGGGCTAAAAGGCCCGGAGAATGCTCAGGTTCAACGGAGAAGGCAGGCACTGTAAGGTTACAGTACTGAGAACATGGGGTTGGGAACCGGACAGAGCTGGCTGGGTTCCAATCCCTGCTTACTAAGTACTAGCTCTGTGATGGTAGGGAATTACTTTTCTCTATGCCTTGGGCTGCTTTCTGTAAAATGGGGGAAATAACACATGCACCTCACAAAGTTCCTGATGGAATTAAATGAGAGAATGCAGGAACACAGAAGAGGTGCTCAAAAAATGGTAGCTCCTTTTCTAATTATCACAAGTACACATGTCAGGAGAGGGGAAGGGGCCAGCTGGGCACGGTGGCTCACACCTGTAATCCTAGTACTTTGGGAGGCTGAGGCGGGCGGATCACGAGATCAGGAGATGGAGACCATCCTGGCTAACACGGTGAAACCCCGTCTCTACTAAAAATACAAAAAATTAGCTGGGCGTTGTGGCGGGCGCCTGTAGTCCCAGCTACTCGGGAGGCTAAGGCAGGAGAATGGCATGAACCTGGGAGGCGGAGCGTGCAGTAAGCTGAGATCGCGCCACTGCACTCCAGCCTAGGCGACAGAGCGATACTCCGTCTCAAAAAAAAAAAAAAAAAGTGTGGGGAAGGGGCCTTGCCCAAGGTCATGCTGCAAATGGGTGGTATATAAGTTCTTGGACACTGTAGGCAGTAGGCATGGTTCTAGTAACCCAGAGACAGACTGCTTCTGGGAGAAAGAGACTGCTTGCTTCTTTCAGGACAGAATCTCAGGCAGTGAATGTTAAGAGTCAGGAGAAGCAGCTGAAGCAAGAGCAAGAGAAAAAGAAATTCTACAGCTCGGTGTCTGCTGGCACCTCCCAGCTGTGGGTGTGGAGCTGAGGACAGCAGCAGAGCATACAGGCAGAGGCAGGCAAAGGCAGCAGTCTTGGGTGGGGGCAACAGCAGGAGGGCCCAGTGACTCCACGCAAGTGACGGCTCCTATAACTACAATCACTTTGTGCAAACACATGGCATTTGGCACACCAGACTTTTATTTCACAGCACTGATGATAGCTCACTCCTTTTAAAAAGCGGCAGCCAAGAAAAAGGAAGTAGTCCTCCCTTGGGGGGCGTGCAGCTCATCTTGGTATGCGGGCCCCTGCTCGGGTCAGTTCGTGGGACCCTTTCTGCCAGTCCCTTACCCGGCTGCGCAGGTCTGATATGATGGCTGTGAGGTCGATGTTCTTCCGCTCATAGCCCTGCAGTTGGTCTTGGCACTCAGCCAGCTTCGCCTCCGTGATCTTCAGGATGTCAGGGAGCTGCTGCAGGTCAGCCAGCTGAGACTGGAACTGCCTTCGTGCCTGAAGCAGGAAGGAAAGACCCACAGTTGGGAAAGGCCTGGCTCCTAGTGGAGCCAGGCAGAGTCCTTTAGAGTTAGGGCAGGGCTGACACAGTCCCCAGTGGAGGATCCTGCAAAATCCACAGCAGAAGTGTGGCCTACACTCCCTGCTGGCCACTGAGCAGGTGGCTTGCCATTCACTTAGTTATCCAATAACAATGGCAACCACACAGTAAACACCAAGACCCAGGCATTGCACCAGGGGCTCTGCACACTTGCTCATTTAATTCAGACAATCTGTAAAACAGGTGATGCTGTCCTCATATAAGGATAGTAAGGATCAAGAGAGCTAAGTCATTTGCCCAAGGTCATTCAGCTACAAACTGGTAAACACAGGATTAAAGTCTAGTCTAACTCCAAGCCAAGCACAGTGGCTCACGCCTGTAATCTCAGCACTCTGGAAAGCCAAGGGGGGCAGATCATTTGAGGTCAGGAGTTTGACACCACGCTGGCCAACATGGAGAAACCCCGTCTCTACTAAAAATATAAAAATTAGCTGGGAGTGGTGGCATATGCCTGTAGTCCCAGCTACTTGGGACACTGAAGCAGGAGAATCGCTTGAACCTGGGAAGTGGAGGTTGCAGTGAGCTGAGATCATGCCATTGCACTCCAGCCTGGGCCACTGCACTCCAGCCTGGGCCACTGCACTCCAGCCTGGGTGACACAGCAAGACTCAGTCTCAAAAAAAAAAAAAAATTTAAAAAGTCTAGTCTAACTCTAAAGCCCCTAGGAAAGCAGTCACAATGCTACAGGTCAGAGGGAAAGGTGAGAAATATCTGGTCTCAGTCCATCCTTGTACTTAACATGGAGACTGAGGATCAGAGAGGAGCTTGACTTGCTCCTCTCTGATTATGAAACAAATTAGTGGCTAAGCCTGGACTTAGCCCAAGGTAACCATTAAGATAATCCCCCTGCTCCAATCAGCCAAACCATCTGCAGAAGAATAAGGCTTTTTGGGAAGAGGATGGGAGACATATTTTCTGGTTGGTACAAAATAAAGACACCATGTAGAACGAAATAGGCATGCCAAAGACCTGGCATAACTGTAGATTTCTGTCTACTTGGATGCTCCAAGCAGGAATTTTTTTTTTTTTTTGAGACAGAGTTTTACTCCTGTTGCCCAGGCTGGAGTGCAATGGCACGATCTCGGCTCACTGCATCCTCCGCCTCCCGGGTGCAAGCGATTCTCCTGCCTCAGTCTCCCAAGTAGTTGGGATTACAGGCATGTGCCACCATGCTCAGCTAATTTTGGTATTTTAGTAGAGACAGAGTGTTCCGCCATGTTGGTCAAGCTGGTTTTGAACTCCCGACCTCAGTTGGCCTGCCTGCCTCAGTCTCCCAAAGTGCTGGGATTACAGGTGTGAGCCACTGCGCCCGGCCAGGAGGGTTTTTGTTGTTGTTATTGTTTTAAGGAAATTGAAAAGGAGATAGAAGAAAACCAAGAGGAAAAAAAAAAAAAAAAAGACAAAGCAGCAGCATGAGAGAGAGAAGAGAGGAGACAAGAAAGAGACAGAGGAGAGAGAGACACGGGTAGAGCAGATGAGTCCACCAATGAGAAAATGAGCTCATCTTTGTTGCCCAAATCAGGTAGGGTCAAAGGCAAACGAGAGGAACACACTCACAGTCATTGAGTTAGATACGGAATTGGGTAGGAGAAGAAAGCAAGGAAGGAAAGCAGTACCGCCTCAATCTCTTTGTTCATCTCATCTTTAAGGATCTTGTTCTCTTTGTCACAGCGTTCTAGCTGGGCAGCTACTTCATCAGCCTCCAATCTGGTCTTCATCACCTAAGGACCAACAACACGGTGGTTCATCTTAGGCAGAGCCACGTTTTGGTGAAAACCATCTTCCATACCCAACCCTTCCTGGGATTGGCCTGGTAGGGAGCCCCCAGTCTGATGGGGGCAGGGTGGGCACTGCTTGGAAGGGCCAGGGCCCCAGTGAGGCCTACCTGACTCTTATAGTTGTCAATCATCCCCTCATAGTTCTTCACTGAGGCCTTCAGCTGCTGGACCTCGAGGTGTGCCTGGTTGAGCTTGTCCTCCATTGGAGCAAAGCTGGCCTAGAAGGGATGGCTCATGAGTAACCCACAGGAAGGTTCTGCAACAGGTGGACCTCCTACCCTCAACTCTATCCAAGGAACCAGCAAAGGAAAGGCCCCCTACTCTAACCCACAAAGCACTTTGCCTGAGAGAAGCACCGAGAAACAGGTAAGACTCCTAATGTTACCACCTCAGGTGAATAGAGATGCAAATAAATTACTTCTGTTTTTTCTTATTCCAAAAGCAATATATAATCATTAAAGAAAATGGAGATAAAACCAATACACACTAATCCTAATGCTTAATGACTTGGGATATAGCTTTACATCTATAGCTGCATAACTTTTTCGTTTCTGTCAAAAAGAATGAGACTATACTATACTTACTGCTATTGTAACATACTTTTTCCCCGCCATGGGATCTGCCAGGTTACATGTAACATACTTTTTGTTTAAATTTGTTATTTATTTATTTATTTATGAGACAGAGTCTCGCTCTGTCACCCAGGCTGGAGTGCAGTGGCCCGATCTCAGCTCACTACAACCTCTGCCCCAGAGTTCAAGCAATTCTCCTGCCTCAGCTTCCCGAGTAGCTGGGGCTACAGGCATCCACCACTACGCCTGGCTAATTTTTATATTTTTAGTAGAGACAGGGTTTCACCATATTGGCCAGGCTCGTCTTGAACTCCTGACCTTGTGATCTACCCGCCTCCGCCTCCCAAAGTGCTGGGATTACACGCGTGGGCCACCGCGCCCGGCTGTTTATTTATTTTTGAGGTGGAGTCTCGCTCTGTCGCCCAGGCTGGAGTGCAAAGACACAATCTCAGTTCAATGCAACCTCTACCTCCCAGGTTCAAGCTATTCTCCTGCCTCAGCCTCCTGAGTAGCTGGGATTACAGGCACACACTACCATACCCGGCTAATTTTTTATATTTTTGGTAGAGATGGGGTTTTACCATGTTGGCCAGGCTGATATCAAACTCCTGAACTCACGTGATCTGCCTGCCTTGGCCTCCCAAAGTGCTGAGATTATAGGCGTGAGCCACCATGTCCAGCCGTAACATACTTTATAAATTAACAATATGTTGTGGGCTGGGTGCGGTGGCTCATGCCTGTAATCCCAGCACTTTGGGAGGCCAAGGTGGTAGGACCACGAGGTCAGGAGTTCGAGACCAGCCTGGCTAATCCTGTGAAGCCGGGTCTCTACTAAAAATACAAAAATCAGCCAGATGTGCTGGCGTGCGCCTGTAGTCCCAGCTACTTGGGAGGCTGAGGCAGAAGAATCGCTTGAACCTGGGAGGTGGAGGTTGGTTGCAGCGAGCCGAGATAGCACGACTGCACTCCAGCCTGGGCGACACAGTGAGACTCTGTCTCAAAAAAAAAAAAAAAAAAAAAAATTACGTTGTGATTTTCTCTCAAGTCAATAAATGTCCTCTGAACTTACAATGCAGGTGGGAAATTTAAATAAAATAAATGTCTTCCTGTAACCCAAATACTCATCTTAGATGGAACAATAAAAAATGGTGTATCAAATGAATAAAATAAGTAGTAGTCACTTAAAAGAGAGATAAAGCTCAAAAATCCAACCTTAACAGATGTCTGTAAATATGGTTAAATCAGAAAAGCAAGTGACAGAATAATGGATGGATGAGTGGATGTGTATGTGCTTGATTATGTTAGTACTGGGGGAAAATCTAGAAAAATACATGTTCATGGCTAGTGGAGATCTTCACATCTATATCACGTTTCTGTAATGTTTTGAACTTTTACTATGAGCATATTTAACTTTTATAATCATACTAGGAAAGGCCAGGCGTGGTGGCTCACGTCTGTAATCCCAACACTTTGGGAGGCCGAAGCAGGTGAATTATTTGAGGTCAGGAGTTCGAGACCAGCCTGACCAACGTGGTGAAACCCTGTCTCTACTAAAAATACAAAAAATTAGCTGGGCATAGTGGCGGACGCCTGTAATCCCAGCTACTTGGGAGGCTGAGGCAGGAGAATCGCTTGATCCCGGAAGATGGAGGTTGCAGTGAGCCAAGATCGTGCCACTTCACTCCAGCCTGGGCAGCAGAGCAAGACTCAGTCTCAAAAAAAAACAAAAAAAATTATATTAGGAAAATATACTTATACAAACATCATTTTGAAGGGCCACAATGTAATACACTACACAGATGCACCATACTATAACTAATCCCCTAAATAATTGTTGGCTTTTAAAATTTTTTTGTAGAAATGGGGTCTTGCTGGGGTTGCCCAGGCTGGTCTAGAACTCCTGGCCTCAAGCAGTCCTCCCGCATTGGGATTACATGTGTGAGCCACCATGGCTGCCCTCCTAAATAACTGTTAAGACTCACATGTTACTTTTAATGTATCTGACAATTGCACTATATAATGAGATACTAGTACACTCCTACCAGAGTAGCTAACATAAAATAGACACTCAGTACCAAGCATTGCCAAGGAGGCCAGAGCGACTGTTATCCTTTTACTCACCACTGACAGGTGTGGAGATTTGTTCAACTACTTTACTATTCACTAACATCTACCAATAACTACTTTACTACTTAGTAACATGCTTTACTATTCAGTGACATCTACCAAATATAGACTTATGCACACCCAGCGATGACCTAGCAGTTCTACTTCAGGGTATATAGACAATAAAGACGCACCAAATGTGTACACCTAAAGACATACAAAGATGTTCACAGCAACACTATGGAAACCCAAATGTCCACTGACAGTAGAATGGACAAATATACTGTGGTGTATTCATATAACGGCATACCCTAGAGGGCTGAGGATGAATAAACTGCTACAAACAATGGGGCTGGCTCAGCAAACTTGCAGAGTAGAAGCCAGGCCCGAGGGTATTCAAACTACTCAAATCTCTAAAGTTAAAAGCAGGCAACTAACTTGTGGTGACAGGAGATGGGCTAGCAGTTACCTTTACAGGGGTATTAGTAACAAGAAAGGTCACTAGGGTGCAGGCAAGGTTCAATCAGAGTGACTGATAGATAAAGTATATTCACTTTATGAAAATTCTAGGATCTGTGTACTTTTCCATACGTTATTCTCCCTTACAATCAATCTTAACAAGAAAAAACAAAATCAGTGAAAAAATAAAGCTAGATATTATTGCCCAGATCAACAAAAAACCAAGATAAAACCTCTCTCTGAAATGTCAACCTCTGCTCAGGTGCCCCTCGCCCCGGCAGGCTGAAAGGAGGGTATGGTGAGGTTAAGAGCTAGGGCTCCAGAGTCAGACTCGGGTTCAAATCTCAACTCCGATACTTCCTAGGGCAAAATCTTGACAAGAAACTTGACCTCTCTCTCGGCCTCGGTTTCCTTATTCTCATTTCTTTTTTTTTTTTTTCGCCCAGGCTGGAGTGCAGTGGCGCGATCTCAGCTCACCGCAACCTCCACTTCCCAGGCTCAAGAAAATTCTCCTGCCTCAGCCTCCTGAGTAGCTGGGATTACAGGCACACGCCACCATGCCCAGCTAACTGTTTTTGTATTTTTAGTAGAGATAGGGTTTCACTATGTTGGCCAGGCTGGTCTTGACCTCCTGACCTCAGGTGATCTGCCTGCCTCAGCCTCCCAAAGTGCTGGGATTACAGACGTGAGTCACCACGCCCCGCCCCTTATTCTCATTTAATGGAGATAATCATCACGTTACTGGCAGATTGTTTTCCAGGCTGGAGTGCAGCAGTGCGATCTTGGCTCACTGCAGCCTCAACCTCCCAGGCTCAAGCAATTCTCCCACCTCAGCCTCCTGAGTAGCTGGGATTATAGGCACATGACTCCACGCCTGGCTACTTTTTGTATGTTTTGTAGAGACAGAATTTCGCCATGTTGCCCATAGCTGGTTTCAAACTCCTAGGCTCAAGTGATCCTCCTGCCTTGGCCTCCCAAAGTGCTGGGATTACAGGCCTAAGCCACCACGCCTGGTCAAATCCAGGCTTTTCTGACTCCGTCTTAGTCCAATGCCCCCAGGCCCACTTAAGACAAGACCTGGTCATCAGCTCACTGGGCCCCACCCAGATGCCTGGTCCCCAGCTCTCACGCGAACCTTCAGTCTCTCATTCTCCAGCTTGAATGCGGAATACTCAGCAGTCTGACGGTGTAGTCTCTCCACCAGGCTATCCCGGTCTTCCCGCATCTTCTCCTCCAAGGTTTGTTGTTGGTTTACGAGATCTGTTACCCGGCTGGAAGATCACAAGGTGAAAGCAGACAGAGACAATCAATTACACAGGTTCTAAAGAACCCAGGTCATTGTGTGGTGAGGGACCAAGTGTTCTCACCACTCAACATACTGCCTGCCTGCTCCCCAATCTCCATACTGAGAAGCAACTCTGCTGCCCTGCCTTGGCATTGCTGCTGTGGCACTCCCATGCCTGTCGCACCTCCGAACAACGTCCGTTAAGATGTGTCTCCCATACCTCCCCTTCCAACAAACCATCTACAATTCAACAACAAGCAATGACTTATTAAGAGAAGTGTGGGCTGGGTGTGGTGGCTCACACCTGTAGTCCCAGGGCTTTGGGAGGCCAAGGCGGGAGGACTGCTTGAGCCTAGCAGTTGAAGGTTGCAGTGAGCTATGCTGGTGCCACTGCACTATAGCCTGGGTGAAAGAGCAAGACTTTGTCTCCACTTTAAAAATAAGAGAGAGAGAGGGATGTGTACCCATCTTGATCCTCTCATGAGACCAAGACACTCTTTGAAGGCAAGGACCCTTCCCAACTCCCTACGACACCTCCCTGAATCTCTCTGCCTATCAGGTCTTGGTGTTAGGACGGACTCTTCTGGAATCCCATCCTGGACTCCCAGGCTGGTGGGCAGGGATTATCACCTAGGCATTCCTCTCCAGCCAGGCCCTGAGCACCCTGGGCTTTTGTGCCCCCAGCAGGGGGCTGGTGCCATGATTGGCTCGTTCACATATGAATACCCACCTAGCACAGGCAGGAACAGCAATGAGTGTGGTGTGGGAAAAAGGCACAAATAGAGAGAAAGACGCCAACTTAGGAGCCAGCTGCCCGCCCCACCCCCAGTCCCTTCTGCTCCCTGCTGCTCCCTCAGTCACTCAGCAAAGCTATCATCAGTCAAAGAGCAGAGACTGTGGCCTCAAGAGGAGCCCTGGGGCTCACAGGAGCTTACTCCTCTATCTTGACCACAGACCCATCAAAAAACTTTTGCACAATACGTGCTCTCAGTATTGACCAATTACAGTCCACCACTGAACACTGACCAGGCCCAAGCAAACACGTCAGTTTGCTGGCAACTCAAGTTCACCCGGCAAACTCCTACTCACACTTAACTCAGTTCAGACATCTTGTCCCTGACTCCTCCCCTGTACCATGTATGCTTCTGTCTTAGGTATCTATGTTCTCCTACTAGACAGAGAACTCCCTAAGGACAGCAGCTGGCATACAGCCTGGCACATAGTGGGTTCTCAGAACATGTTTGCTAAGTTGAGGTGAATATAGTAAGAGACTTTCCCGACCTGGGAGATTAAATGAGCTCCCCCATGACCTATCCTTAGTCCAGGGAGTCCGTGCCTCTTGTAGCCCTATCTCCTCTACAGAGTAGAGGGCAAGGCATGCATTTGTCTTCTTACTGCTATAACCCTGATGGCCAGCACACAGCAGCTTGGTATACGGTAGATGCTCAATACACATTTTTCCAATAAATGAAGGAACAAATGAGAATGATGGAATGGTCGCTGCTCACAGTTCGCCAGTGGCAAGAAAGGTGTCAGCTCAGTCACTTGCAACGTGGGGCCACTTTTGCCCCCTACTCCCATGCCACACCACTGACCTACTGACTGGCAGGCACTGGCAAACAGCTGCTGTCCCTGGGCAGACAACAGAGAGAAGACACTTGGGTCACCATCTGCCCCATTCCCCAAGAATAGGAATGAGGACACCAGGGTGCCCATTTCAAATGCTGTGTAGACTGGAACAGGCTCAGGCCCACGTGCTGAAGTCAGACTCACACCTCTGTGAGCAGAGACCCGGCCCCTACCCAGTGCCTAACAGTAGGGTAGGACCCCAGGACTAGGGCCAGAGCCTGCACCCCAGCTCCAACCAGAAAGCCCAGCTCAGGGCTGCCCACATCACAGCCCAGTGCAGCCCCCAGCCCGGACAGTACAAACAGCAGTCATGTGGCCTTCCCTGAGCCACCAGGCTCCTCCCACCTGCACACCCAAGTCCCTCAACAGCCCCATGTTCCCTCTCCTACTCTAAGACGTACTCATTCAGGACAATAATTTCCAGCTCGAGGTCTCCCTTGTCTTTTACGACTTGGTTGTAGCGGCTTCTCCAGGACTCCAGAGTGGATAAAGCTTCAGCGACATAAAGATCCTGGGAACACGGGACAACAGCGCCTGTCAGCCTAGTGTCAGTGCTGAGGCTGCCAGGAGCTGGGAGCAGGCTCATCCTAGGTGGTTTCTCACCCTGGTAACCTAAACCTCATTCTGGAATTCACCTTTCTAGGGGGCGCTGGGACTGACAGTGGGAGCTCAGTTAGTGCTCCCAGATTTCTAGCAATCAAATGTGTCCTGTTTGTAAATCCTTCCTTGACCATCATTCTCACCCACAAAGTTGACATGGCTGAACTCTCCTACAAAGCCTCCAATCATCTCCAGCCACCCACCCATCCAGCTTTTACCCATTTGATCCCCTTAACTCCCTCTCCCTCCTCCCCAGTCATCTATCCTTTCCACCACTACCATCCCTCATCCACCCACCCCTCCACTACCCATCTGGCCAACCACCCCTCTGCTATCACACAGCCCTCCACAGGGCAGGTGAGGAGCTGGGCACCCCAGGCCTGTGACCTTGTCGGCGAGTTGCACGTGCAGCTGCTCGGCGTACTCCTCGCTCTTCTCGGCTCGCTCCTTCTGGGCGCGGATGGCCTTCTTCAAGCTCTCTTTGTCTCGGTCTCCCTTCTGCTTCAACTCCTTCAGCTGCTCCATGATGGCCTCCACTTCTGCCTTGTGCTGATTCCCACTGCGCTCCAGATTCTGGAAGGGGGAAGGGTTGGGACAGAGAGGGAGAAGAGAGACAAGGAGGTTGTGGGAAGGCAAAGCAGAGGGTGAAGGAGAAAGAGAGGAAAAGGCAAGAGCAAAGAGGAAACGAGGAAGACAGAAAACAGATGCTCAGCTGTGTAAGAGGCTCCCCTAACTCGGACCAGAGACATGGTCCCTCCCAGCTCCCACGATACCTCCCTGGATCTCTCAGCCCATGGGGTCTTGATATTAGCTCAGAACTGCTCTGGAATCCTTCCCTGAACTCCCAGCCTTGTGTTCAGAGAGAATTCCTTGGTCACTCAGCAGATGTATGACCTCAGAGGACCCCTGGGCTACAAAGAGACCATCCCTTTCTCTTGGGTAATTAGGAGAACTGAGGGCCTAGGGGATTAAGTGATAGGCCTGGGGACATGGCACACAACCCCGTCACTGCTGGGAAGGATGCCCAACACCTCCGGGTCTCTGTCCATTGCTCTTGCCACTGTCCTAGAATGTCTCTGAGGCCTGAGTATTTTGTCATCAGCTGTCTCAGAAACCTTTGGAGGCACACTTCCTGAGTGTGATACCTGGGCCAGGCCACCACCATCAAATTGGCAGGCCTTGCCTCCTCTTTCCCCACTTGTGGGGCCAGTAGGTACCTTGATCTGCATGCACAGGCGACTGTTCTCAGCTTCTTTGGACCGAAGCTGTGCCTGCAAATGCCCACGCATGGACTCCATGGATTTAGAAAGCTCAGAGGCTGTCTTTGCTTGAGCCTGTGGAGAGACAGAGAAAGTGATGGAGGCACAATATTTTTTTTTTGTTTTTTTCAGACGGAGTCTCGCTCTGTTTCCCAGGCTGGAGTGCAGTGGCGCAATCTCGGCTCGCTGGAACCTCCACCTCTTGGGCTCCAGCAATTCTTCCGCCTCAGCCTCCTGAGTCGCTGGAGTTATAGGCACATGCCATCAAACCCAACTAGTTTTTTGTATTTTTAGTAGAGACAGGGTTTCACCACGTTGGCCAGACTGGTCTCGATCTCCTGACCTCAAGTGATCCACCCTCCTCGGCCTCCCAAAGTGCTAGGATTACAGGCATGAGCCACCGTGCCTGGTCAACAATCTTTTTTTTTTTTTTTTGAATCAGGGTATCACTCTGTTGCCAAGGCTAGAGTGCAGTGGCATGACCACGACTCATTGCAGCCTCAGTCTCCCAGGCTCAAGTGATCCTCCCATCTCAGCATCCAGAATAGCTGGAACTACAGGTGCATGCCACCACACCTGATGATTTTTTAAAATTTTTATTTTTATTTTGCAGAGATGGGGTCTCTCTGTGTTGCCCAGGATGGTCTCGAACTCCTGGCCTCAATCAATCCTCCTGCATTGGCCTCCCAAATTGCTAGGGAGAGGCCTAGGCTGGTCTCAAAAAAAGTGCCAGACATGAGCCACTGCACCCGGCCCAAAGGCAGGATTTGAACCCAGCTCTCTGCATATCCATTATGTTCTACTGGCTCATAAAAATGCACAACTGCGGCTGGGCGCAGTGGCTCATGCCTGTAATCCCAGCACTTTGGGAGGCCGAGGCAGACAGATCACGAGGTCAAGAAATCAAGACCATTCTGGCCAACATGGTGAAACCCCATCTCTACTAAAAATACAAAAATTAGCTCGGCATGGTGGCGCACACCTGTAGTCCCAGCTACCTGGGAGGCTGAGGCAGGAGAATCGCTCAAACCTGGGAGGCAGAGGTTGCAGTGAGCTGAGATTGCGCCAGTGCACTCCAGCCTGGCAACAGAGCAAGACTCCGTCTCAAAAAAAGAAAAAGCACAACTGCTGGGGACAATACCTTCTCACATTGTATTTCCTGAAGGAGCTCTTCCACCTCCTTGTCCTTGTCTTGCAGCAGTAACAGCAGGCGCTGGAAGAGAACAAAAGCTGTCAGGTGCCTCCTGGGGAGGGCAAAGAGGCCCAGCCCAGGGAGGGCAAAGAGGCCCAGCCCAGGGAGGACAGAGACTTCTGAGTGCCTGGCCACTGGGGCCCAAAGTCCTATGTATATTGGCCCATGTCAGAGATCCTGGCAGGAAGCACCTAACACATGCATTAAAAAAATTTTTTTAAACAATGAACATGTATTTATTTTACAATTTAAGAACAGTAATGTTAATTGTAGAAAACATTGAGAACACACCAAAAAACTCCTCCAAAGAAACCCCGTAACCCCCCATGTAGAAATAACTAGTTAATGAATATTAAAAGTCATATACTCAGCACCCTTTAAAAAAAAAAAAGTCATATGCCTACTTTGTTCCATAGCCTAAAATCTCATTTTGACCACAATGTGATTAAATCTTCTGCATCTTTCGAAAGAGCTGCTTGATGTTTCAAGTTACTGACGTATATCATAACTTAACAAGGGTTCTTGAGCTGGGAATGCATTATCGCCAAGCTTGCTGCATCTCCACTCCTTCCTTGACTAAGCATCAGAAGAAACAGGCCACACCTTGGGAAACTGGGCCTCCATCTCCCTCCCCTCTCTTGGAGACTTACAAAAGCATTAATACAGCAGACACTCCAAAAAAGTCTTGGAGAAAGCTGTTGAACTTTATGTTCAGGCCAGCCTATGGTTTCCCAAATTTAACTGGCTATGGAACCTCCCCTTTGGTTTCTTTCACTCATTAACATCTCAAGGAACTTAGGGTTCCATGAATAGACTTTGAAACATGCTGCTTTGGGAGAGACTCCTAGAATTAGGATTACTGGGTCCAAAGGTGTGTGCTTTTTGATGGCTTTCAATCCATAATACAAATAAGGAAATCCAGCTTTAACAGACAAGGATGATTTACAAATCCAACATCATTATTACCTGCCCTCATGTTGGTGTCCAGCTTTGTGGTTCAAGGTCTCAAGTAACTAACTACACAAGCCTATCAGAACAGGCAGGACAGGAGGACATCAGCCCATTTTACGGATCATGAAACTAAGACCCAGCGAAATGCTCCAGCCCTCCTGCCTTGATCCAAGCACCTCTACACTTTGTAGTGGAACAACACCCTTGCCACCTGTACCCACTAGAGTAGACAGGGGGAGCCTTAGATACCGCTTTCTCTGAGTCGGCCTCCGCCAGCCGTTTCAGTAGTGCTCCTTGTTGCTCCATTAGTCTTTCAGAATCCTTCAAAGAAAGGCAAAGGAAAAGGTCAAGTCACTAAGCAATAAACCCAGATGTCTACATTTTATTGATTCTTTACCTTTTCCAAAAATTGTATTTTTTTTTTTGAGTCTTACTCTGTTGCCCAGGCTGGAGTGCAGTGATGCAGTCACAGCTCACTGCAGCCTGGTCCTTCTGGGCTCAAGCCATCCTCCCATCTCAGCCGACCTAGTAGCTGGAACCACAAGTATGCACTACCATGCCTGACTTTTTAAACATTATTATTATTTGTAGAGTTGGAGGGTATCTCTGTTTGCCCAGGCTGATCTTGAACTCCTGGGTTCAAACTATCTGCCTGCTTTGGCCTCCCCAAGTGCCAGGATAACAGGTGTGAGCCACGACACCTGGCCCAAAAAGCTGTATTTCTAATTTGAAAAGTAATAGGTGAATATATTCTCACTATGAAATACTGAATGCTAATAAAGCTACAGTTCCTCCTGTACCCACCTCCAAACCCTACTCTACTACTATTAGTTTGAGGAATATCCTTCCCATCCTTTTTCTCTGCATCTACAGAGAGAAATACTGTATTTCTCTGTATTGAAAATACTTTACAGAATTCAATATTATATTCAAATCCTGTTTCTCTGTAATGAAACAGTATTTTGCTACATCAAGAGAAATACTGTTTTTCTCTGGGGGAAGCGGGAAGGGATTCAAGTGTAACTTTTTTTTTTTTTTTTTTTGAGACGGAGTCTCGCTTTGTCGCCCAGGCTGGAGTGCAGTGGCCGGATCTCAGCTCACTGCAAGCTCCGCCTCCCGGGTTTACGCCATTCTCCTGCCTCAGCCTCCCGAGTAGCTGGGACTACAGGCGCCCGCCACCTCGCCCGCCTAGTTTTTTGTATTTTTAGTAGAGACGGGGTTTCACCATATTAGCCAGGATGGTCTCGATCTCCTGACCTCGTGATCCGCCCGTCTCGGCCTCCCAAAGTGCTGGGATTACAGGCTTGAGCCACCGCGCCCGGCCTCAAGTGTAACTTTAGGAAAATAATACCATATTGTATTTATGTGTTACTTAATTTTTTTAAATTTTTTTATTTTTTAGAGACAAAGTCTCACTCTTGTACCCCAGGCTGGAGTGAAATGGCACGATGGCACGATCTCGGCTCACTGCAACCTCCGCCTCTCGGGTTCAAGCGATTCTTCTGCCTCAGCCTCCCGAGTAGTTGGGATTACAGATAACTGCCACCATGCCTGGCTAATTTTTGTATTTTTAGCAGAGACAGGGTTTCACCATATTGGCCAGGCTGGTCTCAAACTCCTGACCTCAGGCGATCCGCCTGCCTTGGCCTCCCAAAGTTCTGGGATTATAGGCGTGAGCCACTGTGCCCAGCCGTTACTTAATTTTTAAGAACAGCTTTATTGAGATATAAATTTGAACACCATTTAAAGTGTACAGCATGGTGACTATAATTAATCATGTATTATATACTTGAAGTCTGCTAGGAGATCTTAAGTGTTCTCACCACACACAAAAAAAGATAACCATGTGACGTGATGGATGTGTGAATTAGCTTGATTGAGGTAGTCACTTTACAATGCATATGGGCATCAAATCATCATGATGAACATCTTAAAATATATACGACTTCTGTTTGTCAAATATACCTCAATAAAGCTAGAAGAAAAAATAAAGTGTACAATTAAATGACTTCGGTATATTCCATTATTAATTTTTAAAAATTGTGGTAAAATATATGTAACATTAAACTTGTCATTTTAACCTTCTTATTTCTTTTAGAGACACAGTCTGGCTCTGTCACCCAAGCTGGAGTACATGTTGTGATCATGGATCATAGCTCACTGCAACCTTGAAATCCTGGACTCAAGTGATCCTCCCACCTCAGCCTCCTCAGTAGCTGGGAACACAGGTGTGCGCCACCACACCTGGCTAACCATTTTTAAGCGTACAATTCAGTGGCATTCAGTACATTCATCATACTTACAACCATCACCACTATCTAGCTCCACAACATTTTCATCATCCGAAAAACAAACCCTACACCATTAAGCAGCCATTCCCATTCCCTCCCACTCCTGCCCCTAGCAACCACTGATCTGCTTTCTGTCTCTAATGTGCCATGGCATGTTGAACCTCTCCCTGTCTCTAATATGCCATTGCCATTTTTAAACTCTCCCCACAACCTCTGGACAATGAGGCTGTTCCCATGTTTTGCAACTACAAACACTGCAGCAATAGATGTTGCTGGGCATATACAAAGTGCCTCTCTAGGGATACCAAGAAGAGGAATGGCCAGGTCAGAAGGTCTGAGATTTGTGGCTGAAATGCCTTGCAAAATGCCTGCACCAATTCGCCGGGCTACAAGCAGGACATGGGAGGACTCGCTTCCCTGCACT
Source organism: Macaca nemestrina (assembly GCF_043159975.1). NCBI lineage: Eukaryota > Metazoa > Chordata > Mammalia > Primates > Cercopithecidae > Macaca > Macaca nemestrina. The sequence goes on along the minus strand of NC_092138.1, from coordinate 110,628,768 downwards.
CACCAGCACCAGGCAGCAGCCAACCTCTGCCTCTGTTGCCAGTATCTGCCAATAGCACTCCTGCGAAATGGTTTCATTTGCACTTTTCTAATTACCAGTGAGGATTAGCATCCTCTCACATGAGTCATTTGGGTTTACTCTAGACTGAACTTCCTGCTCCCACCCTGGCCCATTTTCTCACTGGGCTGTGTCTTTGTGACTGTCCCTATTTTTCCTTGGCACCTGAACAAAGTATCCCTTGAGGGAGGGACATCTTGTTCACCCTCTTTCCCTCTCAGACCCACAGATCCCCTTCATGAGCCAAGAGAAAAGGGCTCTCTGGTTCCCAAAGTTTCCTGGGGACCTAGCAACTGATAAAAGACAGTATTATGGTTTCTCTGGCAACAAGAGGCAAAGAACATGGGACAAAAGGCTTGGCCACAGATGCAGAACCTGAGGCTGTTCTCACTGCCCTCCAGGCCTCCCCTGGGGCACTGAAACCACTGCCCAAATCTTCTGCCATCCTATGTGCATGAACTCACCGAAGCCCCTACTCTAACAGCCATGCACTATCACCACTCCCATCCCACAGAGGAGGAGACCGAGTCTGGAAGAAGTGAAGGCAAGTGAGGCCACACAGCTGGAAGGGGCAGCACTGGGCCCTAAGCTGATTCGGACTCCAGAGCCAGAGCAGTTCCCCACCACACTGAGCACTCCCCAGCAAACACCGAGACGGTGAGGCAGCCCTGAGCACAGGCAGGCGCCAAGGAGCTGAGCCTGGACTAAGCAGGAAACACCACTTTTGGGTGGGAATTCAAATTAGCTGACCCTTCATCTCCAATTGAAGATGGGACTCCAGGATGATAGAAGCTACAAAATCAAAAAAGGAGAAAACTGGCTAGAGCAAGAGGCTTTTTTTTTTTCCCCCCTTTTGGAGATGGAGTCTCACTCTTGTCACCCAGGCTGGAGAGCAGTGGTGTGATCTTAGCTCACTGTAACCTCTGCCTCCCGGGCTCAAGCGATTCTCCTGCCTCAGCCTCCCGAGTAGGTGGGACTACAGGAGCGTACCACCATGCCAGTGAATTTTTTCTATTTTAGTAAAGATGGGGTTTCACTGTGTTGCCTAGGCTGGTCTCAAACTCCTGAGCTCAGGCAATCTGCCCACCTCAGCCTCCCAAAGTGCTAGGATCACAGGCGTGAGCCACCACACCCGGCTTTTTTCCCTTTTTGAGATAGTGTCTGGTTCTGTCATCCAGGCTGGAGTGCAGCACTTTCAGAAGCCAAGGCAGACAGATCACTTGAGGTCAGGAGTTCAAGACCAGCCTGGCCAACATAGCAAAACCCTATCTTTACTAAAAGTACAAAAAATAAGCCAGGCATGGTGATGCACTCCTGTAATCCCAGCTACTCGGGAAGTTGAGGCAGGAGAATCGCTTGAACCCGGAAGGTAGAGGATGCAGTGAGCCGAGACTATGCCACTTCGGCCTGGGTGACAGAGCGAGACTTTGTATCAAAACAAACAAAAAAATTAATAAAGTTTCCCTCTGAGGGGAGGGAGACAAGGTTATTGCAAAATGACACACAAAAGGGATTCAACTATGTAGACACTCATTTTAAAAGCTAGCATGGGTGGTTCAGTGGTAGAATTCTCGCCTGCCATGCAGGAGACCTGGGTTCGATTCCCGGCCCATGCAGCATGCCCTCCCATTTTGGCCGGGCGCAGTGGGTCAAGCCTGTAATCCCAGCACTTTGGGAGGCCAAGACGAGTAGATGACGAGATCACAAGATCAAGACCATCCTGGCTAACACGGTGAAACCCCGTCTCTACTAAAAAAAAAAAAATACAAAAAACTAGGCGGGCGAGGTGGCGGGCGCCTGTAGTCCCAGCTACTCGGGAGGCTGAGGCAGGAGAATGGCGTGAACCCAGGAGGCGGAGCTTGCAGTGAGCTGAGATCCGGCCACTGCACTCCAGCCTGGGCGACAGAGCGAGACTCCGTCTCAAAAAAAAAAAAAAAAAAAAAGCTGGTAGTGAGTGGCCGGGTGCAACGGTTCATGCCTGTAATCCCAGCACTTTGGGAGGCTGAGGCAGGTGGATCACCTGAAGTCAGGAGTTTGAGACCACGCTGGACAACATGATGAAACCCCATCTCAACTGAAAATACAAAAATTAGCCGGGTTTGAGACCTGTAATCCCAGCGGCTCAGGAGGCTGAGGTGGGAGAATCTCTTGAATCCGTGACGGGGAGGTTGCAGTGAGCCGAGATTGCACCACTGCACTCCAGCTGGGGCAACAGAGCCAGACTCCATCTCAAAAAAAAAAAAGCTGGGCAGTGAGTATACCACTTTACGTTACTTGTTTTACATACATATGTAATTTTTTTTTTAGATACTTTCACTGTGTCACTCAGCCTGAGTGACACAATCACAGCTCACTGTAGCCTTGACCTCCAGGGCTCAAGAGATCCTCCCACCTCAGCCTCCCGAAGAGCTAGGACCAAAGGTGTGCGCCACCACACCTGGCTAAATTTAAAATGTTTTGTACAGATGAGGTCTCACTGTGTGGCCCAGGCTGGTCTCAAACTCCTGGCCTCAAGCAATTCTCCCACCTCGGCCTCTCAGACTGTGGGGATTACAGACGTGAGCCACAACACTCGGCCTTATTTTATATATTAGTGGGTTTTTTTTTTGAGACAGAGTCTCGCTCTGTCACCCAGGCTGGGGTATAGTGGTACGATCTAGGCTCACTGCAACTTCCCCCTCCTGGGTTCAAGCAATTCTCCTGCCTCAGCCTCCTGATTAGTTGGGATTACTGGTGCCCACCACATTTTTGTATTTTTAGTAGAGACAGGGTTTCACCATGTTGGCCAGGCTGATCTCGAACTCTTGACCTCATATGTTCCACCTGCCTCGGCCTCTCAAAAGTGCTGAGATTACAGGCATGAGCCACTGCACCCAGCCAATATATTAATTTTTAAAGATAAGGCTGGGCGTGGTGGTGCATGCCTGTAATCCCAGCACTTTGGGAGGCGGAGGCAGGCAGACTGTTTGAGCTCAGGAGTTCAAGACCAGCCTGGGCAACACGGTGAAACCTCATCTCTACTAAAAATACAAAAATTATCTGGGCATGGTGGTATGCACCTGTAATCCCAGCTACTCAGGAGGCTGAAGCAGGAGGATTGCTTGAACCCAGCAGGTGGAAGTTTCAGTGAGCCGAGATCGTGTCACTGCACTCCAGCGCAGGTGACAGAGCAAGACTCTGTCTCAAGAAAAAAAAATAATAAATAAAGATAAAAATAAGGTTGACAATGTTTAAAAAAAAAAAACAGGGCTTGGCGTGGTGGCCCATGCCTGTAATTACAGCACTTTGGGAGGCCGAAGCAGTTGGATCACCTGAGGTCAGGAGTTCAAGACCAGCCTGACCAATATGATGAAACGCCGTCTCTACTAAAACTACAAAAAGTAGCTGGGTGTGGTGGCATGCACCTGTAATCCCAGCTACTAGGGAGGTTGAGACAGGAAGATCACTTGAACCCAGTTAGTGGAGGTTGCAGTGAGCCAAGATTACACCATTGCACTCCAGCCTGGGCAACAAGAGCAAAACTCGTTCTCAAAAAAAAAAAAAAAAAAGCAAAAATAAGAAAAATGTCACCATTTCATTAGTACTGGCATTTTGAGACTATTGTCATCTCTTTGCTTTGAACCAAACAGGAAGACAACCGTTTATACTGTCAGTCTTTTCTGAAATATTTGCTAATATATTATTCACCAAGATACGGAATCAACCTAAGTGTCCATCAACAGATGAATGAAGAAAACACAGTAGAGATACACAATGGAATACTACTGAGTCTTCAAATAGGAAATCCTTTCACAACATACAAAAAAACTAGAGGACATTATACTCAGTGAAATAAACCAGGCACAGAAAGACCACATGACTTCATTTGTATGTGGAACTTAAAGAAGTCGAACTTGGCCGGGCGCGGTAGCTCACACCTGTAATCCTAGCACTTTGGGAGGCTGAGGCGGGCGAATGACAAGGTCAAGAGATCGAGACCAGCCTGGCCAACATGGCAAAACCCCGTCTCAGGCCGGGCGCGGTGGCTCAAGCCTGTAATCCCAGCACTTTGGGAGGCCGAGACGGGCGGATCACAAGGTCAGGAGATCGAGACCATCCTGGCTAACATGGTGAAACCCCGTCTCTACTAAAAATACAAAAAACTAGCCGGGCGAGGTGGCGGGCGCCTGTAGTCCCAGCTACTCCGGAGGCTGAGGCAGGAGAATGGCGTGAACCCGGGAGGCGGAGCTTGCAGTGAGCTGAGACCCGGCCACTGCACTCCAGCCTGGGCGACAGAGCGAGACTCCGTCTCAAAAAAAAAAAAAAAAAAAAAAAACAAAAAAAAACCCCGTCTCTACTAAAAATACAAAAATTAGCCAGGCATGGTGGTGCACGCCTGTAGTCCCAGCTACTTGGGAGGCCGAAGCAGGAGAATCACTTGAACCCGGGAGGTGGAGGTTGCAGTGAACCAAGATCGTGCCACTGCACTCCAGCCTGGGTGACAAAGCAAGACTGCATCTCAAAAAAGAAAAAAAAAAGAAGTCGAATTCACAGAAGCAGAAAATGCTGGTTGCCAGAGATGGAATTGGGGGGCATTGGGGAAATATTGGTCAAAGGATGTAAGATTTCAGTTAGACAAGGAGAAATTGTTCAACATGGTGACTATAGTTACTGATCCATATACTTGAAAATTGCTAAGAGAACATTTTAAGTGTTTTCACCACAAATATCTTAGTATGTGAGGCAATGCATATGTTGATTACCTTGATTTAGCCATTCTACATTGTGTACATGTCAAAACATGTTGTACATCATTAATTTTTATTTGACAATCAAAATAAGAAAAGAAATACAGTCATCCCTTGGTATTCATGGAGGACTGGTTCTAGAACATTCTGTGGATACCAAAATCCAAAGATGCTCTAATCCCTGATATAAAATGGCACAGTATTTGTATATACCTATGTACCTCCTCCCGTATACTTTAAATCATCTCTAGATTATTTATAATACCTCATACAAGGTAAACGCTATGTAAATAGTTGTTATATGATTCAGGGAATGATATCAAGAAAAACAGTCTATAGGAGTTCAGTAAATATGTAATTTTTTTCAAATATCTTCAATCCAAATTGGCTGAATCCACGAATGTGGAACCCATAGATACAGAGGGTCGACTGTATTTGCTAACATATAATGTTCAGACAACTTTTTTTTTTTTTTAAAGAAAAGTCTCGCTCTTGTCCCGCAGACTGGATTACAATGGCACAATCTCAGCTCACTGCGACCTCCACATCGTGGGTTCAAGCAATTCTGTGGCCTAAGCCTCCTGAGTAGCTGGGATTACAGGCGTCTGTCACCACGCCAGGCTCATTTTTGTATTTTTCAAGTAGAGATGAGGTTTCACCACGTTGGCCAGGCAGGTCTCGAACTCCTGACCTCAGGTGATCCGCCTGCCTTGGTCTCCCAAAGTGCTGGGATTACAGGCATGAGCCACTGCACCCAGCCCAGACAACGTTCTTTTTTGAGATGGCGTCTCGCTCTGTCACCCAGGCTGGAGTGGAGTGGCTCAATCTCAGCTCACTGCAACCTCTGCCTCCTGGGTTCAAGCAATTCTCCTGCTTCAGCCTCCCGAGTAGCTGAGATTACTGGCGCCCACCACCACACCTGGCTGGCTAATTTTTTTTTTTTCCCATGATGGAATCTCATTCTGTCACCCAGGCTGGAGTGCAGTGGCACGATCTCAGCTCACTGCAACCTCCGCCTCCCGGGTTCAAGCAATTCTCCTGCCTCAACCTACGAAGTAGCTGGGATTACAGGCACATGCCACCATACCTGGCTAATTTTTGTTTTTTTTTAGTAGAGACGGAGTTTCACCATGTTGGCCAGGCTGTTCTCAAACTCCTGACCTCAAGTAATCCACCATGCCCAGCCTCAGAGAACATATTTTAAGAAAACAAAATGAGACCACACAATGTGTGTCTGCCAGCCATTAATCATTCTCCTACCGAATAAAAAGCTCAAGTCTAGAACTCTCTTTCCTTTGCCCTGGGCTGAACCCCTCCCTGACTCCCCACTGCCCCTCTCCTGACTTTCAAGGTCATTCCAGTGCTTCCTGGCTCGGATTCAACACCATCTAAGACGGTACTTGTCTACTGGGGGCTGAGCACTTCATGTGAATGATTTCATTACATCTCTCTAAGGCCCTCTCAGGTTGGGCACCAATCTTACTTTCTTTTTACAGACAAAGAGAAAGGCTTAGAGGACGGGCATGCGGGACTGGAGGGACAGAGCTGGACCCCAAGCTCACCTCTTTGCAGTGCTGTTCCCTCAGGAGGTCTCGGAGGGTGCGGTTGGTCTCCTCAAATGTGCTCAGCTTCTGCAGGAGAAGTTCCTTCTGCCTTGTCAGGGTGTTGATGTCCGTGCAGGTCATTTGTTTCTCCTGGAAGACAAGCAGGCAGTCTTACAGATGCAGGGGAAGAAGGGAAGAAGCAGGCCCCATGGGCACTCAAGAGGGCTGGGTGCCAGAAAGCCCAGACAAGGAGAAACAGGCTGTGTACGGTGCCAAGGTGATCAAGGGCAGGCTTCCTGGAGGCGGTGGACCTAAAGGGACAAGCAGGAGCTAAGCCTGCTCCGAGCAAAGGTGGAGAAAGGGGTGGGAGGGCTCAGTGCAGGTGAGCACAGTCAGGGCAGACTTCCTGGAGGAAGCAAAGCAGGATGACAAGACCTGGTGGCTGATACTTGCAGGAATCAACCACATGCCTTGACTCACTGTGATCCCAGGTGACCCATGATGAGGTCTCCTTAGAGGCCCTGGTGACCAGAGGTCATCTTCAAGGGTCAAGGACTGGGAAGTGAGAGTGGTTGGTGGAGGCCTAGTTAAGCATGCCCTCCCCCAGCCTAAAGATGTCATAAAGTCTGCCTGATGACGCGTAAAGACCCTGCCCAGCCTGCAGCTGCCCCCTCCCTGGGCCAGTTCCATGGCTGGGGTCCTCCCACCTGCCACCTACCGTTTTCAGCTTCCCGATGGTATCCTTCAAGGCCATGACCTGCTTGGCAGCCGCAGCCCCATCCATTTCGGCCTCCACCAGCTTGGACATGAGGCACTCCTTCTCCTGTTGTAGGTGTTTCTTCTGAAGTCTGGGGCCAGAAAGACAGGGCTCTGTGAGCCCTCCCAGGCCCCCGCATGCCCAGAGCTCCAAGGCTTGCCTCACAATGCCCTAGGGGGCTCACCTCTGGTCAGGGAAAAGTGGGGGAGGGGGCAGGGACAGCCCTTCTGGCCTGGGTGGCCTTCAGAAAGGAGCAGGGCCAGAAGTTACATCTGCCTAGGCACCAGACCAGGGCCTCCACACCAGGAGACATTAACTACCTGTGGCCTTCTTTCTCTCAAACAGCCACCAGTGTCACGCCTCCTACCCACCATCTTCAGATATGCTTTTGAGCCCTTCTACCTCTTCTCTACACTGGAGCCAAAGCTAGTCAGGCCGGCCGGGCGCGGTGGCTCAAGCCTGTAATCCCAGCACTTTGGGAGGCCGAGGCGGGCAGATCACAAGGTCAGGAGATCGAGACCACAGTGAAACCCCGTCTCTACTAAAAATACAAAAAATTAGCCGGGCGCGGTGGCGGGCGCCTGTAGTCCTAGCTACTCAGGAGGCTGAGGCAGGAGAATGGCGTGAACCCAGGAGGCGGAGCTTGCAGTGAGCCGAGATCGCGCCACTGCACTCCAGCCTGGGCAACAGGGTGAGACTCCGTCTCAAAAAAAAAAAAAAAAAAAAAAAGCTAGTCAGGCCACCTCCCTGCTTTTAAAACCTTTCTGTGGCTGTAGGCTGGGTACAGTGGCTAACGCCTGTAATCCCAGCACTTTGGGAAGCCGAGGTGGGCAGTTCACTTGAGATCAGGTGTTATAGATAGCCGCCTGGCCAACAGGTGAAACCCCATCTCTACTAAAAATACAAAAGTTAGCCAGGCATGGTAGTGGGCACCTGTAATTCCAGCTACTTGGGAGGCTGAGGCAGGAGGATTGCTTTAGTCAAGGAGGTGGAGACTGCAGTGAGCCAAGATCACACCACTGCACTCTAGCCTGGATGACAGAGTGAGACTCCATCTCAAAAATTTTGAGACACCTCCCAGGATCAAGCAATTCTCCTGCCTCAGCCTCCCGAGTAGCTAGGATTATAGGCACCCGCCACCAAGCCCAGCTAATTTTTTGTAATTTTAGTAGAGACGGGGTTTCGCCATGTTGGCCAGGCTGGTCTTGAACTCCTGACCTCGTGATTCACCTGCCTTGGCCTCCCAAAGGGCTGGGATTACAGGCGTGAGCCACCGCGCCTGGCTAAATAACTAACTAAAATAAATCCTTTCCATGGCTTCCAAATGCCCTCAATGGAAATGCCTCCAAGTGGCTGCTGAGAGCTGACCCCCTGCCAACCTGTGTGGCCCCCTGATCCTCTGCCCACCCACTCTGGCCTGCTTTCCATTTCTCAGCTACAAATACCTTCCCACCTTGGGGCCTTCGCCTAAGAAGTTCCCACTGAGTAGCGTGCTTTCTTCCCCAGCACCCACCTGCCGAACACTTAACCATCCTGCAGGACGCCCCTTAAATATCACTCGTTCCAGAAAGAGTTCCCTGCTACCCAGCCCCACACCGCAATCCACAGGGTCCTCCCTTTCCCTCATAGTACAAATCATAAGCACAATCAGGTAATTAACTGTAATTAACTGTGTGACTGTTGAACAGGCTCCAGGGCACAGGCACAGTGCCTATGCCCACCCCCTCCGTTGCTTTCCATTATTGCCCAGCGCTCAGGGCAGCCTAGCAGGGAGGAATAGATCAGCGGGGGCAGGGCAGGCGCCGCCTTACATGGTGTAGTCCTTCTCCTCCTTCATGCGCTCGATGTTGTGCCTCAGCACCGTGTTCTCATGTTCAGTCTCGGCCAGTTCATGGGCCACCTCCTCCAGCTCTTCCTTTCGCTCCTCCAGGAACCTTTTGGCCATCTGGCGCTCACCCTTCTGCATTTTGACCTGTGCAGGGGGACCCAGGCAGGAGCCACTGAGGGGAGGTCCTTCCTCTATGCCACATTGCTAAGCTTAATGCACTGGACGAAAATAAGGCCCTGGCCGGGCATGGTAGCTCACGCCTGTAATCCCAGCACTTTGGGAGGCCAAGGTGGGTGGATCACTTGAGGTCAGGAGTTCAAGACCAGCCCGAGCAACATGGTGAAACCCTGTCTCTACTAAAAATTAGCCAGATGTGGTGGCGCGTGCCTATGATCCCAGCTACTCTGGAAGCTGAGGCAGGATGGAATCACCTGAACCTGGGAGCCAGAGGTTGCAGTGAGCCGAGATCGTGCCCACTGCACTCCAGCCTGGGCGACAAGAGCGAGACTCCCTCTCAAAAATAAATTAAATTAATTAATTAATTAATTAATTAAATAAGGGGCCCTCCAATTGAGAACTACACAGGCTGCGTGCCAGGGCCTTATGGGTGCAATCTCAGTTAACTGACATGAAGACTGACTCTCCTGGGATTCACCTGCCTTGGCCTCCCAAAGGGCTGGGATTACAGGTGTGAGCCACCGCGCCTGGCTAAATAAATTAACTAAAATAAATCCTTTCCATAGCTTCCAAATGCCCTCAATGGAAATGCCTCAAAGTGGCTGCAATGCTGATTCTCTTTTTGTAGACGAGGAAGCTCAGTAGAGAGAGCCCCAGTGACTTGTGGGTTGGGAACGAAGCCAGGTTGCAAACCGTGGTTTGGCTGGCACACCATAGGAGGAGAGACATCACAACAAGGCTCCTGCACTTTGAGTTATAGGGGAAGACGGGCTTTTTTGTTTTTTCTTTTGAGATAGGGTCTCGCTCTGTCATCCAGGCTGGAGTGCAGTGGCACGATCTCAGCTCACTGCAACCTCCGCCTCCCAGGTTCAACAGATTCTCGTGCCTTAGCCTCCCAAGTAGCTAAGATTACTGGCGTGTGCCAACATGCCCAGCAAATTTCTGTATTTTTAGTAGAGACGGGTTTCACCACGTTGGCCAGGCTGGTCTTGAACTCCTAACCTCAAGTGATCTGCCCTCCTCAGTCTTCCAAAGTACTGGGATTATAGGCGTGAGCCACCGCACCCGGCCAAGAAGGGCCTATTGCCAGGCAGCCTGCCCTAGGTTCTCCAGGTTTTCTGGACCTCAAGTACCGGGTGGAGGATGAAAGACACAGGTTGTGTTAGCAGTGAAGACATATGTTGAGACAGCAATCCAAGCCCAAGGCCTGGATTTTAATGACAACTCTGCCAACTTCCTAGTTGGGGACCTTGGACTTCCAGGTTCTATTTCCAATTTCATTGCCACATCCCACCCCAAGAGACAGCACAGCAACTGAGGACACACTTCCTTGGCCTCTTTGGGGCTTTGTTTTTGTTAATTTTTTTTTTTTTTTTTTTTTTTTTGAGACAGAGTCTCTGTTGCCCAGGTTAAGTGCAATTGTGCGTCTTGGCTCACTGCAATCTGGCTTCTGGGTTCGAGCGATTCTACCACCTCAGCCTCCTGAGTAGCTGAGATTACAGGAACACGCCACCATGCCCGCTAACTTTTGTTTGTATTTTTAGTAGAGATGGGGTTTCACCATGTTGGTCAGGCTGGTCTTGAATTCCTGACCTCAGGTGATCCACCTGCCTCAGCCACCCAAAGTGCTGGGATTACAGGCGTGAGCCACCACGCCCAGCCTGTTTTTGTTAAACTTTATATAAAGTGGAAGGCATAGGCCCTAGTTTCCCAGGTGTTTCATCTCTATAATGAAGACAAAACCACCACTGGCTTCACATGCTGTTTTAAAAAGTCAGATCAGGCCGGGCGCGGTGGCTCAAGCCTGTAATCCCAGCATTTTGGGAGGCCGAGACGGGCGGATCACGAGGTCAGGAGATCGAGACCATCCTGGCTAACACGGTGAAACCCCTCTCTACTAAAAAATACAAAAAAGTAGCCGGGTGAGGTGGCGGGCGCCTGTAGTCCCAGCTACTCGGGAGGCTGAGGCAGGAGAATGGCGTAAACCTGGGAGGCGGAGCTTGCAGTGAGCTGAGATCCGGCCACTGCACCCCAGCCTGGGCGGCAGAGCAAGACTCCGTCTCAAAAAAAAAAAAAAAAAAAAAAAAAAGTCAGATCAGACCACCCATGTAGAGCACCAGGACAGCTACATGCTCAATAGAGAGGGCCCTTGTTGGTGGGATGGGATCCCATGCTGCCCCAGCTACCTCCCCGGGCAGGCACCTGAAGCCCAGGACAACCCTGCAGAGGAGATCAGAAGGCCTGCAGAGGCAGGCTGAGGGACCAGGCAGGAAATCCACCTGGGTGCTCCTGCACATCCTCAGGGTACTAGCTATCCCAGCCCCCTACCTCCCTCACCTCAGACTTGAGACAACCAACCGCATTCATTAGACTATCAATCTTCTTATCATAACGGTTCATTTTACAGTGACCTGAGTCATCATCTTCTGTAGAGAGGTCACTTAACCGCATCACTGAGACCAGCTTTTCTGAAGATGGTGGCGTGATCTCCAGGCAATGAGGTGGATTCTGATGTAGAAGAGGGAGAAACAAATGAACTCAGAGGGCAGAACCTTGACCATGAGTTCCACCACTGGAGGCTTATTTACTGATTAGACGGGAAAAGCTGTAACAGCTAACTTGGGGGCCCCAGGAAGAACCATACTCTGAACCCTCGTGATGGAACATTACCTATCCATGTTTAAATGATGGTGTTGGAGAATTCCCAACATCAAAATTAAAAGTTTGGGTTACAATGTTATGTTTAAAATAAAGAACATAGGCTGGATATCCTGTAAAGTCAGTATTTTGGTAGGCCAAGGCGGGAAGCCAAAACCAGCCTCAGCAACATAGCGAGAACTTGTCTCTACAAAAGTAAAAAACATTAGCTGGCGCTGGGCACAGTGGCTCACACCTGCAATCCCAGCGCTTTGGGAGGCCAAGGCGGGTGGATGACCAGAGGTCAGGAGTTCGAGACCAGCCTGACCAACATGGTGAAACCCCGTCTCTACTAAAATACAAAATTAGCCAGACATGGTGGTGCATGCCTGTAATCTCAGCTACTCAGGAGGCTGAGGCTGGAGAATCGCTTGAAACCGGGAGGTGGAGGTTGCAGTGAACCGAGATCGCGCCATTGCACTCCAACCTGGGCAACAAGAACGAAACTCCATCTCAAAAAAAAAAAATCAGGTGGGTGTAGTGGTGCATGCCTGTGGTCCCAACTACTCAGGAGGCTGAGGCAGGGGATTCCTTGAGTCCAGGAGTTCAAGACTGCAGTGAGCTATGATAGCACCACTGCATGCCAGCCTGGGTGACAGAGAGAAACCCTGTCTCTAACAATGACAAGACTAATAAAGAAATGATATAACAAATCAGCAAAAATATTAATACCCAAAGTTGGCAAAAGTTTAGGGCAATACTTTTTTTTATACCTAGAATAGAAATGAAATATGTCAAAAGTCTTTTAAATGAATATGAATACCTGATAGTGGATTAGTTACAAAGGTACATTAATCTGCTGAAAAGGTATTTTAGAAACAAGTGGGTAAATTTGAAAAAGGACCAGATATTGTATGATATCAAGAAATGCTCTTAGGAGTAATCATTGTTATTTTGATGATATAGAAAAATATTATAAATGCACATGGTACAATACCTGGAAAATACTTTTTTAAATACGTCAGTATAAAAAAATATTTTAGCTTTGGGAGGCCGAGGCGGGTGGATCAGGAGGTCAAGAGATCGAGACCATCCTGGCCAACATGGTGAAACCCCATCTCTACTAAAAATACAAAAATTAGCTGGGCGTGGCGGCGCGCACCTGTAATCCCAGCTACTTGGAAGGCTGAGGCAGGAGAATCGCTTGAACCTGGGAGGCGGAGGTTGCAGTGAGCCAAGATTGCACCACTGCACTCCAGCCTGGCAACAGAGCGAGACTCCATCTCAAGAAAAAAATAAAAATAAAAATAATTAAAAAAATATTTTAGGGGCCAGGCACAGTGCACACCTGTAATCCCAGCACTTTGGGAGGCTGAGGCGGGCGGATGACGCCCGAGCTGCGCATGGTAGCAGGCACCTGTAGTCCCAGCTTTTTAAATATTTTTAAAAATATTTTTAAATGCATGTATGCTTCAGGAAACTTTATGCAAAGCTGTAAACACTTTTTTTTTTTTTTTTTGAGACAGGGTCTCACTCCATCACCTAGGCTGGAGTACAGTGATGCGATCTCGGCTCACTGCAACCTCCGCCTCCCAGGTTCAAGCGATTCTCCTGCCTCAGCCTCCCGACTAGCTGGGATTGCAGGTGCCTTCCACCATGCCCGGCTGATTTTTGTATTTTTAGTAGAGATGGGGTTTCACCATGTTGGCCAGGCTGTTCTCGAACTCCTGACCTCAAGTGATCTGCCTGTTTCAGTCTCTCAAAGTGCTGGGATTACAGGAGTGAGCCACCGTGCCTGGCCATATATTGCTTTTTTTTTTTTGCTTTTTTTTTTTTTTTGGAGACAGAGTTTTGCTCTTGTTGCCCAGGCTAGAGTGCAATGGCACAATCTTGGCTCACTGCAAACTCTGCCTCCTGGGTTCATCAAGCGATTCTCCTGCCTCAGCCTCCCAAGTGGCTGGGATTACAGGTACCCACCACCATACCCAGATAATTTTTGTATTTTTAGTAGAGGTTGGGTTTCACCATGTTGGCCAGGCTGGTCTTGAACGCCTGATAAGCCCACCTCGGCCTCCCAAAGTGCTGGGATTTCAGGTATGAGCCACCACATCCAGCTATATATATATATTGCTTTTAGAAGAAAAGAAGTTACTTTTAATACTTAAAAGGACAAAAATAGGAAAATGTATAAACAGTGATGTGCCACGTAACATTTCAGTCAGCAATGGACGCATATATGACAGTGATCCCAAAATACCGTATTTTTACCGTATATGACAGTGGTCCCAAAACACTGTATTTTTACCGTACCTTTTCTATATTTACTATGTTTCAATATGTAAATACTTACCATTGTGTTACAGTTGCCTACAGTATTCTGTATGGCATCATGCTGCAGAGGTCTGCAGCCTAGGAGCAATAGGCTACACCACACAGCCCAGGTGTGGAGCAGGCTCTAGCAATCTCAGTTTGTGTAAGTACACTCTATGATGTTTGCACAATGATGAAAGTGCCTAACAACACGTTTCTCAGAATATATCCCCATTGTTTTTTTTTTTTTTTTTTTTTAGAAGGACTCTCGCTCTGTCGCCCAGGCTGGAGTGCAGTGGCCGGATCTCAGCTCACTGCAAGCTCCGCCTCCCGGGTTCCCGCCATTCTCCTGCCTCAGCCTCCCGAGTAGCTGGGAGTTTACAGGCGCCGCCACCTCGCCCGGCTAATTTTTTGTGTTTTTAGTAGAGACGGGGTTTCGCTGTGTTAGCCAGGATGGTCTCGATCTCCTGACCTTGTGATCCGCCCGTCTCGGCCTCCCAAAGTGCTGGGATTACAGGCTTGAGCCACCGCGCCCGGCCATCCCCATTGTTAATTGATACATGACTATTTTTTAAAATGACAAAAAATACATATATAGGAGACAGTGTGACTAGTTACTCCTTGTGATTGGGAGGCAGTGACATAGATAAAAGCCAGGGGCAGCTTCTAGGATGCTGGGTGATCATTACACAGGTAACTTCAGTTTGTGAAAATTCATGGAGCAATACACTTCTGATGGGTGTACGTCCCTGCACTTTTCCATTTTTTTTTTTTTTTTGAGATGGGGTCTCACTCTGTCAACCAGCCTGGAGTGCAGTAGCACAATTTTGGTTCACTGCAACCTCCGCCTCCCAGGATCAAGCGATCCTTACACCTCAGCCTCCCAAGTAGCTGGGACCACAGGCGCACACCACCACACCAGACTCATTTTTTGTATTTTTGGTAGACGTATGGTTCATCACATTGTCTAAGCTGGTCTCCAACTCCTGAGCTCAGGTGAACCGCCTGCCTCAGCCTCCCAAAGTGCTGGGATTACAGGCGTGAGACACCAGGCCCGGCCCATCCCCTTTTCATTTTTCCTTTTTTTTTTTTTTTTTTTTTTGAGATGGAGACTCACTTTGTTGCCCAGGCTACAGTGCAGGGGCGTGATCCTGGCTCCCTGCAACCTCCGCCTCATAGGCTCAAGCGATTCTCCTGCCTCAGCCTTCTGTGCAGCTGGGATTAGTGGCGCTGACCACCACGCGAGGGTAAATTTTGTATTTTTAGTAGAGACGGGGTTTCGCCATGTTGGCTAGGCTGGTCTCGAACTCCTGACCTCAGGTGATCTGCCTGCCTCGGCCTCCCAAAGTGCTGGGATTACAGGAGTGAGCCATTGCTCCCGGGCCTGTACTTTTCAACAAGAAGTTTTTGAAACTTAACAGCAGCCAGATTTGAGTAGAACTTTTTTTTTTTTTTTGAGATGGAGTCTCGCTCTGTTGCCAGGCTGGAGTGCAGTGGCGCAATCTCAGCTCAGTGTAACCTCTGCCTAAAGAGTTCAAGCAGTTCTCCTGCCTCAGCCTCCCAAGTGGCTGGGACTACAGGCACATGCCACCATGCCCAGCTACTTTTTGTATTTTTAGTTGAGATGGGGTTTCACCATGTTGGCCAGGATGGTCTCAGTCTCTTGACCTCATGATTTGCCTGCCTTGGCCTCCCACAGTGCTGGGATTACAAATGTGAGCCACCACGCCCGGCTGATCACTTTTAGTAACAGAGGCAAGAAAAAAACCTAGACCTTCTTTCTTCCAAAGATGATCTTATATTCCAGGAGTTGTAAGATATCAAACAAGAACCCCACATGCATACAGCAGCTTTTGGTCTTCATTTCCGTATCTTCCCCAAACTTCCACCTCCAGGGGCTGTTCACCTTCCGTCCATGATGGACAGGGTTGAGTTAGGGCCTCTCAGGGTCACAGGAAGCCACTTGAAAATAGAAAGGGGCAGACAGACCCAAGAATGAAAGCAGAAAAGACAGCTACTGTTTCAGCTGCCGAGAGAACCTGGGCAGGCCACCTCTCTGGGACCTTCCATCTCTAGGATTTGGGGCTGGAAGTGGCATTATGCTTTCCAGAGGGGATTATTACCCCTAGCAATCCATGTCAACAGGAAAATTTTTCATAGCAGCATCTCTGTGATGTGTACTTTGAAAACTACCAAGGAGGCCAGGCACAGTGGTTCACGCCTATAATCCCAGCACTTTAGGAGGCCAAGGCGAGCAGATCACTTGACATCAGGAGTTCAAGACCAGCCTGGCAAACATGGTGAAACCCCATCTCTACAAAAAATACAAAAACTAGCTGGGTGTGGTAGTGCATGCCTGAGTCCCAGCTAACTCAGGAGGCTGAGGCAGGAGAATCACTTGAACCCGGGAGATGGAGGTTGCAGTGAGCCAAGATCATGTCACTGCACTCTAGCCTGGGCAACAGAACAAGACTCTGTCTCAAAAAAACAAAAACAGAAAAACAAAAACTACCAAGGCTTTTTACTTTTTTAAAAGGCATTTTTGGGCCGGGCACAATGGCTCACGCCTGTAATCCCAGCACTTTGGGAGGCCGAGGCAGGCGGATCACCGGGTCAGGAGATCGAGACCATCCTGGCTAACATGGTGAAACCCCATCTCTACTAAAAATACAAAAAATTAGCCTGGTGTGGTGGCGGGCACCTGTAGTCCCAGCTACTCAGAAGGCTGAGGCAGGAGAATGGCGTGAACCTGGGAGATGGAGCTTGTAGTGAACCGAGATCACACCACTGCACTCCAGCCTGGGCGACAAAGCGAGACTCTGTCTCAGAAAAAAAAAAAAAAAGAGAAAAGAAAAATTAGCTGGGCATGGTGGCGCACACCTGTAGTCCCAGTTACTCAGGAGGCTGAGGCAGAAGAATCGCTTGAACCTGGGAAGTAGAGGTTGCAGTGAGCCGAGTTCATGCCACTGCACACCAGACTGGAAGACAGAGCAAGGCTCTGTCTCAAAAAAAAAAAAGAAGGCATTTTTGGCTGTGCGTGGTGGTGGCTCACGCCTGTAATCCCAGCACTCTGGGAGGCTAAGGTGGGCGGGTTACTTGAGGTCAGGAGTTCGAGACCAGCCTGGCCAACATAGCAAAACCCTGTCTCTACTAAAAATACAAAAATTAGCCAGGTGTGGTGATGCATGCCTGTAATCCCAACAACTCAGGAGGCTGAGGCAGGAGAATCGCTTGTACCCAGGAGGTAGAGATCGCGCCACTGCACTCCAGCCTGGGTGACAAAATGAGACTCTGTCTCAAAAAGTAAATAAATAAATAAAAACAAAGTATTAAACCTTGCCATACCTCAGAGGCAATCACTGCTTACCACTACTTGCATATTCTCCCAGAAAACGTTCTGTACATATAAATATATGTGTTTATACATGGACACAGACGCCCCTTTTCTTCACAAATAAGGCCGGCCAAATGTTATATGTTGTGCATCTCCATGCTTCATTATCATGCATAAATACCTGTCTCAATCTTTTTGTTCCTGAGACAGGGTCCTGTTCTGTAACCCAGGCTGCAGTGCAGTGGCATAATCACAGCATACTGAAGTCTCAGCCTCCCCACCCCAAGTAACTAGGAGGACTACAGGTGCGTGCCACCACACTCAGCTAATTTTTTATCTTTTGTAGAGGCAGAATCTCGTCGTGTTGCCCAGGCTGGTCTTGAACTCCTAGGCTCAAGTGATCCTCCTGCCCTGGCCTCCCAAAGTGCTGAGATCACAGGTATAAGCCACGGCAACCAGCCTCTACCTCAGTCTTTGCACGGCTGCATGGTATTCCATTGTATGGATGTATCATATTTCTCTTTTGTTTGAGACAGGGTCTCACTGTGTCACACAGGCTATGCAGTGGCATGATCATGGCTCACTGGAGCCTTAACCTCCAGTTAAGTGATCCTCCCACCTCAGCCTTCTGAGTAGCTGGAACTATAAGTGCATGCCACCACGCCCAACTAATTTTTTTATTTTTTGTAGAGATAGGATCTCACTATGTTGCCCAGGCTGATCTCAAAACTCCTGGGCCCAAGCGATCCTCCCTCCTGGGCCTCCTAAAAGTGTTGGGATTACAGGCGTGAGCCCACCACACCCAGTCGGATGTATTATAATTTAACCAACACTCTCCTGATGGACATTTAGGTTGCTTCCAATTTTTCTGTTACAAATGACGCTATAGCAAAAAATCTACAAAAAATCCCTGTACTTGTAATCCCAGCACTTTGGGAGGCTGAGGCAGGCAGATCATGAGGTCAGGAGATCGAGACCATCCTGGCTAACACAGTGAAAACCTGTCTCTACTACAAAAAAAAAAATCAGGCCAGGCGCGGTGGCTCACGCCTGTAATCCCAGCACTTTGGGAGGCCGAGACGGGCGGATCACGAGGTCAGGAGATCGAGACCATCCTGGCTAACATGGTGAAACCCCGTCTCTACTAAAAAATACAAAAAACTAGCCGGGCGAGGTGGCGGGCGCCTATAGTCCCAGCTACTCGGGAGGCTGAGGCAGGAGAATGGCGTGAACCTGGGAGGCGGAGCTTGCAGTGAGCTGAGATCCGGCCACTGCACTCCAGCCTGGGTGACAGAGCGAGACTCCGTCTCAAAAAAAAAAAAAAAAATTAGCCGGGCGTGGTGGTGGGTGCCTGTAGTCCCAGCTACTCGGGAGGCTGAGGCAGGAGAATCACTTGAACCTGGGAGGCGGAGGTTGCAGTGAGCCAAGATCATGCCACTGCATTCCAGCCTCGGCAACAGAGCAAGGCTCTGTCTCGAAAAAAAAAAAGAAAGAAAGAAAGAAAAGAAAAGACAAGACAAGACATGACATGTGATGTGGCTCCTCACATGCAAAGCAGAGAGGCTAAGAGCACTGCCTCTAGAAAGAATCTTAACTCCAGCTCTGCTACCTTCTCTGTGACTCTGGGAAAATCACTGCTCTCTGAGGCCTGGTTCCTCATCTCTGCACTGGGACCGCAGGACTTCCCACACAGCAGTGTCATAAGAACTCAAGAAGATTATTCACACAGTTTCAGGGTTTAGCAAGGCCCTCAGTAAATGGGGTCTGCTAGGACATTCCAGTAGCTACAGCTGACCCTGAATCATACCGAGGCTGAGGCCTGCTAGGATCTGAGCAGTCCGAGAAGAAAAGCCTGGGCAAGGGTGAGCCTACCTCCCACTTGCATCCCACGGGCCGGGCAGATGATTTTCCAGGGGGCATCCAAGGTACCTTGGTTTTCACCCGGACACTCCGCCGCACATTCACAGTGTCCCCTTTCATTCCTCGCTTGTGAGATTTCTGTGGAAAGGGACAAATCCAGGGTCACTTCCACACCCAGCTGGCCATGGTGCCATGCTAGTGACATCCCTCTCCAACTGGCAGAGTTCCTCTTCTGACTAATGTTACTGCTGCTGCTCCTGGATGACAGGCCTGCCTACCTTCTAACCAGGAAACCGGCCTCCGAAAGAGTGTGTTTGTCTCCCAAACCTTTGGAGTCACAGTGCGAGGAGGCTGGGCTTAGCAGGATCACCCAGATCCACAGCTGCTACCTCACCCCACTGGCATGCTCCTACCTGGCTGCTGGTCGCTGATGGTTTCGGGAGTTTTTTTATGTGGACGTGGACAGGGGTGTTCTCATCCACGTGAACATGTAAGGGGGGAGTTGAAGAGCGGTCCTTCATGGTTGGCTTCTGGCAGGTGGGGGAGGACAACACAAAAATGGTTGATCTGTGGATGAGTAAACTGGGCATAAAAACGGAGCTCACAGCCTCTGGGGGCCACCAAAAAGCCTAGCCAGCAAGCGAGCAGGACAGCTACCAACTACTGGCATGCAGGCAGGCAGCAAGGCGGGAGTATCATTCAGCAGGTTCCTGCAGAGATTCCAGCAGAAGACCACCAGGGAGATTCTGGTCCACTCAAGAGAGGGTCTGCAAGACCCACTCGTTCTAGAACAGATCCCAGACGCAGGCCCCAGGGTCCTCAGGGCTGGATCTCCTCTAAACCTGCTGGAATGCACAGCTCCTCCTTGGATTTAGTGAAGCACAGCGGAAAGCAGGTGGATCCTTCTACACAGTGATCTCAAGTGGGCATGCAGATTGGCGTGGGAAACACACAAAATGCTCAGGGTGCAGAATAAATCAGACAGCAGGCAGACCAAAGACCATGAAAACAGAAAGCTGGAGGAAATCCTAAGGATGAGAAGGTTGTCTAGATTCTAAAGAAAACATGAGCAAGGCAGAACCGCAGCTACAAACCCCTCAACCACCACCAGCTCTTATCCTTCCCCCCATTCTTTAAACTTTTTTTTTCTCGTCTTTTTCTTTTCCTTTCTTTATTTTAAAAATCTCAAGATTTTAGGATTTGGCTGGAAGAATACGTCTAAGACAATTTCCTCACACCCGGCAGCCTTACCACAGACAAAAATGATCGTAATTAAAAATCAGCAGGCTATGCATAACAGCACCTAGCAGAGCAACTGGGCGACGATGGTGCCCAGCAGGGTAAGGCATCTCCTGGAAATGGTGTGCAGAAGCATTTTTAGCAGGGTGACCAAAGAGGGCTGCTACGTGAGTGCATCACCTACCGTTACAGTTACACTGGGTGCGCCACAAGGTGCTCTCAAGACCTTTTTCTGCGTGAGACTCGTTACTCCGTTCTTCCCACACGATGGAAACCTGCACCCAGGCACAAGAACCAGATTGTAAGCAGAAAACTAGGGCTCTCTTATGTTTTAGATTTCATGAAATTGTACACTGACTATGGTAGCTAACATGTTCAAGGCTAGGAAAACCAGCGTGGAATTCCTTGACTCCCCTGAGATGAGCACCAGATGTGCATGAGAGCCCAGCAGTGGGATGGAAATAGGGTGACGGGCATTTGCAAGCTGGACTTGTAACATATCGTCACATCACATGTATTATGACCCTTACTGAAAAGCCAGGCTGACAGCCTGTCAGATGACAAAAAGCAAGCAGCACATGAACACAGCCAAGGTGCTGGTTTGGCTGAGGGTAGAAGCACCCAGGACAGTACCTGGAGCAGAAGCGGCCCTGGAGAAAGATGGAGTGAGTGAATGACAAAAATAGAGCATTAGTGGC
This sequence comes from Macaca nemestrina, assembly GCF_043159975.1. Taxonomy (NCBI): domain Eukaryota; kingdom Metazoa; phylum Chordata; class Mammalia; order Primates; family Cercopithecidae; genus Macaca; species Macaca nemestrina. The sequence goes on along the minus strand of NC_092138.1, from coordinate 110,607,600 downwards.
CACAAGCCACGGCTCATGCCTGTAATTCCAACACTTTTGGAGGCCAAGGCAGGCAGATTGCTTGAGCCCAGGAGTTTGAGACCAGCCTGGGCAACATGGCAAGACCCCATCTCTACAAAACATACAAAAATTAGCTGGGCGTGGTGGCACGTGTCTATAGTCCCAGCTACTTGGGAGGCTGAGGTGGGAGAATCACTTAAGCCTGGGAGGTGGAAGCTGCAGTAAGCCACGACCGCGCCACTGCACTCCAGCCTAGGTGGCAGAGGGAGATCCTGTTTCAAAACAACAACAAAAAAGAAAAAGAATTTTTTTCAAAAAGCATTAGGCTCAGGCACGAGAAGTCACTGTAACGCACACTCATCAAATTAAGGCTCAAATAGTCCCCTAAGAGAATAAAAAAGCATCTGTTTCCCAAAATATTCCACTTCCCATCCTTTAAGCTCCTAAGCAGCAGGGGATTTTTTTTTTAATGCCATGTGTAATTCACATTGCTTACACATATACTGTACAGCCCCATCACCAGATCTGCAAAGACAGAAAAAAAAAAAAAAAAAAACAGAGAGAGCAAAAGTTTAAAAGTTTAATTTGCTCCAAAAATCTTTCAGCAGTACATCCAAGAACTCCAGGACTTGGAATTACCATCTGATCCATCTCACTGCCCTTTTTGTTTTTGTTTTTGTTTTGAGATGGAGTCTCACTCTGTCGCCCAGGATGGAGTGCGGTGGCCCAATCTTTGCTCACTGCAAGCTCCGCCTCCCAGGTTCAAGCAATTCTCCAGTTCTCCTGCCCCAGCCTCCTAAGTAGCTGGGATTACAGGCGTGTGCCACCATGCCCAGCAAATTTTTTATATTTCTAGTAGAGACAGGGTTTCACCATGTTGGTCAGGCTGGTCTTGAACTCCTGACTTCAGGTGATTCGCCCACCTCGGCCTCTCAAAGTGCTAGGATTGCACAGGCATGAGCCACCGCACCTGGCCCCCAAAGTGGGGAGAGATCAGAGAGGCTGAGCAACCAGGGGGTGGCGGGGAGGGTGGGGCAGAGACGGGGCGGTCCCAAATTATCATCCTGCCCTCTCTACAAGTACTTGAGGAAAATAATGCAATATCAAAATGCAAGGAAAAAATACTTGAGCACTGTAGTATGCGTTTTGCTGTATGTGTATTACATCCTGATTTTAAAAAGAGGCAATGGCCAGGCGTGGTGGCTCAAGCCTGTAATCCCAGTACTTTGGGAGGCCGAGACGGGCGGATCTCCAGGTCAGGAGATCGAGACCATCCTCGCTAACACGGTGAAACCCCGTCTCTACTAAAAAATACAAAAAAACTAGCCGGTTGGCCGGGCGCGGTGGCTCAAGCCTGTAATCCCAGCACTTTGGGAGGCCGAGGTGGGCGGATCACAAGGTCAGGAGATCGAGACCACAGTGAAACCCCGTCTCTACTAAAAAAAAATACAAAAAATTAGCCGGGCGCGGTGGCGGGCGCCTGTAGTCTCAGCTACTCAGGAGGCTGAGGCAGGAGAATGGCGGGAACCCGGGAGGCAGAGCTTGCAGTGAGCCGAGATCGCGCCACTGCACTCCAGCCTGGGCAACAGCGTGAGACTCCGTCTCAAAAAAAAAAAAAAAAAAAAAAAAAAAAAAAAAAAAAAAAAAACTAGCCGGGCGAGGTGGCGGGCGCCTGTAGTCCCAGCTACTCGGGAGGCTGAGGCAGGAGAATGGCATAAACCTGGGAGGCGGAGCTTGCAGTGAACTGAGATCCAGCCACTGCACTCCAGCCTGGGCGACAGAGCGAGACTCTTGTCTCAAAAAAAAAAAAAAAAAAAGAGGGAATATGTATATATATACAGAGAGAGAGACAGAGAGAGCGCTCTACTGATCCTTTAGCCAAGGAATACCAAAACTGAGAAGACAGGCTTTTTTCCCTCATCATTCAGAACATTGTTCACATAAAGCCAACAGTTTTGGGAAATCTCTCAGTGGGTTTCCTGTCAAACCACCTGGATTCCATCATCTTGCTAACTGCCACATCCACCTCCGACATGTTATTTACACCTCAACTCCCTTCAAAAAGGCTCTGAACCTAGTACTCTATGAAGACAACAAGAGTGACCCTGTTTGCTTCCAGGAAGCTGTGACATTTGGGGAGGGAAGGAGCCAGGGAGGTAGAGCTGAGATTGTGTATACATTTCGTTCCCCCTTCCCTTTAAAAATGATTTTTAAATGTTTTGGTCCAGACTTTCAGCAAACACAATGAGGAAGCTGGAAGCCTCAGGCGAGCCTGCCCTGGGGGACCCCTGGCCACCTTTCCCTGCCCTCGGGCGCAGGCGCCTCCCACATCGGCAGTACCTGGGGGAGCCGCCTGAGGATGAGGCAGACATGGCTAGGCATCAAAGCCGCAAAGGTGGGCAATTGGGTCAGCAGGCTCTGCTCAGGGGGACCCAGAGGGGCGGGCTTGTCAATGAGCCTCTCAAGGGGCCCGGCATCAAACGTCCTCTCTGAGGGGAGAAGGGTGGAAGCTTTGGGGTTGGCAGTTGGATGAAAACTTGGGAGGCGCTCCTCTACTGTCCAAGTCGCACAGCAACTGTCCTGCCAAAGTAGGGGGAGATAGGAGAGGCTGAGCGACCTGGGGGCAGAGGGGAGGAAGGGGAGGGGACGGGGCAGAACGGCCAGGGAAAAGTACCACCGCGCCCGGGCCCCACGCGGAGGACGGCCGGTGGCTACCGGGGGAAACCTGAGGCGCCGGCGGACGTGCGGAGAGGGCAAGTGAGAACCGCTCGGCCCCAAGTGGGCCCCAAGTGGGCCCCAGAGGGCCGGAACCGCGCAGGGAGCAGCGGGGATGCTGGGGCGGGGTCGGACAACTGTCTCCTAGGAGAAGGGGCGTTCCCGGAAGAACAGGTGCCCGAGAGGACCAATAGTGTTTGAAAGAGGGAGGCGCGGAGCCCGGGCGCCCTGCCGCGAGGGAAAACCGAACAACCGAGTTCTAAGCAGGTTAGACATCGGGCTGGGAGGGGGCGGGCGGGACCCCCGCGGGCGAGGGCCCTGGCGACCCGGAGACGGTGCCCGGGGGACAGCGCTGCCTACGGAGGGCCGGCAAGTGACTGCCGTGTGGAGGCCCGCGGAGAGGACGAGGCAGTCGGGGCGAGGCCGCCGGCGGGCAGCAGAGCGAGGGACAGCCTCTGTCGGCGGAGAGAAGAGACGGCCACCCACCAGCAGGCAGGAGGATACCGGTTTCTGCCCATAGAGAGAAAGGTGAAGCCCTGCCCGCAGGCGGCAGAAGAGGGGCAGAGCCCCGCGGTAGCCAGGAGAGGAAGGAGGCGGCCGGCCGCCCGTTAGCGGGAGGAGGAGAGGTCCCGTGCCGGTGGGCGTGGCGGGGGCCCAGGTTCTGACAGGAGGGGGACGAGCGCGACGCGGCGGGGAACGCAGGACCCGACGGCCCCGCGGGGCCGACAGCGCCGGGGGTACGAAGGCGACGGTCTCGCCCGCGGTGCCCCGGAGCGCGCTGGATCCCGCCTGCCGGCGGCCTCTCACCAGGAGCGACACGGCTGAGCCCAGAAACGCCGCCTTATGAAGTCGTTGAAGTCGGAGGCCAGGGTCGTGCCATGGAGACGCCGCGGCGGATGCAGTCTGGCTCTGGCGGCGGCTCCTCCCGGCTTCCGCCTCCTTTTCCGACACCCGGTCGGCAGCTCGCCCATTGGCCAGTTCAAACCCCCCCGGGAGCTGCTTGGGCTTCGCCATCGAGGCCCAGCCCCTAGCGTCACAGAGATGCCCCGCCCCGCCAGAAGCACCGCCCACTTCCGGGCCAAGCGTCCCGTCACCAAGGAGACGTGCGACCCGTCCAGCAGGCCTGGCCTGGTCTCGCCCCCAATTCAAGGGCTTT